>NW_021632496.1:0-600000 GCF_004799145.2 Neltuma alba
CATAACAGAGAGAACTTCCTATAATAACAATATGAAGAAAAAGGAAGTTAGTTTCACCAAGAAAACCCAAAAAGGGATCCATTAAGGAGTACCTAACACTTTCAGGCATGCCAATATTTGTGAATTTTTGTTGTAGAAACCACGGTGATTGGCCATGTGCAATGGTCAAACTTGTGATTCTGATGCGGGAAACTTGTACATTTTATGAGGGAGTGTTCAACAAAGTGTTGATAGTTCAAGGCCTAACTCAAAAGAAGGCTTGTTAAGTCACTTGAGATGATCCAAATATGATCAGTATAAATAATTGTGTAGTATATGTAATGTTTGATTCAGGCACAAGCTATTTGTTCATATTATAGGATGTGCCAAGCAATTATTGCCATATGATTTGTGTGTTTTCACTCCCACTAGTGCTAGTAGTAACCTCTAGTGTGTGTTTGAACTACGTTGTCCAGTATGCGCATTGTTGTACTACTCTTAACCTAATATGCATATTGTTCCATAATATTGATGTGATAATTGGCTTAAGCTAGTTGTCATCTAATAGTATACTCCTTGATTGTAAAAACAAAATCCTAATCCTTCCTCCTAAGGAAGTTGTCCCTTGCTCAGAGGTAAGGCTGAATTTTATAAATAAGGCCCAAGTGGATAGATACTTGAGATAGGGTTGCCAAAGGTGCATGGTGTTCTTCTCAATGCAGGCAATGATAAAAGAGGGGATTGAGAAAATACCGCTAGTAAGAGATTTTTTAGAGGTATTTCCAAAGGAGATAAGTGGACTTCTACTAGAACGAGAAGTGAAATTTCCTATTGATCTAGTACCCGGGATTAAACCGATTTTAAAAGTTCTGTATTGGATGGTTCCCAATGAAATGGTGGAATTGAAAAAACAAATAGAGGAATTGCTAGAGAAAGGTCTTATCGGACCTAGTGTATCTCTTTGGGGTGCTTCAGTATTATTCATTAAAAAGAAAGATAGAAGTATGAGATTATGCATTAATTACTGGGAGTTGGACAAGGTGACTATAAGGAACAAGTATCCCCTTCCTCAGATTTATGATTTATTGGACCAATTAGCTGGCACCATGGTATTTTCCAAAATCAACTTGAGATCAGGATATCATCAACTAAGGATCAAGATGGAGGATATTTTGAAAATTGCATTCAGGACTCACTATGGACATTATGAATTTCTAGTAATGCTGTTTGGATTGACAAATGCACCTGCGATATTCATGGATTATATGAATCGGATTTTCTAACTGTATTTAGACCATTTTATTATAGTCTTTATTAATGATATTTTGGTTTATTCTAATCCCCGAAAGAACATGAGCACCATTGGAGACTTATATTAAGTTCACTAAGAGAAAAACAACTGCATGCGAAGCTCAGTAAATGTGAGTTCTGGCTAGAGGAAGTGAAATTTTCAGGTCATGTGATTACCTAAAATTGAGTGGCTGTAGATCCTAGCAAAGTAGAAGCGGTGCTAAACCAGGAATAGCCTAAGATAATGACAAAAATCAAAAGTGTCCTAGGTATACTAAGGTATTAAAGGCAATTTTTTTGAATTGCCTGTCTACTAACCAAGCTTATCGAGAAGAGTCACCCATTTGTGTGGGAAGAGAAATATGAGGCGAGCTTCTAAGAGTTGAAACACAAGCTAACCTCTACTCCTATAGTAGTTATTCCAGATCTAATATTACCGTATGTAGTGTACACAGATGCAAGCAAATAGGGATTGGGATGTGTGTTGATGCAGTAAGAGAGAATAGTTGCTTATGCCTCATGTTAGCTGAAACCACATGAAGAAAACTACCCCACCCATGACCTGGAGCTAGTAGCAATAGTTTATGCTTTAAAAATTTAGAGACATTATCTGTATGGGGCAATTATAGAACTGTATTGTGACCACAAAAGTCTCAAGTACCTGCAAGACCAAAAGGAATTAAATTTGAGACAGAGAAAGTGGATGAAGCTACTTAAAGACTTTGATTATCAAATAAAGTATCATCTAGGAAAAGCTAATATGGTGGCAGACACGTTGAGTAGAAAGGTAGTGTAGGTTGCAACAATAATGATTAAAGAGCATAAATTGCTAGAGAATATGAAAGAATGGAGCCCTATTTATTATATGCACATAACCACGAAAGAAATGGGAATTATGAAAGTAGATACCTTGCTCATAGAATAGATTATCAAGGCATAAAAGAGGGACTAGATGATGAATGAGTATAAAGCCAAAATACTAAGAGGGGAGATGAAAGATTTGAAAATCTCAGCTGAAGGATTACTTAAGTTCAAAGAAAGAACATATGTCCCTCCAATAAATAATACCACAGAGCAAGTTTTGAATAAAGGCCATAACAATAAGCACATTATTGATCTAGGTATGACTAAAATATATCATGATGTTAAGAAATTATTTTGGTGGCCCGGTATAAATAAAGACATCACTCAATATGTGTTAAGGTGCCTCACTTGCCGAAAGTCAAGACGGAGCGTCAGAGACCATTAGAATCTTTACAACCCCTCGATGTCCCTAAATAGAAATAAGATAGTATTTCAATAGATTTTATCATAGGATTGCCTTGTATGTCATCAAGATACAAAGAAATCTATGTTATCATTGATCGATTAACAAAATCAACCAATTTCCTAGCCATGAAAGTTAAATATACACCAAAGAAATTAGCGAGGTTATATATCTTGGAGATTACAAGATTATATGGGGTGCCAGAAAATTGTATCTAATCGAGATCCACAGTTTATAACTCAATTTTGTAAAGCTCTACAGGAAGCAATAAGCACGACTTTGAGATTTAGTACAGCATAACACCCACAAACAGACGGACAAACAGAACAAACCATCTAGACATTGAAAGATATGTTGAGAGCATATGTCTTGGATTTTAAAGGAAACTAGGATGAGTACTTACCATTCATAGAATTCGCCTAAAACAACAATTATCATTCCACTATATAGATGGCTGCGTATGAAGCTTTGTATAGTACAAAGTGCCAATCTCCACTCTGTTGGACAAAACTAAGCGAAAGAAAAATTTATAGTCTAAAAATAGTGGATTGAACCTCAAAACAGATAAAGATGATTAAACTGAGGTTATTGACAACACAAACAAGATAGAAAGTTATGTGGGTCTAAGAAAAATGCCACTGGAATTTTCTATTGGAGACCATGTATTTTTGAAGGTATCTCTGACCGCAAGTGTAGATTGAACCCTAAAGGTGAGAAAATTGACGCCGAAGTATATTGGACCGATCAAAATTTTGTTTAAAGTTGCACTGGTGGCCTATAAACTAGCCTTACCCTTTAATCTCAGTCAATTGCACAACGTCTTCCATGTTTTCCAATTGAAGAGATACCATCCAGATCCCACACATGTCATAGAATATGACGATATTACACTACAAGACAACTAGAGCAGATTGTAGATTAATTGGTTAAACAGTTGAAGAACAAAATAATTATGCTGGTAAAAGTGACCTGGAAGGATATGACACAGGAGGAAGCCACGTGGGAAAAGGAAGACGAGCTCAAGAGCAAGTATTAAGAACTTTTCCAATAACATACCTTTTTAAAATTTTGAGGACAAAATTTATTTTAAAGGGGAAGAAAATGTCACATCCTGTTAATTTTAACCTTGGAGATGAGAAGTATAAAATAGACCATAGGCCAAGCAGGGTAGTCGACAGATAGGCGGCACAACTTTTGAATTGAAACCAGACTGGGGACTAGGCTATCATTTTCAAAATATCCAGTTAATACTGAATAGAGTGAGAAAGTATACTTGAAATTCTGAAAAATTTCTAGAAAAGCATGAAAAATAGAATAAGGGGTACAAAATAGTATTTGAGACTAAAAAGATGAAAATAGTATAAAATAATTTATTTTGAAATTTTTTCTAATTTCTTGGAATTTTGGCTAATTGAGAGAAAATTGGCCAAATTGAATTATTTAAAATATCTAGGGATATCAATAATTCATGAAAAAATTAAGAAAATTATTTCATGGGTTATTATAGATTTTAAAATTGTTTCTAGCCTCTGGAGATATAAAGGTTGGCTTTAAATTATTTAAAATTAGAATTATATTGGTAAAAAGTTGATTTTGGGAAAAATTTAATTTAAGGAGTTATAAAGCAAAATAAAATCTGAAAAATTTTGGAAAATCTCTGCTCATGAGAAAAAGCTATTAGCACAAGGAAATGAATTTTTAGAGACAGTGAATTTAATAGGATCTAAGAAAAATTTAATCATTATTGTGAGATTATAGAGTGCAATCACCACAAGCTTGGTGGGGCTAATATTTCCCCTATTCTTCTAATCAAGATGGTGCCATTTGCGAAGGGAGAGAACCTAAGTGGAATAACATAATTTTTTGAAGGATAGAATTAGAAGATTGGAACTATGCATAAAAGATGAAGATTTTTACACATAGGTGCTTATATGTCCCTTAAGATGGCATCTTCATTCAATTTAGAAGACACCTAAGGGGGCATGTAGTGTCTTTTGAAGGGAAGAAGAGAGAGGATGAAGCCATGTGTCTAGTGGTAAAAATTAATGGTAATACAAGTTACCACATACCAAGGTTTAAGGGTAAGTTTATATATACTACCTCCTTTCATCTCAAGTCATTTTTTTCAGTCATCTTAAGGCTTGAAAGAGAATAGAACACTTTAGTTAAAAAGAGAAAAAAGAAGGATGAGAGAAAGAACAAGGAAAATCAAAGTGATTTTAAGTCTTTAATCAAGGTAAAAGCATGATTAGGCTCTCTAGTGCATTATTTCCTATAAATTGATGGTTTTAAACATGGTTTTGGTAGAGTTTCATGGTTGAAACTCTCATGGAAGGCTGCTGTTTAAATGGTCTTGTGATGGAATTTGATTGATTTTAAGTTGATATGTGGATTATGGGATAAAAAATGGTTGTTTAAATGATGATTAAACCTTGTTATTTAAAAGTTTCAACTTGTGTAATCTTGAGGTACTATTCGGCCATAGCTGGTTCATTATGCTGGGGTTTGGTTTTGTTGTTTTGATACTTTCAATGAGTTTAGAAAGTAAAATTGTGTAGGGTTATATGGAAAATATGTGTTTGGAAGCATTAAAACTGAAAACAGAAACTTTAGAACCCTAAACTGACCTCTCAGCCACATTGAAAAAGAAGGGAAGTAGTTGGATTTTGATGAATCTAAATTCATATATAAATTCTGCATAAAAAATTATGTGGGAACAGTTAAACATCCTTCCTTAAACCTCTTTTAGTGCACATTCGGAAGCATTATGATTCAAACGGATCATGAAACAAGCCCACCGATTGATAATTTGAAACTTGTTTCCAAGTTACTATTCACTGGCAAATTTCAAATTTTTAGTCTAATTTTGACAATTCAAAACTAATCATAAAAAAATTGTATTGAGGTGGTTCAAAATTATATTTTAAGATCTTTCAATTCTCTATAAGGATAAATATAAATCTGGTCTTCAACATTTCCAATTAGTATAGTTAATTCATGAAAATTTACTGTTCATCTGGTAAAGATTGTATTTTCTAGTTTCTTTGCCCTAATTTTGAATAGTCATAAGTCTTAACACACACATTCATTTTAAGTGGTCTACCACCTGTTTTAAAGCTGAGGACGTGTGCTTAAATCATACCAGATTTCATAGGCAGATTCAATTATTTGCCTCACTTTCACTCTGTTACAAATTCGTGCTCTCATTTAGCAATAATCTATCCCCCTTACTTGCATTAATAATTCATAATTAATTCTTCATATACATGTAACCTGTTTAACAGTTCATGCATTAGTGCCATACATTATTATACTCAATCATATGTGTTAACTACACCATTTATCAACACATAATATCAATGGCATGCTCATATATTCATACATTAACCAAGATAGGAAATTAATACATTTGAACCATAACCATTTTCTTTCAAATCTTCTCTTTGTTCTTAATGCAAACTCTCGTGTTCCTCCTCTTGCACATTATTACCTATTATGGTTGGTTAAGAGAGGGTGAGATTTAGGAGAATCTTAGTAGCAAACATTACTATTAATGCATGCGAGATGGTTGCAAGTGTATGACATGCTTACTTGATCTAGCACATGCTTACTTATAACATGTTCTCATGCTCAATGTTTCGTATTAACATACATGAATATGGAAAGCGTAAAAGAAATAGAGCATTATACTTGCATTTACATTGTACATCATCATCAAATAACATAATGCACATCAACACACAAGCACATATATCAAGCACACAAGAAAGGTGAGTTCACTACCTTGTGTCTTTAAGCTTTCCTTTTATCCCTACCACTAAGATTGCTTGAACAATCTTGCCATTCCTCTTTCTTGGTATCTCATGGCCCTAAATTCAGAATACACAATGATAGACAATTGAAGTTAACTACCCTTAATTTGTCGCTTTGGGGTTACTCCAAAAATTAACTAAATTAATGCAAGATAGTGCACAATCCAGGTCGTATTCACTTTGAGTAGCCGAAAACGAAATTAAATCCTAGTAACCTAAACTATAAAAAGAATTTTTGCTTTTGAAAAATTGCTAACTAAATGCCTTGAATTAAATTGAAATTAAAATACTTTTTTTGGTTATTTTTATATAAAAATGATTGAAATAAATTGAAGATGAAAGAACTTAAAATGAAGCACACAAATAACAATGATAATAATCAATTCTCCTATTCAACAACGCAGGCAATCCTCACTTCAAAAGATACGGGAGTTAAAACAATGAATTAAGAATTATAATTAAGCTTTTAATCCAACAACCGAGTCACCTCGAATTGCCACAAAATATTTTCCCAAGATCCTAATTTACTAACTGCAACCAGAATAGTAAAATAGAATTAAGGATGCTAAAAACCAATGCTTAATTAAAATTCTTAAATCCAAAATAATAGAATTAAAGCTAGCAAGAGACAATATGATCTAAGATTCTAAGTCACCTCAGAAAATCACAATATATTAACTCTAAAATCAATACAAATGTCATAACCACAACATCATAATTGAAATCAAAGCTATAAACAACCCAATGTCAAATGCTAAACAATAATCCAGCCACAATAATCTCCACAGATAATCAGATTTAACAATACAAAATTTTCTAATAATCAGAATAACTATCCTAAGACCTAGGAATTGTTAAACAATTATTAGACAGAAAATTAAAGTAACTAAACTCCCTTTTGATGATTCGAGCTCCTGCCATTATTGTTGAATTAGAGAATTATAGAACCTTAGCCACGAATTGCCATAAGGAATGCCACAATCAATGTTCTGTTATGGGCTGCCATGGAAGACAAAAGGGAGACAGTGATAATGGTGGTTCTGTAGTCGCTGGTCCCTGTTTCTTTTTTTTTCTTCTGCCACCGTCGAGCTTTTGTTCGCTGTCGCTCTGTTTCACTCACAGGTCCTTGCATGCTTGCCTCTGTTCTGTTGGACGCCTAGAAGGAGAAGAAGAAGGTGATGAATGGTGCTGTCATGCCTCTAGCCGTCGCTCACTGCTTCCGTTCGCGTTGCTCCCTGTTCGCTCTTTTATTTCTTGTCGCCACCCAGCTCGCTCATTCAGTGTGTGTGTTGCCCGCCTCCTCCTCTTTGATGATAATAATAGGTTATTAGTGCGTTTTGCTCTCTCTTTTTATTATATTTTTTTATTTATTTTTTTATTATATTTTTTTCTTTTTTTTATTTATTTTTTTCATTTTTATTTTTAAATCTTCCAAAAACCTGCAAACAAAATTCAAGAATAAGGTAGCATTAATTGTCCTCAAAAATCAATTAGTCACAATTAAACCAAAATATGACAATTTTGCCCCTACAAAATAATAATTCAAAATAAAACATATTAAATCAATTAATAATCAATTAAGGCCAAAAGGACTAATTAAGTTGACAAAACCCATATAAAAGATATCAAAATATATAAAAATAACTGAGTTTGTCAACTCCCCCACACTTAGCCTTTTGCACTTCTAGGCAAAACATCATTAAAGAAGAATCCAATAGAGACACTCAATGCAAGCAAACATAAAACTAACTAAGCATGAATGTGCAATTAACTCAAGCAACCTTTACTCCTAATCAATCAACATCACAGAATACTTCAGTGCAAAGAAATTAACACAAGAAACATAGCAGGATAAAAGAAGAGAAACATAATAGAGCTCACATATGGCACAAGTGTTTCACTCATCTCTCAAATGGGAAAAATTTCACTCAATCCACCTAGATTAGCACCTACCATAAGCTTGTAGAGATTCTAATATCTCCACCACTAACATACCTTAGATTCATGATCAAGGAGACTTGAAGGGTTGTAATGTTGGAAAGTAAGGTCAAATGAATGAAATGAACTAATAAGTGAAATGCATGAGTAATAAAGTATCAACTCAAAGTGAGCTTAAGTACAATTATAAAAGAACACCAAAGTGCAGATTTTAAACTTTTGAAACAGAAATCCTTGCTCTTCAAACCACCATTGAATGCCTTATTTCAAATTTATTCTTTTGTTGCAACTTATTTTCTTTTTTCTATATTTTTTTATAACTTTCTTTCTTTGGCTTTTTCTAAACATTTTCTTCTCTTTATTGCCTTTTTCTATTTCTTTTCTTCTTTTTGTATTTTTTTTGGCATCCAAACCCAAGAAGGCAATGATATAGACATTATGACGTACTTTTCAAAAAAAAAAAAAACAAATGTACTCATGCAAGACACTTACTAAAAAGCTATGAACGAAATGAAAGTGAAGGCTCAAAAGGGTGAACAAAGGTTAAATGAAGTGGTTTGTGTTTAGGTAAAGGGTTTAGAAATGAATGCCTCTATTATCTTCACAAAACTAGGTATTAATGCAGCTTTGACAAAGAATCTAAACAAGTTCTAGAGGTTAACCAAAATTAGGTGAAAATCACACAAGATGAGAAAGAATATATGGCTCAAAAATTCTTCCATCAAGGCTTTCTCCAAGATGTTTTCTCCTTAAGAATCAAGCTATGAAACAAGGTTAATAACATTGTACCGAAGACATTCTACTATACTAATCAACTAAGAATAGAAATCACTCAAATCAAATGCAATCAAACTCAGTCATGCAACATTCACAAGCATTGTGCAAAAGGATTTTAAAAAGAGATGCCCAAAGATTACAAAAGTCAAGTCAGCAACGGAGAAAACAATAACTCGCCCATACAGTAGTGCAGAACACTGAGGCGAGTGAAAACAGGAGGACATAGAAACCAGCAACAAAATTCCCAAGCAAGAATCACTCTCAAATCATGTGATGCAATTCAGAAATCAACCAATAAGGCAAAGAAGAGAGCAATTATAGCAACAATACTTAGGAAACTGGAGCAAATCCAAAGGCAAATTTTTTTTTAAAATTAGCTCAACAACTCAACAACAATCCCTCCCCCACACTTGATTAATACATTGTCCTCAATGTAAGAAAAACAACATTATCTTAACCTAAACATTCGAGTGAAGTGGAAGTTGTGAAGTCCAATTTGAAATCGAAGCACAACACATCACTATCACGAAGAAGAGAGAAGGGAGAGATAAGATAAGATAATGTGAAAAGAAAATGGACAAGCATAAATCAAGTGATCAAAAGAGATGGCAGAAACAAGAGGAAACAAAACACACAACTACTAAACAAAAATAAACAGCTACAACTACAACTATTAGAGAAGTTCCCTCCCCCATACTTACTCCTAACTATCTCAGCAAATAGATATCACCAGCAATACAACAGAAAGTAAAAGAGTAGGGTGGAAGGGAACAATCGTGTGATCAGGGAGGTCTTTGATCCTCGTGGTAGTGCTTTAGCAGATGACTGTTGACTTGTGAAGTTATACCGGTTTCCTCATCTGCGAGCTCTACCGTGCCAAAGGGATATACTTTAGTGACTCTAAATGGACCTTTCCAGTTGGTCACAAACTTCCCGGGCATCAGCTTCAATCGGGCTTTAAACTTTAGAACCTTATCACCTTCATAAAACTGCTTCCTCAGATTCTGTCTGTCATGAATCATTTTCAGCTTGTCTTTGTAAATTCTGGCATTGTCATAGGATTCAAGTCGCATTTCTTCAAGTTCTTGGAGTTGCATCTTCCTATTGACAAGTGAAGATTCGAGATCTGCATCACATGCCTTGATTGCCCAATAAGATTTGTGCTCGATCTCCATAGGTAGATGGCAAGCCTTGCCATAGAGCAACTGGAAGGGGGACATGCCTATAGGGGTCTTGTAGGCAGTCCTGTAAGCCCAAAGAGCTTCCTCAAGCCTTTCACTCCAGTCCTTACGGGATGGTTTCACGATCTTCTCAAGTATTTGCTTTACTTCCCAGTTAGAGACTTCAGCTAACCCATTCGTCTGAGGGTGATAAAAATTGGCCAGCTTGTGATTGACTCCATGTTTAGCCAATAGAGATTTGATGGTCCTGTTGCACAAGTGTGTTCCTTGGTCACTGATGATTACTCTTGGAATGCCATACCCGCAAAAAATATGAGAACGTAAAAACTTGGCAACAGTAGAAGCATCATCTTTCCTAGTTGGCACTGCCTCTACCCATTGAGACACATAATCTACTACAAGTAATATGTATGAAAACCAAAAAGACGAAGGGAAGGGACCCATAAAGTCCATGCCCCACACATCAAAGATTTCACAAAAATGCATAGGTCTTAGAAGCATGTCATGCTTCCTTCCTAAGCTCCCAAACCTCTGACACTTATCACAAGACTTGCAGAAAGAATAAGCATCCTTAAATAGAGAAGGCCAATAAAAACCACACTCTAAAACCCTCCTAGCAGTCCAGTGAGAATAGGAGGTGAAACAAGCATAGATTTCAAAGTGTCAAAAGCATGCCTACACTAATCATCAAATTTAAATTCAACATCTTTTTTCAACAAGGTAGAAAGAGGCAAAACAACTTTACAAAAATCCTTAATAAAGTGCTGATAGAAACCTGCATGCCCTAAGAAAGACCTCAAGTCCTTTAAACAAGTAGGATAAGGAAGGGATGAAATAACTTCAATTTTGGCCCTATCAACCTCAATCCCCTTTTAGGAGATGAGGTGACCTAAGACTATCTCTCTATCAACCATGAAATGACACTTTTCAAAGTTTAAAACCAATTTCTTATCAATACACCTCTCAAGAGCCTGCTCTAGGCTATTTAAGCACTTATCAAAACTCTCACCATAAACAGTAAAGTCATCTATGAAAACTTCCATGTTTTGATCTAAAAGATCACTAAATATCGCCATCATGCACCTTTGAAAGGTGCCTGGAGCGTTACACAACCCAAATGGCATCCTTCGATAAGCAAAGGTACCAAAAGGGCATTTAAAAGTAGTTTTGTCCTGATCTTCAGGAGCAATAGGCACTTGAAAATAGCCAGAAAAACCGTCTAGAAAACAATAGCGAGACTTTCCTGAAATTCTCTCCAACATCTTATCTATAAAAGGTAATGGAAAGTGGTCCTTTCTCGTGGCATCATTCAACTTCCTATAATCTATACACACTCTCCAAGCATTTTGAACCCTAGTTGGAATCAATTCATCATTTTCATTTCTCACTACTGTGATACCGCTCTTCTTTGGTACTACCTGTACCGGACTTACCCACTCGCTATTTGATATGGGATAGATGATCCCATCACTCAACAGTTTAGAGACTTCCTTTTTAACCACATCCAGAATGAGAGGATTCAGTCTCCTTTGTGGTTGCCTAACTGGCTTGGACCCTTCATTCAAAAGGATCCTGTGTATACAAACTGAGGGAATAATCCCTGGAATATCCCCTAAAGACCATCCTATAGCCCCTTTGTGACTCTTCAACACAGAAATCAACCTTTGTTCTTCAGAACTACTCAAAGAACTGGAAATAATAACAGGCAATTTAGAATCAGTAGCAAGAAAGACATATTTCAAATTAGGGGGGAGGGGTTTCAATTCTAAATCAGGAGGTTGCACAACAGAAGGAACCAAATCTTTTATGTCAAGTGCATTCAATGCAAGTAGCATGTCCATATGGCTTGGGGAAGGAGATATAAGCTCATCATGATGTGTATGTCTTGCACTTCCCAACTCATCAAGTAAATCACAAGAAAGAGTGGGATTAGAAGTGACTAAGTCAGTAGCAAGCTTGTTGCTAGCCTCTTCTAATGTTCCAGCACCACTCAAAGGAAAAGCTACTAGTATAGCTTGTGTAATAGCTCCTTTATCATTAGTACCTGCAAAATCAAGAAACTCACCTTTCTCAAGGCTATCATCAAGTGTAATGTTTAAAGCAGGATCACGGTTAAGACAAGATGATGCATCAAAATCATGAGAGATGGAAAGGAAGCAATCAACTTCTAAACAGTTAACGCACACCACGTCACCATAACATGAGCAAAGAGAAGAAGAATGAGGGGTAGATAAACAAGTAAATGCATCATCATGTTCAACAATCTCATCATACCAGTCATGTTCATACATCTCAGATTCATGCAAATCATCAACATCATTAACAACACAATCAATTAAATTAACACCCAAGTAAGAGCAATCTGCATAACCTTGACTCATAGCATCAGAAATGTTGAAGGTAAGCTGTTGGTCCCCAAAGCCCATGGTAATGACTCCATCTTTCACATTAATTATGGTTTGGACTGTTCTAAGAAAAGGTCTTCCTAGAATCAAAGTGTTATCGGCTTTAATCTCATCAGTCATATCTAGCACATAGAAGTCAGCTGGTAACACAAGACCCTTCACTTGCACCAAAACGTCCTCAAGAAAGCCCTTAGGATGTCTCACAGTCCTATCAGTTAGACCTAGCACAACACTGGTGTCTTTCAAGGTATGGATACCTAAACTCTCGTAGATAGAGGTAGGCATAACATTTATGGCTGCACCTAAGTCTAGTAAGGCATGTGAAATGTTTGTTTTGCCTATGATACATGGAATAGTGTAGGAACCTGGGTCTTTACACTTAATAGGTAGCTGTGGCTTGAAGATAGCACTAACACTAGACCCCAGTTGGATTCTCTCACTATGCCTATACTTCCTCTTGTTTGTACATAAATCTTTCAGAAACTTAGCACACTTAGGCATCTTCTTAATCACATCAAGTAATGGCACATTAACCTCAAGTTTGCTAAACATTTCAAAAAGCTCATCATTATCTTTCTTTTCAACAACTTTCTTACTCATGAGATATGAATGAGGAAAAGGCAAGTCAGAAATGTTTACCTCATCACTTTTGGGAGGTGATCCTTTCTCTATTGGTGCTTTGGATTGAATGGAGGTCTCTTGAGTAGCCTTGGCAATGTCTTGAGTGGTTTTAGAAGGAGGAGACTCAACTTCTATCTCTTCGTCAACCAGTTCTTCATCCTCTTCATCTTCTTTGAATTGCACTTTCTTAGCACCAATTTTCTTACCGCTTCTCAATGTAATTGCATTCAAAGATTTAGGATTTATCACTATGTTGGAAGGCATTGAACCACTAGCCTTAGCTTGCTGTTCACTCATACCATTTGACAACTTAGTGACATAAAAATTCAAATTAGAGGTTCT
Organism: Neltuma alba; assembly: GCF_004799145.2. Taxonomy (NCBI): domain Eukaryota; kingdom Viridiplantae; phylum Streptophyta; class Magnoliopsida; order Fabales; family Fabaceae; genus Neltuma; species Neltuma alba. The sequence continues at coordinate 13,613 of NW_021632496.1, forward strand.
AGTTTCCCATTGCTCCATCCTATTCTCTAGGGCTGCAAATCTAGCTTCAGATTTAGCTTCAGACTTAGATATGTGCTCAGTCATTGCCTCAATGCCCTTGAGTATTCGAGAGAATCACTCATCATCCTTAGACTGCGGTTGTTGTGGGGTAGACATGACTCTAGAAGATTCTCCTTGTAACCCTCCATAGTAAGATTGCCCTTGAGGACCCATATTCCCTTGAAACCCTTCTTGAACCTGCCTTCCCCATCGGAGATTCGGATGAGCTTTCCACCCTTTATTATAGGTATTTAAGTATGGGTTCCATTGCTTGGATTGATTGACCCTTCCTTGATACATGGCGGAAACTTCCTCATATCTATGAGGGCAAGCAGCAGAGATATGCATAACAGAGTTACAATGCTCACAACTAGGTGCAGTCATCTCCATAGAATTAGGATTCTGAGTGTTAATAGGGGGAGTGTGAGATGTAAGCTTAGTCAACTGTGTAGTCAAAGCAGTAATTTGAGAAGTGAATGTGTCTAATTGAGGAATGTAGACTGAAGAAGGATTAGTATGCATTACATTGACATTTTTAGACTCCCTAATGTTATACTGTTGATGGTTCAAGCCCATTTTCTTGATAAGTTCCTATGCCTCCTCAGTAGTTAAATCAATGAGAGAACCCCCAGAAGCAGCATCCAACATCCCCTTGTCTTGGGTCTTAAGTCCATCATAAAAGTATTGGACTAACTGCTCATCTGGAATCTGATGGTGTAGACATCTAGAAAGCAAGTCTTGAAAGCGGTTCCAGTAGTCATAAAGTGACTCTTTATAGTCTTGCTTTGCAGAGTAGATCTCTTTTCTCAATATAGATGTCCGGGAAGTAGGAAATACTTCTCCAAGAATGCTTTTATGAGGTTGTTCCAGTTATGGTAGGCATCTGCCATATGCCTAGGCAAGCTCATATACCATTCTCGCGCTTTGCCCTCTAGAGACAAGTGGAATACCTTCCAAAGAACCTCATCCAGATTAGCCTCGACCGGCTTCATGCTAGCACATACCATAGAGAGAGATTTCAGATGATTGTATGGGTCCTCACCTATCAAACCATAGAATTTAGGCAAAGAATTAAGCAATGGACCTTTAATCTCAAAATTAACATCAACATTAGGGCATGCAACATTAAAAGGATCATATTTGCATCAGAAGTAGTGGCTTCCCTAATGGTTCTTCTTTTAGGGTTATCTCCATTATTCTCTCCTACTCTATCATCTTTCCCATTATGTCCATTGCCCCCTCTGTCATTACCACCATTGTTGTTACCATTAGGATTGTTAACTGTTTCCATTATGTCACCTAAGTCAACCACCAAATCTAGACCAGTTAAATTGTCTAGTTCAACCTCACTAGTCCTTTCTACCCTTTGGTCTTGTCTAACTTTCCTTAAAGAACTTTGAAGCTCAGGATTAGAAGGAACTAGGGTTTTAGATCTACCCCTTCTTGGCATAAACAATCAACCAACCAGAAGCAATTAAGCAAAAGAAAACAAATAAATGCAGTGCAATGCAAGTGTATGTGTAAGAGAATGAAAATGCAAGAGGTAAAAAGAAAATGAAAATGAAAATGCAAATGAATGAAAAATAAGATATTTAGTTGTGTTTTTGAAAAATTTTCTATGCAAAGGAAAGAAGTGCTATGAAAAATCAAAAGAAACAAATGTAAACTACTAAAAAAAATGCAAAAACTAACAAAAATGAAAACTAAAAAGGCTCAACAAATGAACCCCAATCAAGGCTACTTGACACTTAATTACTAGGGAACCAATTTCTTGGCTCCTCGACAACAGCGCCACTTGAAGTTAACTGCCCTTAATTTGTCGCTTTGGGGTTAGTCCAAAAATTAACCGAATTAATGCAATATAGTGCACAATCCGGGTTGTATTCACTTTGAGGAGCCGAAAACGAAATTAAATCCTAGTAAATAAATGCAAGTAACCTAAACTATAAAAAGAATTTTTGATTTTGAAAAATTGCTAACTAAATGCCTTGAATTAAATTGAAATTAAAATACTTTTTTTTGGTTATTTTTATATAAAAATGGTTGAAATAAATTGAAGATGAAAGAACTTAAAATGAAACACACAAATAACAATGATAATAATCAATTCTCCAATTCAACAACGTAGGCAATCCTCACTCCAAAAGATACGGGAGTTAAAACAATGAATTAAGAATTATAATTAAGCTTTTAATCTAATAACTAGCCACCTCGAATTGCCACAAAGTATTTTCCCAAAATCCTAATTTACTAACTGCAACCAGAATAGTAAAATAGAATTAAGGATGCTAAAAACTAATGCTTAATTAAAATTCTTAAATCCAAAATAATAAAATTAAAGCTAGCAAGAGACAATATGATTCAAGATTCTAAGCCACCTCAGAAAATCACAATATATTAACTCCAAAATCAATACAAATGTCATAACCACAACATCATAATTGAAATCAAAGCTATAAACAACCCAATGTCAAATGCTAAACAATAATCTAGCCACAATAATCTCCACAGATAATCAGATTTAACAAAACAAAAATTTTCTAATAATCAGAATAACTATCCTAAGACCTAGGAATTGTTAAACAATTATTAGACAGAAAATTAAAGTAACTAAACTCGCTTTTGATGATCTGAGCTCCTGCCATTATCGTTGAATTAGAGAATTATGGAACCTTAGCCACGGATTGCCACAATCAATGTTCTGCTATGGGCTGCCATGGAAGACAAAAAGGAGACGGTGATAATGGTGGTTTTGCAGTCGCTGGTCCCTGTTTCTTTTTTTTTCTTCTGCCACCGTCGAGCTTCTGTTCGCTGTCGCTCTGTTTCACTCACAGGTCCTTGCACGCTTGCCTCTGTTCTGTTAGACGCTTAGAAGGAGAAGAAGAAGGTGATGAATGGTGCTGTCATGCCTCTAGCCGTCGCTCACTGCTTCCCTTCGCGTTGCTCCCTGTTTGCTCTTTTATTTCTTGCCGCTGCCCAGCTCGCTCATTCAGCGTGTGTGTTGCCCGCCTCCTCCTCTTTGATGATAATAATAGGTTATTAGTGGCGTTTTGCTCCCTCCTTTTATTATATTTTTTTATTTTTTTATTATATTTTTTTCTTTTTTTTATTTATTTTTTTCATTTTTATTTTTAAATCTTCCAAAAACCTGCAAACAAAATTCAAAAATAAGGTAGCATTAATTGTCCTCAAAAATCAATTAGTCACAATTAAACCAAAATATGACAATTTTGCCCCTACAAAATAATAATTCAAAATAAAACATATTAAATCAATTAATAATCAATTAAGGCCAAAAGGACTAATTAAGTTGACAAAACCCATATAAAAGATATCAAAATATATAAAAATAATTGAGTTTGTCAACAATCTATTAAGACCATGAAAACCATTAACAACTTTAACTTTCAAGTTTGATTCATCTTTAACCCTAACTTTTCACTTTCTTAATCTTGATTCCTAATTTTATTCTCTTGGCCATTTCCTACTCAAATTTTCATGAGGAATCTAAATATGAGCTTGGATTTAACAAAATCCAACTCCTTCTCCTTGAATTTCATTTGGTCAAAAGGTATGCCTTTGGGATCCAAAAAATCTATTTTTAATTATAATGCTTCCAAACTTGTTTTTTTTGACATAACCCTACACAAATTTTCATTCTAAACTCATTGAAAACATCAAAATCATCAAAATCCAGTCCTAAGGCATAAACCCCAGTTTGGGTGAAGCCCTTACTTAAGTTATATAATCATAAAATCTTTCATAAATTATGTAATAACTACTTGATTCTCATTCCTTTTAAGCCTTTAAACATTATTGTAACATCAATTTCATCTTATTCTTCCTTTAATAATTTTGTGCAGAATGTTCCCTTAAGGTTTCAAGCTCCCAAAATTCATCAAAATCACAACCAAACTCAACAAGAGAAGTAGTAAGATAAACTATATCAAAAATTATAAGCATACCTTGTCTTGGAGCTTGATCTTGCATGTCTTCTCTTCCACTTTATCTTCTCCCTATTCCCTTCTCCATTTGAGTCTCTCCCTCTCTTTTCTTTGTGTTGGCTGAAACTTGGCCTAAATAGGGAGGGGAGGTATTTATAAAAATTTTACTCAAATCCTAGCCCTTAATCTTTTGTGTGTGCATGTGAAAAACCGCGTCGTAGGGGCTTCATAGAAAAACTAAATCAAGCTAAAATATGATATAGTAGCCTAACCTAGGTTGATTCACAAAGGAGCCTTTTTATGTTATGATACCTTAGCTAATCCACTTTTATCAAATTAACAAATTAATACCAAGATTCTTTTATTTCCCTATGCTAATCTGGATGAAATGTTTATTTCTTACTATTTCTAAGATTTACAAAATGAATGGTTTGGATGAAAAAAAAGGTATCATATATTGATGAATATTCCTCTAGAAGCTACACTTTGCCTTCCTAATCCAATATGATTATAAAATTCTTTCAACCAAAGTCATCATGTAAACTGAAACATTGTCCATTTCTCTTACAATCAGATTCCTAAAACTACTTAACCGACGTAGGATCTAGCAATCAATATTAGGTTACACGTTTGGCAAGAGAATAGTAGTATAGCAAAATTGAATTCTCCCTAGCAATTGCAGCTGCATATTACTTTAGAACGTATCAAATTGTTCTTAAAAACTAATTTAACTCGATTCAAAAATTAAGATCAATCCTACTCTGAAACAAGAATACAATCCTTCGACCGAGTTCATGTAAACAGAATCACTATTATAGCAACTCTTAATCAGATTCACAAGTTTCATGATAAGGATTGCTAAATTAGATGAATCTATAACATGAATACACATCTTGCACAATCAGGTTACAGAATTAAATCCAAAAATGTGAATAATGAAAAAAAGCTCCCTATGATGCCTAGAGACTCTGGCTCGGATCAAACTTCCAGGAAGAATATAGTACTTAGCCTCTCATAGCTGTAACTTCACCAAACTCCATAATATGATCAGTCATGGTAGAAATGATAGAGGAATGGAACAAGGAAAGTGAGATAATATCAGAGATGGAGATGAGTGAACGTGGGCGATAGCGAAGACGAAGGGATCGAGACGAAGAGAAATAGAGATGATAAGCGATTGGGAAGATGGAAGTGTTATGGATCTCTAGGGTGGTAAGGTGGCAGAGATTTTTTCATTCTAATGATTGTAACATCCTAATTTTTAATCTCTAAGATTTAAGTAAATCTGTGAGTAAATATTTATTGACATCGCTTTAATAGTAGTTAAATATATGTATAAACAATTAAAATATTTATGATTATATGTATGTATGTATATAACTATTTATATATGAATTGATAAATAAAACAAAAAGGTTAAGAAGTCCCACATCGACTAAATGATATGAAGATGGGACTCTATAAGCCTCTAAATAGGTGGCAGTAGGGAAGAATTAAGAATAAGTTAAATATTTTCGCACAAAACTGAGACTATCTTAGTAAAGTGCTATGTGTAAGTTTGTAAACTGTTGGATTGAGCTAAAATTTGGTCTGCCAATTTGAGACATCTAAGTTGTCAATTTCAATGGTTGGATTAGTGATTCAATCTCTAAGGTATGATTTATTATATATGCATTAAAATTTTTTTTTTCATATATTATAGATAGAACCTTGAGTAGTAAAGTATTATTATTAAATTTTTCACCGTTAGATTGAGCCAAAATTTGGAGAATAGACTCAAGATATCTAATATGTTAATTTTAACGATTAGATTAATAATTAAACTTCTGTAGTGAGAATAATTTAACTCGTATTAAATATATTTCTCTAAGTTTTTCAAAAATAAAACGTAGGCTATAGATTGTGAATTTTCTACTTGGGTTATGAATCAATTATAATGATATAATTCAGAAATTTAAAGATAATATAAGTTAAAGAAACTTAAGAATTGAATCTCAAGCATAGTATCAGTGTTTTTATCCCAGATCTTAGAAAAATTGTACGAGCTAGAATTCCGAGTAACAATTTGGAAATCTTAAAGAGGGAGTTATGGGTTAAAATTTAATACATAGCTTACCCATAAGATACTATAGTAATGTATATTTTCTATTCATAGATATGATATTTGGTTTGACAATCCCAAGTTCAGGTTCTTAATCTTTGACTTGTAAGCACTTGTTGGACACCAGGTAACATGAATTCTTACTTGTTTTCTTCTACTGGTTCTTCTAAGAGGAGTTTTTAATTAAATTGAACCCTTTAGGATAGGTTTGAATAATAGAAAACTATTTTGAAACCATGAGAAAACTTTATAGACATTTGAAAGTTGCTTTATGGGAGTGCTTTGTGAAAAATAAACAAAGTGCTACAACTTTAGGATTAGGTAGGAGCCTGATGAGTGATTTTTTCATGAAATTGTGGACTTGGGATGTACTATGTAGTCTGTTGTGGTGAAAGGTTATTTTTTTACGAAGGCAAATTATCGAAGTTGCTATTTTATTTGATTGTGTTTTACATATTACCATGAACTTCTAGAATGATATGTTTATAGCTTTGATTATCTAAAAATACTATTGTATGGTATGATATTAAGTATCTTATATGGTTGATGTATGTTTTGAATCTCTTAAGATACATGTTCTTGAGATACTTGATGAGAATTGAGAACTGTCATGACTATGATTAATTAGTTTAACATTCAGGGAGAGGTGTAGTGATGGAGTTTGATATACATATATTACCACGTGGTTTGCCTCCATAGTGTGCACTACGGTTGGCCTTTTAGAGAGGTTAGGATCCCCTCATTTGCGACACTCCAGGAGTATCCCAAGACAATACCCCTGAGGCTAGCATCCTCGTTAGGATATTGGGCAGTAAACCTATTGGGGCAGAATCCCTCTTTTTTAGAGGAACCGATGGCCCACGTGTGCTCTACTGACTTTGGCAGGTCCACATCACACGCGTGGGAAGTTGGTGAGAGTCATCAGTCACATGATAAAGACTTAGCCCATGGGTTCAAGTCGGCAGGCATAAAGAGGATAAAAGGCAAGAATTAAATGATGAATAATGAAAATGAATGATGAGTAAAGCAAGCATATATGTTGATATTTTTCTTTATCTTATATGTTTATGATATCTGGTATTTGTTATGTGGTAGTAACATATTTAATGATTATCTTAATTGTTAGTCCTACTTGGCGCCTCTTAGGGGTGCTGGTAGGTGAGGTGGGTAAGAGTTTTCATTATTGAGACGATAGTCTCATTCCATTACATCTACAATTTTTAGGTAAGTATAACAAAGGAGTTGCAGCAGGGAAGGAATCGGAGGTGTAAGGTCACCTTCATTGGTGATCGCACCCCAAACTCTGGTTATGTTTAGTCATTAGTTATTTGCCACCTAGGATATCATTATACATCTCTTTTTATATTCTCAATGTTGAAACATTTATGATTATACATTTATGAGGATATCTTTGAAATGAGTTAAACTTAATTTTGCTAGATTATTTGTGATAAACTGTGTCAATCAAGCATATGAAAGGCTTTTTATAACCATGTTAGGGGTATAATCCTTTCCTAACATGGTTATGCATAACAGGTAAGTTTAGTCCTTTTATAACCATGATATTTTGTACTGCTAACTGTTTGTCTTATTCTTTTATATCATGGTTATGTGATAATAAGTAAGAAAATTTTGAAATAAAGTTTGTAACTTGTTTTCTTTAATTACCATGGTAATAGTGTTGACATTCCTATAATGTATTAAGTATGGCAACTTTTTAGATAAGATGTTACAATGATGAGAGCCAGGTGAGCTTGTGATTCCCCTTTCAGTATGACCGAGATGGTCAATTGCCCTAGTCTGATCCATGAAGTCCCAAAACACACAGTTTAGCTAGGTCCTTCTTAGTCATCTCTAGAATTTGGGAATTTTCCTCACTAAACCTGTAAAAATCACATAAAATGTTATAATATCATGTACTCAGAAAATATTCAAGATTAATGCACTTTAGTTCATAAAACATACTAAAATCCCTAATAGTCACACTGATTAGAATTGTAAAATATGGATTTATCAAATTCCCCCATACTAGCCTTTTGCACTCCGGGCAAAATAATGAAATAAGATTGAATCTCAAAAACATTGCTAATTAAGAATGCTAAATCATGTTCAAGAATGAACTACTTGTGTTTATCAATCTTTCCTTTAAATGCCACCAACTAGTACTATGCTAAAAGATCAATCACAATCATGCAATTCAACCAAGGGAAGCAAAAAGATGAGATTCCTCACAAGGTTAAGTGTTTCACTCACTCTCACAAATGAAGGTTATTTCTCTCAAAACGATCTAGTTTAGGCTTCACCATAAGCTTGTAACCATTCTACAATCTCCACCACTTATATGCTACTAGATCTTGTGAATCAAAGGGTCTTTACAAGGGTTATATTGTTAGAAAAGCCAAATGATGGAAATGAAAATGAAAATGAATGCCAATAATCAATAGAACAGTGCACATGCATTATGGTTCTATCTAAGGCTCAAAAGCTTATACACAAATCAGATTTTATTGTTCAATACAGCTAAATGAATATAAGAATTAATATGAATGGACTCCTTCACTCTTGCCACTTGATCAATATTTTTTTCAATTCTTTTTTTCCTATTCAGGATCCTTTCTTTTTCCTCTTTTTTTTTTCAAATGACTTTTTCAGTGTTATTTTTCTTTTTTTTTTCAGTTTTCCCCTTATAAAATAGCAATCAGCACCTAAATGGCAAAAGAGAGGGAATTCTATCAATGAATTAGCAATGACTGAAGGTACTACTAACGAGTTTCCAATCAACAAAAAGCTATATCAACACTGAACATCTTTCTAATCAAGCAATTCTGCAACACTTCTATCTAGCACATGCAACGTTCATCAATCATGATGGACTTTAAAAGATAGTAAAGGGCTCAAAGAGTTAAGCAATTGATTCAATGTGTATAGGTTGTTGTTTAGGTCAAAATGGTTTTGAATGAAATGATCTTGTCATCTTCACAATTCCAAGAGCTCATGTGGTCTTGAATTAAGGGTTAAGACAAGTTCTAGGAAGTCACCAAACTAGATGGTATCACACAATTTAGCAATGAACTGAGACCCAAAATTTCCTTCTAACAGGTTTACTCATCTTCATCCACCCACCAAGGATAAATTGCATGCAAATTGAACTTAATGCATGAGAAAATTAATTCATGATGCACATTTTAAATAAGTAATTCACACCTGAACAAGTTTTAACAGTATTCAAAAGAATGTGTTTAAGGTTTAATTAAATTCCATGATAGCAATGAAAACAATCAGAATATTTCACACTCTCCCCACACTAGAGACAAACATTGTTCTCAATGTGAAAGAGATGACAGAATAGGGAAAACCAAATTTGCATAGCAAATAGGGCCAGAGAAATAAGCTAAACCCAAGTCATATTAACTAACGTTTTCTAATAGACCAGTCCCCTCCCCCACATTTATGTTAAACAGTCAATCCCATATATAATATATTTCAAGTAAATCAAGAAATTAAAAGGAGGAAAGGGACAACCGTAGAATCAAAATCTCCTTAGGCTCTTCAAGTAGAAATTCTCATCTTGGATGAGAATCATGAATTTTAGCAATATGACTTGGTCTTTCTCATCGTCCTTCTTTAGTGGTGGTTTAGGATGCTGTTGGCTCCCTTAGAATCCAATGCCATCAAGCTTCTACCAGAAAAGACCAGAAACAATATTAATAGAATCGTGAGAAATCATATTTGTAACAACCCCTGTAACAGGTGGTAATTAAACAATTCCAAAACAATAATTAATTCTTAAATGACCAATATAATCGGAAGGAGTTAACCAAAAATATTTAGGTAGTAACTATGGTAGAAAGAATAAATCATACAATGAAAAGAACTACCATAGTTATAAAAGACTCTCATAATTACTTTGAAAAGTCAACCACGGTAGAAAGAACAAAACAAATCAAATCAAAGGTCTACCATGGTTATTAACAATTTGCATCTATCATAAAGCAGTAGTTACTATTTCATAATAGCCATACTGATTAATATAACAAGAAATAAACAACACTTGATTTTCATGTATATGACAAATCTATCTACAATACTCTAGAATCTCAAAATACAACTAAAACTAGTCTCAAACGAGCTGGGGCATTTGAAGTCTACTAAAATAACTACCACTACTGCCCATAACAATCAAAACCAGGGTAAAAGTCACATATATCCAAAAAAGGGCTCTGCCTAACAATGTAAGTCCAGAATGCAGTGGAAAATTTAAAAATATGTTAAGCATAACAAAAGGCCTTAAAGTTTGGCAATATACATCAATCAAGGCATGTATAACAAAACAGAGGCTATACAGAGTGGAAAGGGAAACTTAAGCCTCAGACAACTTCCCCTTAGAACCAACACCTAAACCCTCTCCTGAAAAGTATTAAATAACCACGGGGTGAGTCAAATTGACCCAGTAACCACAATTCCAATTCAGCAAGTATACAATGTGTGATTACAAGATAGTTAAGCAGGCAAAGTACAATTTCAAATAACATATAGGGTAAATAATCTTTACAGAAAACAATATATAATAATTCAAAAAGTAACTTGCATGCATAAAACTTCATCAAAAATCCTTATAACCTCCTTGTAACCTCTGACAGAACCCATGGACTATTCACACGCAACAGGATACATCTCTTTAACAAGACTACATCAAGCTTTCCAATAATAAGGTATAACTAGGCCAAAAGTTACAGAGCTCATATCAGACTATGGGTTCCCTTTCCTTAGAATACAAAAAGGTGTCATGTCCCTTGGGTTGACCCTTGACCCGGCCAAAGGAAGGGTGATACCGAGGGCCCTAAGAATGTTAAAACTAGCCACTGGGCACCAAGTGGCGGCTATACCATATGGTATGAAATAACCACACCTCCCACAATCATATTTTATCATAACTCGATACAGTTCTACGAGTAATTCAATAGCTCAATTTCACACAATGCAATATCCATAAATTATTTTCATATTCAGTATGCAATTTTGTTCAACATCCACAATATAATCTCAAGATAAAACGAATCATGCCCACTTAACTAACAAATTTATCAAAACATAAATTTCATATTTTTATTCCACACTTTTTATACATAAAACACTATAACATATAATGATAATATTTATAATATCAACATATGCTTATAATCACATCAACAAGCATACAAGGTAAATTAGAAAGTGGTTACCTCAAGCTCTTGACACAATAACTAAAATGAGAGGATTCAAGACCCAAGAGCCCAAACCAAGCTCACTCTACAATAATAAATTTATAAACATATATTAATAAATAAAAATAAAAAACTAATTAATATAGCATTAAAATATTTTATTAATTAAATCCCCATAATTGTCTCACATAGAGAGAATATCTTTAGGAAAAATAATAATTCACCTATTCCTCGAAACAACAATTCCTTGAACTTCCCAACTCTATTTCTCTCATTCACATTATTAATAAGAATAATTCCTTCAAATCATCAAAAAATCTCCCAAAAGTACTTACTTTAACTCTTAGAAAAATAACCATCTAACAACTATGCCTCAAATTATCATTATAATCCTATTCTCTTCTTCCATTAATCACCTCTCACTCACTAGGAACATTAAATTTTAGCATTTTCCCCAATTTACTCCAAACACCCAACTTCCGCTAGTTAAAGTCTCTCCAAAAATCATCAACATTCTTATTTCAACAAAAATCCTTAAAATTCAAGCATTGAATTCTCAATATAACCTCCATGAACTAATTAATAGATTAAATTTGAAATTAATATCATCATTAACACAAATCACAATTTTTCAACCAAACCCTAGCTTACATTGCCTTAAATCAATCATTTAAACAAAAAATCCAGGTCATAAGACTCTTATTCTAACCCCATAAGCTCCATTAACATCCTAATAATAAGTTAGAAACCTCAAAGATTAAAAATCTATCAAGTCCAAAAAGAATTTATTTTTCTGCCATAAACTTAGAAAAATAAACAAAAAAAAGTTAAATAGAGAAAGTAGGAAGAAAATAACTTACCTAGATGACTTAGATGAGACCAAGCAAGACCCCTTCTCTCTCACACTCTCCACCTCCCTCTCATGGTCACTGTCTTTCATGATGAACCAGAGGAAAAGTGAAGACGAAGCACAAGGGGGCACTAGACGAAGGGAAAAGGGAGAAGGGAAATGATAGTAGTGGGTCACAAGACCCACTATTCATTTCATTTAATAAATTTTTTTTATTTTAAAAACAAGCTATAGCCCAATAAGGGGGAATTACCCCCTTCCCCTCTTCAGGTAGTGGGTGGCCACTTGCCACCCATATGCCATTTTTTTATAATAATTTTTTTATATAGAAATTTTTTTAAAAATGGAATGTTACAATATAAACCAAATGAAGTGGCTCGTGTTTAAGTATATCTCTTGGTAAGTTACATGAGAGGGTCTCATGCATAGAATCATTAATGTGTCTAAGATTCTAACTTAGATTAAAGACATTGTCACTTGAACCAAAGGCAAATTTAAAGAGATCATATTCAATACCACACAATTTCTTGATGTCATGTGTAAGGTCACATGAAAGTATGGGATAGAAAGAATTTTGAACATAAGATATATCATGAAGCAAGAATGTGAAATCCTCAAAGATGGGCTCAAACAATTCACAGTTATGATCATGTATTAGACTCTCTATGATGAGTGTAGCTTCCAAGCATAATGTATTAATAAATGGAACATCAAATTAATGCACACATTCATTACTATCATGACATAGAAAAGAAGATTTAATGCTAAGAGAATCAATAAAACAGCCTCTCAGTTTATGAGGTCTAGATTTGGGTTTTTCTTCTTTTATAGTGCAGACAGCTTGTGAATCCTCAAATTTGTGAACTAGAGTCTCTATATTCAATGCTTCATCAATTCCAACTTGTTGTATACTATCCTTCTCCTGATATAATTATGTAAAATCATCAAACAAGCCTTTCCTAAGAACATCATGACTAGAAAAAGAAGAAATAAGATCAGGGATCAGTACAAGAATTAGAAACGTGAAAATAAAATGCATGTGAGGTGGAAAAGAGGCCATCAATCGACAAGCAATCAATGCAACACACATCACTCTCACATGAACAAGGGGGAAAGAGAAAAGAAGAAAAAGAAATTGGTTTAGACTCAGATAAATCAGATTTTATCACATTGCACTCAAGAGATTCAGTTTCAGCCACATCATGCTCTAAAACATCCTTATTAATATTATTAGCACAAGAAGAAGGCTCTTGATTAAAATTATCATCACTTATGTCATTAATATCAATGAAAAATTCATGCTCAAAAGGAATATCATCACCCTTGGCTTCACAAGTACAGGAAATAGAGGGTTTAAGAGAGTTACCAAAGGGTTCAATGTATAATGGTTGTTCTTCTTCCTCACTTTCTTAGATTATTGGCATGATGTGTAATGGCTTCTGTTTCAACCGCTTTAGTCTATGCCTTCTTCTCCTTGTTTTGAGCCCAAATAGCTTGGTTCTTCTTAGCTGCTTAAAAATGGCTTTCATAACTGCCTCAATCTTTCTTGTGGGATCAATAAGGATTTTATCTTCAAATGCACTTTTAGAATCTATCAAAATACTACAAGAATCTTTCTTAAGCTCATTAAGGAGAGTAGCAATATCATTATGCCTAGAACTAGAAGAAATATTATGTTCCAACATATCAATAGGAGGATCATCACAAAAATCAGTGGAAACTTGTGCAAGAGCACTAGCTGTAGGTGTAGGAAGGTAAAATGCAAAATCTTTCTCATTTGTCAAACTATCCAACCTATGGTTCAACTCTTGAAGTTTTCTTAATATCATATTTATGGTTACTTCTTTTTCTACACTCCCATTTTCTCCTTCTAAGGTCTCCATCTTACTTGTCAAGGATTCAATTCTATTATCCAGATTTTTATTCCAATTAGTGAAAGTAAAAACAGTATTATCAATCTGACCCGCAAGGTTATGTAATTGCTTGTTTACCCCTTGTATTGCTCTTTTGGACTCATCATTAGAAGGTCCCTGACATAGTGCATATAGTTAGGATGGAGATTTATAAGGATCAAGTTCAAATTACATATTAGTGTAGGAATTCATTTCTGTTTGGGATTTTTATAGAGAAACACTTTGAATGTTTCTAGCCACTTCTGCACAATAGATCCTAAGGGGACAATCGTTGCAGACATGCATTCTAGAATAGCAATGCACACAAAGTACAGAATCAATTGAGTTCACACCATATTTAGGACAAGTGCGAGTTCTGCTAGAAGAATAAGAATTAGACCCATTGTTGTTCCAGCACCAATCCATAAGATATATTTCAATATAAAGCTCAAAATCAGAGAGTAGGACAATACAAAGGCTCAACAATGCAGTAAGTGAGTGTTCTCAGCAATGCAATATCAAAAAGCAAGTTGCTACAGCAAGAGATTAGTTAAGTCCATAGCAATTCAAACTTAACCAACCCTTGACAACTTAATTGCTATTAGAAATGTGGAAATTTAGCAAACAGTTCAGAAATATAGGGAACTTCAGCTAATGCACCAAATATTTAAAAACAAATTGCTTAGCTAAAGATCAAAGATTGATTGATATCTAGGAAAATGCCATTAAATCAGATTTAGAGCAGGTTAGAAATCATTCATGCAGTAAATAATGACTTAGGGTGTGTTTGGATGAAACCAAACCATGGTTTGGAGAATAGCTTTTGGAGAATAGATTTTGGGAAGAATAGATTCTATAAAGAATAGATTTTGTAAAAAAGTGATTCTGAGAAGTGAGAGTGCTTGGATAGTTGTTATCAGAAATACTTTTTATATATACAAATTACTAAAAAAAAACATAAGTTAATATGATAATTATATAAAAGATAAATTTTATGATATATTTTAATTTGAAGGAATAAAATTGTTAATAATATATTTTTTACCAACATAATTAATAATACATAAGATAATGTAATTAATAAATAATTAATGTGTATATATATTTATAAGATATAAGGTTAAATATGTTTATAAAAAAATAATTGAAAAATGTTAAAGTCATATTATTGTTGAGATCTACTCTTACATGCACAATCATCTCTCCAATTTGAGCTAGAAGCAGAATGAATTCACTTCTCTTGAAACCATGGTTTTGGCCCAAACCATGGTTTCAGATTATTGGCCCAAAATTGATGCTGTTTGGGTGACATCTCACCAAAACCATGGTTTTGCCTCCCAAACCATGGTTTTGAGGGTCACCCAAGCAGGCCCTTAATCTAAGCAAGTTTCAAGTTGCATATACATCCAAAAATTATTTTCAATGAGTGGCAGTTCATTATCAATAAAGGGACCAGCACAAGTGCAGATTAAATCTGATGAACACCTAAGAGAATTCAATGAGTTTTAGGACTTGTCATCAAACCGAATCATGCACAGTCCTAGAGAATAAAATGTGTTTCTGTGCAAAATCAATGTGTACAGGTCTAATGATTGTTATCAGTATAAGTGGTGTGAAAATTTTAGTTGAACACCAACAAGCAAGCTACTACAGCAAATGTTGGCTAAAAGCCAAGCAAAATATTCAGAATTTCCCATTAACCAAATTTGACAGCCTGATGAGTGATTCCATGCGATTTGAATGGAACTGTGCAATTCAAAATGTAACTTGGTCGCAACAGTGACAGAGTAATGAAAACATCCAGTATTAAACTAGAAAAGCACTACAATTTTAGTCAAGTATTGGACTTAGCAAAGAATTAGACCAATTAAAATGGTTATGTGAGTTAATCACCTGAGATTCAGGGGGAAAATTCACAATATTAGCGGCAACAGTAACCAATGAACCAACTGCTCGCTATTGACAGAGACAAGGAGCTAAGGTTCCCAAGTCAACCAAAGCAGTTGCCACAAACACAATTTCCACTTAAATTCCAGAGGTAAGAAAGGAAGAAGTAACAAGAAAATCTAGCATTAGGGTCCCCTTCTTTTTACAAATTTTCTAAAACTAAGAAGAAATAAGAAAAATATTTATTTTCATTTCCCAAAATGTTCTTAAAAATAATGAAAATGGATACTGTCAAAGAGACAAAATGGATGCCCAATATGTTTAGCTCCAACTTCTAGCCGATGGGGTCAAAAGTTTGCTTAAACTAGCCAATTCACAATGTGTACAAAAGGTCACTGAATATTCAAAGATTAATGCCTTTGGCAAGTTGACAAGTTGTTTAAAGCAAGAATTGGACAAATTCTCAGCAGATTGAACTGACCAAACCCTTGACAACTTAATAGTAAAATTAAGAATTCTAAAAGTACAGAATTATTCAACACAGAATACAACTTGCTCCAGGAAGACAAAATTCGATTCAGTAATTTCTAGCAGTGAAAATTCTCAACCGGCTCCAAATAATGCTCAATTCAAGCAACAACAAAGACTTCCTGGTACACACTAATAATTGCAATAAGCAACTAAATAGTACTTCAATAATCAAGATCAATATTTCATCCCTAGAATGTTAATTTCTAGCAGCAAGTGAATATTTAGTAAATGTAATTCCAGAATCATCTAACAGTAGGGAAGGACAACAATTAAACCAAATAACCTCAGGGCATTCAGCAACAAACTCCAGAAAGAGGATATGCAAAGTATAAAAATGGTAAATGATAATCAAAAGTCCAGAAACCAATATTCAATTCTGAACTTCACTCAATAATACAATAACACCAGATGCAAAGCAACCAAATAAAAACCAGAGATTCCTAAGAGCTAGATTTTTCTTTGGATTTGTGCTTCTTTTTTTTATTTAAACTGTTGGCAAGCCAGTGGATTGCTTGGGAACTCAACTAGTAAGGCTCCTTGGCAACGGTGCCACTTGAAAAACCATGTCGTAGGGGCTCTTCGAAGAAAAACTAAATCAAGCTAAAATATAATATAGTAGCCTAACCTAGGTCAATTCACAAAGGAGCCTTTCTATGTTATGATACCTTAGCTAATCCACTTTTATCAAATTAACAAATTAATACCAAAATGAGATTATTTGATTTCCCTATGCTAATTTGGATGAAATGTTTATTTCTTGCTATTTCTAAGATTTACAAAATAAATGGTTTGGATGAAAAAGAAGGTATCACTTATGGATGAATATTTCCCTGGAAGCTATACCCTGCCTTTTGAGTCCAATATGATTATGATATTCTTTCAACCAAAGTCATCGTGTAAACTAAAACGCCATCTAGTTCTCCTACAATCAAATTCCTAAAACTACTCAACTGAGATAAGATTTAGCAATCAATATTAGGTTACTCGTTTGGCAAGAGAATAGTACTATAGCAAAACTGAATTCTCTCTAGAAATTGCAACTACATATTACTTTAAAATGTATAAAATTGTTCTTAAAAACTGATTCAACTCGATTCAGAAATTAAGATCAATCCTACTCTGAAACAAGAATACAATCCTTCGACTGAGTTCATGTAAACAGAATCACTATTATAGCAATTCTTAATCAGATTCAGAAGTTTCATGATAAGGATTGCTAAATCAGATGAATCTATAACATGAATACACAACTCATACAATCAGGTTACAGAATTAAATCCAAAAATGTGAATCATGAAAGAAACTCCCTCTGATGCCTAAAGACTCTGGATCGGATCAAACTTCTAGGAAGAATATAGTACTTAGCCCCCATGGCTGTAACTTCATCGAGCTCTATAATATGATCATCATGGTAGAAATGATAGAGGAATAGAACGAGGAGAGTGAAAGAATATCAAAGATGGAGATGAGTGCACTTGGGTGATAGCGGAGACGGAGGGATCAAGACGAAGAGAAACGGAGATGATAAGCGATTGGGAAGATGGAAGTATTATGGTTCTCTAGGGTGGTGAGGTGGTAGAGACTTTTTCAGTCTGATAATGAGGGGCAAATGAGCTCGTGATTCCCCTTTCAGCATGACTGAGATGGTCAATTGCCCTAATTTGATCCATAAAGTCCTAAAACGTACAGTTTAGCTAGGTCCTTCTTAGTCATCTCTAGAATTTGGGAATTTTCCTCACTAAACCTATAAAAATCACATAAAATGTTATAATATCATGTACTCAAAAAATATTCAAGATTAATGCAATTTAGTTTATAAAACATACTAAAATCCCTAATAATCACATTGACTAGCATAGTAAAATATATATTTATTAGTGTGGCTTGATATTGGCCATTCATTTGTTCACTTTGCTATGTGTCCCTTACCTTTTTTATTCTTGCCACCTAACCCTCTTAAGTGCCCTCTATAATCAATACCAAAGCCACCTCATATGCCACCTCAAGGGACATATGATCCTACGTGTGATCATAAGCAATATTTCATTATATAATTCTATTTCTTCCAAACTTAACATTTAACAAAATGTATTATATCTATTCCTGTCTCCTCATCAAATTTGTATTAAAATAGGGAGGAAATGTCACACCTTACTATTATATTGACTTAGGTTCCTTTCAAAATCATTTTAGACCACATTGGATGGTCTTGGGCTCACTTTTTATCTTGAAAATGCTAAATTTCAGATTTTTACTGTTCATCAGGTAAAAATCTAGTTTTTTTGGTCCAACTTCAAAAATTCATAACTTATTCCAAAAAAAATCCAATTGGGGTGGTTCAAAATTATATTCAAAGCCCTTTAAGTCCTCTTTCAATGAAAAATAATCTCATGATCCAATTCATTATGAAAAAGCGTCAGGTTTTTGTGAAATGCAACACTGTCCATTTGCCAAAAACACTTTTTCCCAGATTCTGACCTTTAAATTTGAAAAATCATTAAAATTTGTATACTTGGCCATTTTTAACGTATTAGCTATCAAATTGAAGCTCAAGACATTATCTATAATTATGCCAAAATTCGTGATTAAACACATTCGGGAGCATAATAAAAAAGTCATGTGAACATGGAAGTGTTAGTGTGCTTACAGCACTGTTAGCTTAATATATACATAACCAAAAAGGGTCCACGAACTTTATGGCAAGACACCATACTTTAGTCTCCAATCTATTGCTTCCTCATAGGGGTTTCAGGTCCTAAAATGTTAGATTATATTTGGGGGATGAGATTTTAAGAAATCCCAGTAGCAAGATCAATCAACCAAAATATTAACATGCATCATTATAAAGCATTTCAACATTAGCTATCATAGGAGAACTAATCTTTTTATAAATAGGCAACCTCAACATGCAAGGCCATGGCAACAAATGCAAGGACCAACCATATCACAACATCATAGTTCAACCATATAATAGCAAGCATACATGCCATAAATAACAATGCAAAGTTAACATTAATGGCTAATTAGATCCCACTACCTTGATCTAATGCTTTTGGTTTTTCTTGTTGTTCCTTCTTGCTTCCACAAGTGCCAAACCCTAACATGGAAATCTACAAAAAGGGCAGCAAGAATCATCAACCATTCCTCATAAAATCAATAACATAACTCAAGTAACTCCTAAACCCCTTAAAGCTTCCATTTTTGTTCTTGAATTTTTAGAGTTCATTTCCATAAACCCTAAAAATTCCCTCTTGACTCAACCCTACATGATTTTTCATGTAGATTCTAAATATATACTTGGATTTAACAAAATAAATTTCCTTTTTTCAGTTTCAGCTTGGCCGAACCATTAGGGTTCAAAACCCAAAAATTGCAACTTTGATTCTATGGCTTCCAATACTTGCTCTTTAGGTTTACCCTACACCAATTTTCATTTTGAACAAAATGGAAGCCTCAAAACTTTGGAAAACACATCCTAGGGTTCAGTTTTGGTCTTGGCCGAACCAAACCTCTTGAAGTTCAAGCATGAAAAACTTTTCAAAACAACACTAAACCACTTGAAACCATCTTAAATCATAGTGTTCTAACTATGTTTAACAACAAACCATCCTTCCCTACACTATACCCATTTCAGCCAGCAACAAGAAGGGAAAAGAAGTGATTTTTCCAACCATACAAATCAATAAAACAAAGCAAGCAACATCTTAAGACAACTTACCAAGCTTGGATCTTAGTTGGAAGGTCAAATATGCTTGCTTTTGCTTGATCTCTTCACAAAATCACTCTTGCTCTCTCTCTTTTCCCTTTAGCACGAAATGAGGTTCGATTATGGGGGAGGAAAAGCTCATTAATGCTCACAAAATATTCTACCAACCATCATTAATGATATGCCATATGTCAAGAGCCTAATTAGTCTTAATCCTCTCTCTTAATTAACTTAAATCATAATGTAATTAAATTCCAAAGTCAAGATCCTTTCCATTGGTAGTTGACACTTGGAAAGCTTTAATTACCATCCATTAAAAGCTTGACAAGTGACAACTTGTGGGCCAAACAAAGTGCAACACTCTACTTTTTGCTTTATCGATGCACTTTTACTCTGGGTTTAACTTCTTTTCTATAATTACAGTACTCTGGCCTCTATAATTATTTTCTGTCAGATCCATAAATTATTCTCCTCGTTTTTATCTTCCCAAATTGTCCTCTTCGTGTCAAAATTAATTTTTCAATAATTAAATAAAATGGAAAACTAATTTCCTTCTCTTTAGTGATTTTTCCACTTTTCAGAGGAATTGGGAAAAATCTTGGACACTTGAGGGTCTTATTTTAATTCTATAATCTCTTATAATTCCTTGGGATATCATAGGAATTTTCTTGAGATTTTATTCTTCTTAAAAATATTTATTTGGAATTTTCCAAATAAAGACCTTAAACTAGCTTAAATTGCCCTTAAATTCCTTTGTAATTTCTCTAAGGGCAAATTGGTCATCAAACCAATTTTATAATCCCATATAATTCTCAAGGAACATTTTTTTTATTTTTCCTTAATTTTTTGAGACTCGAAATTATTTTTTCATAATTATTCTTGACCAATTTTCCTTAATTAGTCAAACTTTTCATAATTGGCTTGGAAAATTATAATAATTATTTTCCACCAAAATTCTTCTATTTCTCCTTGTCATTTTTGGCCTTTAAATCTTTAGAAATATTCTTATTTCTAATTGCCATATTACTGGATGTGACAGGAAAATAGGAAGAAATTCATGCATAACTGTTAGATTTAAGGTTTTTGATGATAACAAATTAAGTAAGTTTAGTAAGTTGATCGATCAAAAGTTAATCGATCATGTGTCAGATAAAATGTCTCTGTATAAAAGTATTTGAGCGGTAAGATTGAACAATAACTTGCTAGATAAATCAAAATTTATGAGTTGATTGAACAGTTTATCGATCAAGGTTAACACTGTATAGTCTAGTTTGCAAAAAATTATTGATCAATTAATCGATAATTTAATAATCGATCAACTGACAGAAAAAAGGCGTACAATTCTGGTAAGCTATTATCGATCACTTGATCAATCAACGTGTTACATCCGGACACCCAGTAATATGGCAATTAGGAATAAGGATATTCCTAAGCATTCAAGGGCCAAAAAGGATAAGGAGCAATAGAAGATTTATGGTGAAAAATAATTATTATAATTTTCCAAGTCGGTTATAAAAAGTTTGACTAATTAAGGAAAATTCGTTAATAATAATTATGAAAAAATATTTTTAAGCCTCAAAAATTATTAAAAAATAAGGAAATGTTTCTTGAGAATTATATTGGATTATAAAATTAGTTTTATAACCAAATTACTCTTATAGAAATTACAAAGGAATTTAAGGGTGATTTAAGCTAGTTTAAGGGCTTTTATTTGGAAAATTCCAAATAAATATTGGGAAGGAGAATAAAATCTCAAGAAAATTCCTATGATGTCCCAAGGAATTGTAAGAAATTATGGGATTAAAAAGAGATCCTCAAATATCCAAGATTTTTCCTAATTCTTTTGAAAAGTGGAAAAATCAATAAAGAGAAGGAAATTAGTTTTTCTTTTTAGTTAATCATTGGAAAATTAATTTTGAGATAAAGAGGGCAATCTGGAAAGAGAAAAATGAGGAGAATAATTTATGGATCTGACAGAAAATAATTGCAGAGGCCAGAGTACTGTAATTATAGAAAAGAAATTAAACTCTGAGTAAAAGTGTATAGATAAAGTGAAGACTAGAGTCTTGCACTTTACTTGGCCCACAAGTTGCCATTTGTCAAGCCTCTAATGGATGGTAATTAAAGCTTTCCAAGTGTCAAGCATTAAGTGGAGAGGATTTTGACTTTGGAATTTAATTACATTATGATTTACTTAATTAAGAGCGAAGTTTCAAGACTAAGTAGGACGGTGACACTTAGCTTTTCATTTATGATGGTGGTTTGGATATTTTGGTACATTAATTGAGCTCTTCCTCCCCCTAAATCAGATGGAGTTTTGGCCAAGGCAAGAAGAGAGGGAAAAAGAGAGATCTTGAGGTGGAAACAAGGAAGAATCAACCACTTTGGATCAAGAAAGCTTGGAGTTAAGGTTAGTAGTTGATTCTATGTTGTTCTTCGCTTGTTTCTCTTGAGTTTGATGGTTGAAAAATTCTATTCATCCTCTTTTGGGGTGCTGGCTGAAATGGTCTTTGAGTAGGGGAGTGAGTTTGGTTGTTAAATCTTGGTAGAACACTTCAAAACATGGTTTTTCCAAGTGGTTGCAATTGGTTGTATGTTGTTTTTGAAAGGATTTCTTTATTGAAAATCAAATGGTACTGTTCAGCCAAGGGAGAAACTAAACTTTAGGATGTGTTTTTCAAATTTTTGAGGCTTCCATTGTGTTCAAAATGAAAAATGGTGTAGGATAAACCTAAAGAACAAGTGTTGGAAGCCATAGAATCAAAGTTGTAATTTCTAGAAAATGAACTATAGTGGTTCGGCCAAGCTGAAACTAGAAGAGGGAGTTTTATTTCCTTAAATCTAAATAGATATTTAGAATCTATATAAAAAATCATGTAGGAATGAGTCAAGAGGGAATTTTTAGGGTTTAGGGAAACCAAACTCTAAAATTTAAAGAATAAAGGTGGAAGCTTTAAGGGACAAAGGTTGTCCTTGAGTTATGCTGTTGATTTTTATGTGGAATGGTTAATGATTCTTACTACCCTTTTTGTGGATTTCCATGTTAGGGTTTGGCATTTGAGGAAGCAAGAAAGAAGAACAAGAAAATCAAAGAGCATTGGATCAAGGCAGTAAGATTTAATTAACCTTAATGTTGAGTATTGCATTGATTGCTATGCAATTTCATGTGCTATTATATGGTTGAGCTAAATGATGATGATGATAATGATTGTGTAGCTATACTCCTTGCTTTATGTGCCTTCGCTATTGCATGTTAGAGTGCTACATGTATGAGGTAAACTAGTTCCTTATTAATAGCGAAAGGTTGGAATGCTTGTAATTGATGCATGTTGATGTTTTGGTTGATTGATCTTGCTACTCAGATTTTATTGAAATCTCATCCCTCATATGTAACCTAATATCTTAGAGACTGAATCATCAAAAGGGAGGCTACAAATCCAAGGATAAATATGGTGATGAACCATGAGGAAACATTTATATTTGGTTATGTATAAGTATGTATGGTTGGTGCTGTAATCCCTAAGCAGGATGCCAAAATTAGAGCCATGTTTTATTAAGTTCCCAAATGAATTTCTACATGAAATTTGGTATGCTTAAAATTCACATCATGAGCTTCAAATCAATGGGTAGCATGTTAAAAATGGCCAACTATACGATTTTTAATGATTTATCAAATATAAGGTTCAGAATCTTAAAAAAGGGTTTTTGCCAAATGGATAGAAGTGACTTCCACAAAAACCTGATACTTTTTTAAATGGAATTGGTTCACAAAATTATTTTTTCTTGAAATATTATTCAAATATATTTTTAAGGAATTTTGAACCACTCTATTTCAATTTTTCTAGATTAAGTTATGAATTTTTGAATTTGAGCCAGAAAACTGGATTTTTGCCCTATGAATAGTAAAAATCTGAAAATCAGCATTTTTGTGATAAAATTGAGCCCAAGACCATCCAATGCAATCTAAAATGGTTTTAATGAAACCCTAAGTGGATCAGATAGTAAGGTGTGACACAACGAGTTATCAATGAAAACACAGATAAATGATAAAATTCTCTTACTTACTTTATATTCTGTTTAGCTCACCTTTTATCGATCACTTTATTGATCAATAATTAATCGATAGCTTGTTCTAACATTGCTTGTTAACTTATTGGTTTATCAATAATAAGGTTTTTTTTTTTAAGTTTCCTATCCAGTTCCTTAATTGATCAATTGATCTATCAGTCCTTTATCGATCAAATGATTGATCATCATCATCTTACTACACTTCCCTGTTTTAAGTCATTTTTAGATCACCTGATCGATCATTGATTTATCAATAAAATGATCAATCATCCAAACTTCTAAAACTTCTATTTTCACATGATGTGATCAATCAAGCTCTTTCCTTAACCTTTTTTGAACTATGTTTTCGACGATATTTTATCGATTACTTAATCGATCAATCCTTAATCGATCAATTATTCGAACATCATATATTTTGTGATTTCAATATGAAATTCTTTTCTAGACCTTTTATCGATCAGTTCTCCTATCATTCATTTATTGATAAAGTACTTGATCAATGCTCTTTGAAAATCTATTTCTCTCATACTTAGCTTTATTGATAACATGATCGATCAAACAGTTTTTGATCACTCATCATTGCACCAGTTCATTTCACTATAGCTATTCATAGTGATTTTCAAAATCTTTTATCTTTTTGCCTTTAAGCTTTTCTCAGTCTTTCTTTTACACATAACTCTCTATTGGAAGGATACGAAAGCAAACATAACTTGAAAAAGATTATCCTTGCATAACCCATTAAAAACTCGCTACATTCATGGTTCATCAGTTATCGATCACATGTTCAAATATCTATTGATCCATAATTTAATCAATAAATATACGTGTCTGATTTAAGCCTTTTCCTGTTGTTTAATCGATAATTTTATCGATCAACTATTTATCGATCAAGACATCGATCAAATATGTTTAGTTCATATTTAAAGTATCTGAAGATTGATTCATTACTTTTCTAACTGTTATATGAATATCAATGATGATCATTTGTTCAATTATCTTCACAAGTTTTCTTCTGAAAGAGGACTCACTTGTTTTGAGGATTGTTACATATTACGGAGCTCAATGGTGATTTAGTAGCCCTTAACCTATCATGTCAGAAGCATTAATGGCAAACTATCATTGTAACTGCCAAACACACACAATCGATCTTCCAATGGCCAGAAGCTCTTCAATCTAACAGATAAGTAATCTTCTCTAGCTATAAAAGGCGCAAAGGGCATTGAATGAAGTATTGAATACACGAGCTACCATCTATTAAAACATTTACTGTTACATTCAATACTTTGTTTTTCACTGAGCTTCAATGTTTAATATTCATTTACTCTGTGAGAGAGTTTCATACACCTACACTACTAGAAAAAAGGCTTTTCACGGCGGTTAATAGTGGCTTTTCACGGCAGTTTTGAAGGCGAAGTTGATAAAGGCAACGTTGAAAGGTAAAGAAAACACGGCGGTTGTTAACCGCCGTGGAAAATAAAAGCCTCTTCAACTTATTTACAAAAATGCCACCGCCTTTTTTTCCATGTCGTTTTTCTGCTTAACTGCCGTTATTTTGTGACGTTAAAAGTCTTTTTTCTAGTAGTGCTACTTTACTGACTTTCAGAGAGCAACTTAAGAGAGTGGACTCTTAAGAGGGATTGTAACCTTACAGGTAATAAGAGGGAGTGATTGAGAAAGTTAATTACTTTATTGAGACGCCAAAAGCCCGTTTAATCTTGAGATCATAGTAGAAATCTTAGAGGTGTTCTAAGGATTGGACGTAGGTCAAGTAGTTAAGACCGAACCAGTATAAATTCTGTGTCTTTGCTCTGTGGTGAAATCCTTCTAACTCATCTTCTCTGTTTTATGTATATCATTGTTTCATTATGATAAATTTTTATAACTTGCCCAATTCACCCCCTTTTAGGTGAAGCTGCCACTAACATTTGGTATCAGAGTAGGTCTCTTCGGTTAAAGATTTAACTGTCCGAAGAGAGATCCTATGGTAGGTTTCAAAGAGAGTGTGCTACCTGAAGGATGTTCAATATCAAAGCCACCTGGCTTTAATGGAGAAAACTACATCTTTTGGAAGAGGAGGATAAAGATCTTTATCAAAGCTACTGAGTATGGATTATGGGACGTGATCGAGCATGACAACTATATTCCAATGAAAATGGTAGACAGTCAACAAGTTCAGAAGATTCCCAGGGAGTTCGATGAAGAAGATAAGATGCTGGTGACATTGAACGATAAAGCTATCAACATACTGACCTGTACCTTGAGCTAAAAAGAATATTTTCGAGTCTCTAGTTTGGAAAGTGCAAAGGAAATATGGGAGGCACTAGAGATTACCCACGAAGGAACAATCGGTGTGAAATAGAGCAAAATCAACACTCTCAGCACAGAGTTTGAATTATTCAGAATAAAGGATGGAGAAAGCATTCTAGACATGAAAGTTAGATTCTCATAGCTCATCAATCACCTCACTGCACTCGGCAAGAAACACAGTCAAGATGACCAAGTGAGGAAAATACTAAGCAGTCTCACGAAGGAATGGGAGCCATGTTACACCTCACTATTGGATGAACTTAGGATTCAACCAAAACCATTTTAGACCACATTGGATGGTCTTGGGCTCAAATTTTTCACAAAAATGCTGATGTTCAGAATTTTACTATTCATCTAGTAAAAATCCAGTTTTCTGGTCCAGCTTCGAAAAATCATAACTTAATCTAGAAAAATAAAAATGGAGTGATTCAAAATTCTATAAAAAGATATTTGAATTATATTTCAAGAAAAAATAAACTTGAGAACCAATTCCATTTGAAAAAGTGCTAGGTTTTTGTGGAATTCACTATTGTCCTTTTGGTAAAAATTCTTTTTTCCATATTCTGGACCTTAATTTTGAAAAATAATTATAAATCTTGTAGTTGACTATTTTTAATGTGCTACCTATCAAATTGAAGCTTAGGACATGATCTCCATTTGTACCAAATTTCGTGATTTAATACCTTTGGGAGCTTAGTCAAAACGTCACTCCAAGTTGGTGGTGCAGTTAGGGTTACAACACTGAACAACAGAATAATTACATAACCAAAAGCCAATGAAATTTTTATGGTTTGGCACCATAATTAACCTTGAATTTGCAGCTTGCCCTTTGATAATTTAGCTTCTAAAAAGGTAGATTTTATTTGGAAGGAATGAGATTTCAATGAAATCCCAATAACAAAATTAACCAACTATATTATCAACAAGGATCATTATTACGCATAACCATATTAGCTACTATTGGTGAACTAGAATTCTCATAATTTGGCAATCTCAATCATGCAGAAGCCAATGCAATAAAGTGTAAAGAGAAGCCACATCACAATTAGCAAAGCTCATCCACAAAATAGCAATTAATCATGCAATAATCAACAATGCAAAGTTAATGTTAGTAGTTAGGTTAAACTTTGCTACCTTGCTCCCAAGACCTGTGCTTTCTTTGTTTTTCTTCCTTCCCTTCATAAATGTCAAACCCCAACATAATAAACCACAAAAAGGGCAGCAAGATCATCAATCATTCCATATAAAAATCGACAACATAACTCAAGAAATTCTTAAACCCTGTTAAAGCTTCCATCTTTGTTCTTGAATTTTTAGAGTTTGTTTCTTTAACCCTAAAAATTCCCTCTTGACTCATTCCTACATGGTTTTTCATGCAGATTCCAAATATGTACTTGAATTTAAGAAAATAAAACCCTTCCTTCCAGATTCCATCCAATCGAACCTATAGGGTTTATCATCCAAACATTAGAACTTTGGCTCTAAGGCTTCCAAAACTTATTCTTTAGGTTTATCCTACACCATTTTCCATTTTGAACAAAATAGAAGCCTCAAAAAATTGAAAAAATCATCCTAGGTTTTGTTATTGTCTTGGTCAAATAGCTCCTCAAGAAAAACAAGAAGGAAATCACTTCAAAAATAACCTATAATCACTTGGAACCACTTGGAAAAACCACACTTTGAAGTGTTCTAACAAGTTTTAGCAACCAAACTCCCTCCCATCCACTATCATTATTTCGGCCAGTACATGAAAAAGGAGAGAACTAGAAATTTTAACTATACAACTCAAGCAAACAAGGCAAGGAACAACTTAGAACCAAAAGCTAACCTTGAATCTTGGTTGGATGATCAAAGTAGGTGCCTTTTCTCTTGGTTCTTCTTCAAACTCTCTCTTGCTCTCACTTTCTCTCTTTTGGCCAAATAATGATCTGAAAAATAGGGGGAGAAAGAGCTCTTTAATGAGCAAAATATCCCAACTACCATCATTAATGAAAATCCAAGTGTCAATCCCCTCTTTAATCTTGCATTCTCCCTCTTAATTAACTAAATCCAATTGAAATTAATTACAAAAAATCAAAATCCTCTCCATTTGACATGTGACACTTGGAAAATTCAAATCCTCTCCATTAGGGGCTTGACACATGGCAAAATGTGAGCCATTTGAATTGCAAGACTCTAGTCTTCACTTTATCGATGCATTTTGACTCCAAGGTTTAATTTCTTTTCTGTAATTAGAGTACTCTGGCCTCTGTAATTATTTTTTTTTCAAATCCATAATTTATTCTTCCTATTTTTATCTTCCCAAGATGCCCTCTTTGTCTCAAAATTAAATCCCCAATAATTAAATAGAAAGGAAAACTAAGTTCCTTTTCTTTAGTGATTTTTCCACTTTTCAAAAAAATTAAAAAAAATCTTGGATATTTGAGGGTCTTCTTTTAATTCCATAATCCCTTATAATTCTTTGGGGTATCATAGGAATTTTCTTGAAATTTTATTCTCCTTAAAAATATTTATTTGGAATTTTCCAAATAAAATCCCTTAAATTGGCCTCAATTACCCTTAAATTTCTTTGTAATTTTCTTAAAGGTAATTTAGTCATAAAACCAATTATATAACCTTATATAATTCTCAAGAATATCATCCTTATTTTTTCTTAATTTTCTGAAGCTTGAAAATATTTTTTCATAATTATCTTTGACCAATTTTCCTTAATTAGTCAAACTTTCATAATTGACTTGGAAAATCATAATAATTATTTTCCACCAAAATTATTCTATTTCTCCGTATCATTTTTTGCCCTTAATTATTTAGGAATATTTCTTATTCCTAATTATCAAATTACTGGAAGTGACATTTCTCCCCCCAAATAAATTTTGTCCTCGAAATTTAAGGTGTACTTTAATGGAAAAGTTCAGGGTACTTTTCCTTCATCTTAGTCTCCATCTCCCATGTTGCTTCTTCAGAGGAAAGGCTTTTCCAAACTACTTTGACCACTAGAATCTGCTTGTTCCTCAGTTGCTTGACCTTTTGATCAATGATTCGCCCTGGTCGCTCCTCAAAAGACAAGTTATCTCGGGCCACGATGTCATCGTAGCTTATGACATGTGTCAAGTCTGGATGGTGCTTCTTTAGTTGGGAGACATGGAAGGCATCATGAATTTGACTCAAGTTTGGGGGAAGGGCCAACTTGCACACTACTGGTCCAGCTTTGGACAAAATTTGAAATGGTCCAACATACTTCGGACTTAACTTTTTAGTTTTCAAGGATCAACCGACTCCTATTGAAACATCCTACCTTTAACCCCTCAGAGTACGCATTTGTGTAAGCGTTATGGTTCAAGCAGGTCAAAATATAAGCCCGTGGATTAAAAATTTTCAACATAACTACTTGGATTACTTTTCACTGTTTAAATTTAGATTTCAGGTCCAATTTTGAAAAATCATAACTAATTCTATAAAAATCCTATCTCCTTGTGTACACATCCGATTGAGGCCATCTACCTCTCATTTTAAAGCTTGGAATGTGTACTATGAATTTGCTAAATTTTGTGGCTTAACACATTCATTTGATAGGTCAAATTGGAGCTACAAACTCACTGCTCCATGACCTACGTTTTATCCCTTAATCTCTTTTTACTTTAATTCTTTCTATTTCTTTGGCATACATAAATTGGGTTTACGCTTTCCCAATCATCCTTATACATTTCTATTCCTCCCATAAACATTGTAATTAAATACATGGCATCATTGGCAACCATAACATAAATTACATAATAAGAGAATTACACATTGAATAATAACATCATTTATTAACGTCAATAATTCTCCATTTTCTTCTCCTTGCCTCTTGTGCCATTATTCCCCACCATTGATTGACCTAAATTGTTGGTTAGGGAGGGGTGAGATTCAGGGGAATCTCAGTAACCAACACTATCCATAAGCATATAAGACATAATGCACATGCATGACATGTTATAACATTAACATATGAATGCCATGGAAAGTAAGCTAAAGCATTTCATGCTTTCACAACATATTGCCAAGGCAAAACATAACATAAAATTGTAAACATAACTTTGCAAACATTTTATCATAGCTTAGTCACATCATGCAGGCATACATATCAAGCACACATTATAGGTAAGTTCACTACTTGTAACATAGCTTTCCTCTTACTTTTCCTTTGATTCCCTTGTCTTTCCAACCCTATGGATTTTTTGTCAACACCATTAAAAATCCTCTTGGGTGTTCCAAGGTCCTAAACACATCAATACATGATGCAAAACAATTATTAGAATCAAGTCATCAACTTATCTCTACTTGATTCTTTCTTGAACATACCTGAACTCTTAACTCTTGAGTTTCAATTTCAACTTTCCTAAAATTATTTCCACATACTATTCCCACATAATTTTGTATGTAGAATCCATTTCTAACTCAAAACAATCAAAATCTAATCCTAACCATTCAAAACAGTCAAGGCCAAACAGAATCACAAACTAAGGGAAAGTTGAATTTCTTGCAAAATCAACACAGAACCACTTGATTCTTATTGTTTCCAAGCCTTTAAACATGCTTCTAACATCAATTTCATCTTCTCCTATTCTAATTAATTTCGTGCAGCACCTCCCCATAGGATTTCAAGCTCCCAAAAACTATTAAAATCTATAACCAAGCTCAACAACAACAAGGGTAGTGAAAACTACATCAAAAACAGCACACATACCTTGTTTTAGAGCTTGATTTGGCTTGGGATTACTTGGCCTTTTTTTCTCCCTCTTCTTTCTCTCTCTAGAAACCATTTTGTAAGATCTTCCCTATGGGTTCCTTGTGCTTGGACGAAATGATAGGGAGGGCAGGGGTTTTCATGAAAAATAAGACTGAATTTTGGTCGTTGATCTTAAAAATACGTGGCTTGATCTAGACTATCCATTTTCTCTTTTTATCTTGTAATGACATGTGTCCTATGACATCATGCTTACCTCATCTTGATGACATCATGCTTACATCCTCAAGCCACATGTCTTTAATCCAATCGCACATGTGTCTTGCATCTGACTGTACACGTGTCTTGCATCCAACTGTACACGTAATACCTTCTTTTCCTATCCAACCATACACTTATCTCTTCCACATTCCTTCATCATTTTGGCATTAATATAGGGAGGAAATTAATATAAAATTTATGCAAAATATACCCCTTAAGCATTCCTCTACCTATTTTGCCATTCTACACCGTATCGGGCACTTTTTTCAGTCCTGACTGACCCAGTACCACTGGGACATGTTCTGGCACCATTTTCTCATCCTAATTAAGTGCATATATGGTGCCATCTTAGAGGAGCATAGATGAAAATAATTAGCTCTACTGACAGGGTACTTAACCTTACTAAGTCATGTAGTAGAGATTTCACTATAATGGGTAGACAAAAGACTATCTAAAATATTCCCGTACCGCGTTCTAATTTTTTATATTGTCCATAAATATCTCTTGCTAACTCAACATGATGACTCGTAGGTGTCATGATTGCATTTGGTGACTTAGCATGCTAACTCAGCACCATCGTGATGGTCTTTAAATATTTTCTTTCTCCTTTTCCCAGAAATATTATTAAATAATACTTAATCGAGGTTACCTTCTCTGAATTCTTTCTATCAGTTCATAACTCTGTTGATCTGTCTTTGGGTTTCATTCTTTCCCTTTTATCACAGGAAATTCCTTTAATTTTTCTCAGGTCAAAAGTCCAACTCTATGTAGCTATTTTGACTTTCCCCAGAGAGGGTATAAATAGGCTTTAAATTTAATTAAAGCTAACCTTGTCAGTTTCTGGGGACGGAATTAATTTTACAATCTCTGTAAATTCCTTAACTACTGTTCCCTCGTTTTTCCTGATTATTTGAGGCCGTCTCATAGCTTAAATAATTCAATTTAAGTTACTATCTCAAATTGTCCAAAACCCTGGAATGACTTCAGGGCATTTCTGTCACTTCTAGCCTTATATCGGCTCTGGGATCCTATTCTCATTTTTTTGGAATTTTTCTAAGTCATTTAGGCTAATTTTGCTAACTCTGAGCATTGGTCGACTAGAACTTTATTATTTACAATTAGGTCCCTACTTGGCCTAGGAATATTTTCTTTGCAATTTTGTCCCTCCTTAGGCCTAACTTTCGGAACCATCTCTTGCAAGTTTATGGCATAACCTCTGGCCCTTAGTTGTTTCTGGTTCATCATTTTTTAGTCCCCAAACACTATTGTTTTAGACATTTACCCTTGGAGAATCTCTTTTTCCTTTTGAGGGATCTCCGGGACTTTCATTGCATTGGACTTAGTAATCATCTTCTCCTTATGCTATTGCTTGTATCTATGAGTCAAAATTTGGGATGAAACACCTATTGGTGGCAACGCTTTTAGGAAAACATGATCACCAACCTCAAATTCTAACGACCTACTTCTGGTATCTGCATAACTCTTATGTTTACTCTGAGCAATTAGAAGTCTTTACTAGATAACTTTAATCTGTCGGGAAGTCTAATATGCTATATCTAGACCAAAAATTCTTCTTTCACTAAGCTTTGTCCAACATAAGGGAGATCTACACTTCCTCTTATAGAGTGCTTCGTATGGCGCCATTCGAATGCTTGAATAGAAACTGTTATTATAGGCGAATTCAACTAATGGTAAGTATATATCCCAATTACTGTATAAAAAACAAGTACACAAGCACGTAGCATATGCTATAACATCTGAATTGTTCTTTTTGTCTACCTATCCATTTGTGGATGGTAGCCTGTACTGAATCTGAGAGTAGTGTCCATTTCTTTTTATAAAGACCTCCAAAACTCTGAAGTAATTCTCATGTCTTGGTCCAAAACAATACTGCCTGGGACACTAAGTAGCTTAATAATTTCCTTAACTTTATCCTCCATTTCTGTTGGACTTAGTGCATTCTTGCCAAAAATAGCTAACATTTTTGGCCTTTGCACTCTCTTACCTTACTTCCCAGGGTTATCCTTCCTTAGGCTACTCTTGTCCGAGTATACTTAACTGAACAGTGGTGATGGGAATCTAAGGCACTAATGCTGGTAGGCTTAACCCTGGTACTTTGCTGTCATAGACCCTTCCTATTCTATATTTGGTTATGTCTTTTTAGCTTACATTCTTGTCTCTCACCTCATCTTAAGGATCTGCTCGTCAATACTTAGTCTGTCTTTATATCATACGGGGTTCTTCCTGTATCTAGAGCTAGCCTGAATATCTCTTTTTCTGCTAATCGAAAGGAAATTGAACCCAGCCTAATCAATGATAAGGTTATATGAAAGGAAGTCATAGGTACTCTCTCAGTACTGGTTTACAACCGAAGAAGGTTTTCGTATCTCTAACTCATCCCTGGTCCTCATCTTCCTAAAGAGGTATTGTACTTTTACTTTTATGGCTTAGCTACTTCCTCTAGGCTCGGTCTACCGTGGTCTCGAGAGCTACTGTGCTCTACCATAAGCCTCTTTAGGATCTACTATAACCCCATAATACTATTATTAATCTGAGTTACATTAAGATCTCTGGGAGACTCTAGACCGTAGGATTAAGTAAAGTCACCTCCACTCAGTTGGTCATCTAACTGATAATTTCCCAAAACTATTCCAAGAACCAATACCATTCTTTTAGGCCTCATGTCAATTCCCTAAGCCACCTATTTGCCTCTTTAGGTGCCTAAGCCAATCTGTCTTAGGAGTTCTTTTACTCTTCCAGCCACTCTTACTGTCTCTTACTATCTTAGAATGGTACAGAGAGAGGACTTATGCAACTTTTCTATCTTTTACTTTACTTTTCTGTATGAGCATACTTTAACTTGCATAATACCTGGCATTTCAATGCAAGGAATACATGCTCTTACTGGTTGCTATGTCCGTGGCATGCCATCCAGACATCTTATTCCTACAAGAGGGAGCCTCTCTTTCTGTTCGTAGCTAATTCTGGAAGTCATAGGGAGAGGACTTATGAGGTTCTTCTTCTTTTTGTTTGCTCTAGTACTCTGCTAAGCTCAAGTACATCCAAGCCTAGCTTTGTTCTTGGCTAGTCATGCTTCTATTAGGTGAAGTCACTCTGCTTGCCTTGCCTCGGCTGCTTCCCTTTATTGCTTGGATAGGGTAGCTTGCTCTATCAAGAGCAACATCAATTTTGACTCAGAGGACCAATTCCCACTTTCTCTAGGAAGATTCCTGGCCAAGACCTTATGCCCTAAAAAAGGTGCCTCTTAGCCTAACCCCAAGTGACTAAGTATCTCTTAACATTATCAGGAATATGCCAACCTCTAAGTTAGTTTCCTGCATAGCTATCTATCTCTTTCTCTTCTTGATCCTTAAGAAATTTCACTAGGGCTCTCTATCTTGACTTCACTATCTCCAAGTTCCTATTTATCTATTTCAAGACTTGAGACAGCTACTCTATCATAGTGCCCCAGCCCTAACGAGGGTGTAAGAGTTTGTCCGGCTTAGATAGCCACTACACCTTCTTAGTGGTGTATAGACTCAACCCCTAACCATCTTGTTCAACTCCTTATCATTACTCTTCCTTTTGAAGGGGAATCTGATAACTCTAAATAGTGGCTACCTCTCTCTTTCTGACATTTACTAATCTTACTTTCTGTGACCTCTGAGAGTGGTTATGTTTCGTTGAGTTACCATCTCAACATCTGAGAGTTATTGTGTTCATTCATCATGACCAGAATCCTTGTTTGCAGTGATGAAAGTTACCATCTCCTTTAGTAATCACTTCTGTATTCATTCATCACCACCAACTCTTTTGATTCATCATGATGAAATACACTTTTCTCTTAACCTTTGCCAGTCTTACTTAGCTTTGTTCATCATAGCATTGCCTGTCTGGGCTGTCGTTATGAAACTCGACTTAACTTTCAGATTTAACTCCATTTCTCTTGGGGTAGGATCAGGGTTTTATCTTTATCGTTATGGGATGACCACCAATTCAATTCAATTGCCAATTTCATGGAAGGCATACATATCAAATCTAAACCAGCACAACAATGTTTATAACCAAACTGAGTCTTTTAATATAGGCATACAAGATAAAAGAACGACTACTGGGGAGTTGTCAATAATAATCATACCTTGGATCATTTTTGGAGACTTCTGGGCTTCTCCC
Organism: Neltuma alba; assembly: GCF_004799145.2. NCBI lineage: Eukaryota > Viridiplantae > Streptophyta > Magnoliopsida > Fabales > Fabaceae > Neltuma > Neltuma alba. Next base: position 49,302 of record NW_021632496.1, read on the forward strand.
CCTGTGAGGGCAAATACTGGTCCTTAGGTGCGTGGCCTTACCTTCTCTGTATTTTGCAGGCATTCTCTTGAGAAGTGTCCAGGCTTGGCGCAAGTGTAACAAACGTTCTGCTTGGCCATGCACGGTCTATTACCATGATTCTTGCCGCAGGTCAGACATTCCTTGCAATTTGGGGGCTTACCCCCTTCTTACTCTTTTGGTTGTCTCATGGCCTCTTCCTCTTCCTGCTGATATTAGAAGAGGCGCCACCCTCATCTCTCATCTCTGACTTGGGAGTAGACTTAACCATTAGATGATGGTTGAATTTGTTCTCTGTAATTTGGCAGGCTTCAACTGTCTTGTTGAAGTGCTCAAACTGCCTGGGAGTAATAATCTCCCTTAAGAATTGCTTCAATCCTCTGACCATTTTCTTAGTCATCCACATCTTATCATCTAAATAACACAGGTAACTGGAATAGTGATAGAGACAGATAAACTTAACTAGCTACTTATCAAACGACTCATTATCTTTCTATTTTAGGGTCAGGAATTCTGCCTTCCTTTCATCCATGACTGACCGTGGGAAGTACTTTTCATAAAACTGCTCCAGGAACACTTCTCATGTCACTCTCGTGTTTCGAGCATCAAGAATGAGTTTAGTGTTCTTCCACTAATGGTTAGTGTCCTTTTCTAACCTGTAGATTGCCATTTGGGCTTTCTACTCAGTTGGACAGTCTAAATGAAACATTCTACCTTTAACCCCTTAGAGCACGTATTCATAAGCATTATGGTTCAAGCAGATCATGACACAAGCCCGTGGATTTAAAATTCAACATAATTACTCGTGTTACTATTTACTGTTTAATTTCCGGATTACAGGTCCAACTTTAAAAATTCATAACTAATTCCATAAAAATCACATTGAGGTGTTCTAAAATTTTACGAAAATATATTTTAATGCTCTTTAAGAAAAAAATATCCAGTTGGACTTATCTTTACCCAATTCGTACAGTTTAATCAATAAATATTATTGTTCAATTGGTAAAATCTGGAACATCCAGATTCTGTGCCTCAACTTTAGAAATTTGTATCTCCTTATGTACACATCCAATTAAGGTGATCTACCTCTCATTTTAAAGCTTGGGATGTATACTATGAGTCTACCAAATCTCATAACTTAACTCATTCGTTTGATAGGTCAAACTGGAGCTACAAACTCATTGTTCCAGGACCTACGTTTTATCCCTTAACATCTCTTTACTTTAATTCTTTTTATTTCTTTGGCATACATAACATGGGCTTACTCTTTCCCATTCATGCTCATACACTCTCATTCATACCGTAAATATTATAATTAATTACATGGAATCATAGGCATCTATAACATAAATTACATATTAGGAGAATTACACATTAAATAATAATATCATTCATTAACATGAACAATTCTCCACTTTCTTCTCCTTGCTTCTCATGCCATTATTGCCTATTGTTGATTGACCTAAATGGTTCGTTAGGGAGGGGGTGAGATTTAGGGAAATCTCAGTAGCAAACAATACCATATTAATCATACTAGATGAATGCTAATGCACTACACGCAACTTGTTTATTCTCTTGTTAATTAGTGACATATTAGCATGCTCAAAGCTAACTTCTTGATGCATGGCCATGGAGACATATCTACTCATCATGAATAGCAATTACAGCAGCTAAAACATATCACAATAACATTCAATAATATGTACATGGCAACACATAAGCATACAACATCAAGCAATGACAATAGGTAAGTTCACTACCTTGCACCTCAAGCTTTCCTCTTACTTTGCCTTTGACTCCCTTGACTTTCCAACCATGTGGACATTCGCTTAACATCATCAAACATCCACTTGGATGTTCCAAGGTCCTAAACATAGTCATAATGATCATACAATCTATTAGGACCAAGAGATTACATAATGTCCAAAACTAGCTCTCTTGAACATCAACCCTTTCTCTTGGTTTTAGGGTTTTCTTTCTAGCTTTTCTAACATAAATCTCATCATTTATCATCCTTAAGATCTATTTCTTGTCAATTAGGACCACTTTAGATGGCCTTAGAGTCAAGAAGATCAAATCTGAAAATTTTGCTTCACGGGTACTGTTCACGCAAAAATTCCAGAATTTTTGCTCAACCTTGAAAATTCATAATTAATTCTAGAAAAATCAAAACTGAGTGGCTCCAAGTCTCACTAAAATCTCCTTAATTCTATTTAAAGAAAAAATAGTTTCAGGAACCAATTCTATGCTGAACAATACCAGAATTGTATGGAATTTGACACTCTTCCAAAGGTTAAACACTGTTTCCAGATTCCAAACCCTAACTTTGAAAAATCACCATAAATCGTACACATATCCAAATGAAGTATTCTACCCGTAAATCTTACAGAGTGTATTTTAATCATGCCAAATTTTAGAATCAGATACAAAGAGTAACTTATCTAAAATAAGCATCAAATCAGATGCTACAAACATCACATACCTTGATCTTGAAGCTTGAATCTTGTTCCTTCTTCTTGGCCTTCACCCTTACGTTTTTCTCTCTAAATTTTGGTAGAGTTTTTCCTCTACAAATGGCTGCCAAAATGCTCTTCCAAGGTGGGGTATTTATAGCCAAACTTTGCCTTGAATGGACCAAAATGCCCTTGATGGCTAATAGAAAGGGTAAGGGCAATTTTGGAACTTTAAGTTGACTTTTACATCATCATTGCTTCATTTTCTTGCATCATCCTTACCTCATTCTTCTAGAAGGTGCTAGGTGTCACACAAGTGGTGGAGGAGAAGGGAGATTAGATCCTAGCCATTGGATCAAACTTGTTCCCTAAGTTTCCTCTTGTTTTACTTGGCCCACGTTTCTCTAGTTTTCTTGATGGCCTTCTGGAGCTCAGAATATTCTTCTCTCTACTCCATAAATTCCCTTTAATTTTAGAGAATATCTATAAATTTTCTTAGGCTATAACACTTCCTTTAAGCTTTGCATAAAAATTCATTTACTAAAATACCCTTTTATGGCATAACTGGTTTTTTAATTTATTAAAGCCATTCCACTAGCCTTTGGTTGTAGAACTAATTTTATAAATTAATACAACCTTTCAACCATTTAACCTCATTTTTACATACATTTTTGAGGTCGTTTGCCATTTCAAATAATTACCTCAAACGGTATACTTTTTACCGGCCATAACCTCATAAATTCCATTTAAGCTGTCTCAGGGGTACTTTCATCTTTTATCTTCAAAGAAGAGCCTCAAAATATTATTTCCCATTTTTTGAAATTTTCTTGGAATTCTCTGTATACTCTTCCATTTTTACCCCTGTGAATCATAATTTTCTGAATTTACAGTTTAGTGCCTGGTTGGACTTAACTTCATACAATCCTCTCCTTGAGATTTCTAACTTAACCCTTGGCCTATTTCTACTATTTTTCTCTTTCTGGCCCCTTAAGACTTTATTGGAGCCTCTGGCCTTGATTATACTTGAGCCCCTGAAAACTTTTACTTTGCAGTTTAGTCCCTGAATCTGCTTTGACTTCCTTTCTCATTTTTGGGACTTCTGCTCAAAAAGGGTCTAGTAGCCTATCCAATTCAGTCTATTTCTGGTACTTCTAGGCCCAAAAGTTGGGATGTTACACTAAAACTTTGAAAATCTTTTTCAAGCGATTAATCCAGTGCTCTGCTGCTTGGACGTTAAACACTCTGTCAAAGGATGGCAGATTGTGCTTGCAAAAACGAGTCATCTACTTCTGGATGTTGTCAAGGTCTACTGCTGGCATTACCAGTCTAGGCAGTTGTTCTGATGCCTAAGCTACGGAAATTTCTTCTTTTGGCTGCCTCCTATCGAGGTTAGCCATTGCCATTGCTACTACTGCAACTATTGCGGTGTCCCTCTCTTGTTCCTAGTGAGCGTGTGTTGCCCTCATATCCTTGATGGTCTTTTGCTGTTGCTCAAGACGATCCAGAATTAACTGTAGTGGATTAGGAGGGACCCTTGCATCCTAAACTAGGGGTCTCTTTGGCGAAGGGTTTCATCGAGTTCTAACCATCATTTTTAACTAAACAGATAGCATAGCAAAGGAACAAGAAGTAAACATCATGCTTAGATTTCATTTAACAAAATATTTAGCATACAAACACTTAGGCATAAACCAAAGTAGCAAGTTCTAAACATATATATATGAAAGCAAACAATATAATAACCAAGTATTGCCAGCCTAACCTACTACGGTTAGCTGTAACAAAACAAGCCCTACATTAGTATTTCAAGGATCCGACCATCTAAAAATAGTAAATTTTAACAAATTTTCAAGGCGCTAGATGTAATCCTCAACACCAAATCCCATTATCTGATCCATGCGACAGAACTCATATACCCGGTCCTCGGTGTTTAGATAAGGGTTACCTGGTCCATAAGTCTGATATAACACATTTACTCCCTGAAAGTAATCTAGGTAAATGCTCGGATCTTACTAATCCTCATCTTTCTTGATATGACAACCCAAGAATTCCAACTTCTCTCTCAGCTGATCCTGACCACGGATCTTAGGCTCCGTCAAAATAGGGATAGGTATTATAGGTGTCAGGGGTACCACTGGCCTGGTACTAGGTCTAAGGATGTCGCTTGGGTAACACTTGGGGTAACAAGCTGTCTGCGAGACTAAATGTAAAGACTAAGATCTATTGGTTCCTGATATAAATCAGTTACAGGATCCACTAGGTCACCGGGTCCAAGAAGGTTCATCAAATCCTCAGTAGTAACCCCTAAGAGGTTAGCCCAATGCTCTGGATAATTATTGGACCCATTTATTGAGTATCCTGGGCTAGTAGTCCCCATAGTCCATCCCATCAAATCCTCTTTTCTGAGATCAATTATGTTAACATCCCAATCATTGACCAACTTCTTAGATCTAGCATCCTAATCCATTGTGTTTTCCATCTCAATTCCTGCAAAGGTTTGTCAGTTCCTCCTTAACCAACCCTGATATCTAACGCATAAACTTAAGTAGAGCGTTCTATCTTATGCCAAAACTTCTTTGATACCAAAAATATTACACCTTACTATCGGATTGACTTAAGGTTCAAACAAAACCCTTTTAGACCATATTAGATGGTCTTGGGCTAAAAATTTTCACAAAAACACTGATTTTGGCATTTTTACTGTTTATTTGGTAAAAATTTAGTTTTCTTGTCTAATTCAAAAAACCATAACTGAATCTATACAAATCAAAATGGTGTGGTTCCAAATTCTATGAAAATATCTTTGAATTTCCTTTCAAGAAAAAATAAACTTGTGAACCAATTCCATTTGAGAAAGTGCTAGGTTTTTATGGAAGTCACCACTATCCTTTTGGTAAAAATACTTTTTCAAAAATTCTGAATCTTAACTTTGAAAAATCATTATAAATCGTGCAGTTGGCCATTTTTAATGTGCTATATATCAAATTGAATCTTAGGACATGATTCATACCAAATTTTGTGATTTAATACGTTCAGGAACCTAGTCAAAACATCACTCCCAAGTTGGCGGTGTAGTTAGGGTTACAACACTAAACAATAGAATAATTACATAACAAAAAGCCAATGAAATTTTTATGGTTTGGCACCATAATTAACCTTGAATATGTAGCTTGCCCTTTGATGATTTAGCTTGTGACAACCGCCATTTCAAAACCATTTAAAATTAAATCCAACAATTTATTTGAATGATTAACCATGATAGAAAAGAAGAAACCTTAAAATTTTAAAATCACTATCATGATTAAAAGAAATAAACTTATAATAATTAATAAGAGTAACATCGATCGTTATCTTGGGCCTTAGACTTCCAAAGTCCAGAAATATCATTCAACCATTAGCCCAAACCAAACTTATATTTTCAACCATACGAACTGATAAATCAGTTTAATATAAACTATAGAGCTCATTAGTCAAAAGTCAACACTTTCAAAGGAGCGTTACATGCAGAGTCTAAAATGCCTCGGGCCTCCTCACGCCCTATCATACCAGATAGTAGTAATTAAAAGTATTATTTTACATCATGATAGTAGATGAGCCCTATGTGGCAACATATAACAAGTCAGCACATAGAACAAAAGCAGGGAGGCTATACAAGCTATAACAGCACACTATGCCTCCGGAGCCTTCCCTGATGGGCCACCACCTGAACTATCGCCTGAAAATGTTAAACCACGGGGTGAGACAAATGCCTCAGTAACCAGCTTTCCAACTCATCATACATACTAACACGTGCTCGTGAGGTGTCAAGTGGGACAGTTATTAATTCTCGAGAACTATAGATATATAATTTCAATCATCCAAACCCTCACTATGGGGGCCAACACACAAGCCACATAAGTCTATCCCTCACTCTGGGGGATCAATCAAACATATGGGCCTATCTCTCACTCTGGGGGACGAATAAGAAGCCACAAAGGCCTATCCCTCACTATGGGGGACAAAAGAAGAAGCCAACCAATGTGCACCAATGGCGGCCTTACCACGTGGTAGGATAAGACTCAATCCAAAATCCAAATAACAACCAATCATTCACAATATAATAAAAATGTCTCAATCTTTTCTCAGTATAATCCATAAGATATAAATCATATATCTTTTCCAAATTTCTCAATCACCATTCCAAAAATCCCACAAGACAATTTTCATAGCTCAAAAGATATAACATATCTACTCAAGTTCCAAATATCAAATATTATTCTAAAAATAGCAAAATACTCACAAACAACATATTAGCACATATAACAAGTGGAAAGTGGTTACCTCTCGCCAAAGCAATACTTAGGATTACCACAAGGTTAATCCTTTGCTCAACCAATAATTAATCTACACAATTAATATAACCACATATTAATATAAATTAATTTATTAAACTTCTCTATATTATTTAAATTTCTAACAACCCCAAATTATTTATTTACCACCTCTAAATTATTTATCTTAATAAAAAGGATTTTCAACAATTTCCAAATATAAAATTATTATGTTATAAATTCTAAAAACTCTCTTTTTCAGTTTAAAACTCAAAATCAAACTCTCAAAAATTTAATAATACTTCAAATATTTATAACTAAATAATCTAATTAAAACTTTAATGGTACAACTAACATATATATATATATATATATTTTTTCCATAAATAATAGACTTTTTAGCTACAATAATTATTTTAAAACCTCCAGTCACCCAATAAATAAAACTAAACCGATTAAAATCTTAATAATATATCAAACAATCCAAATAAATTATTTAACTTAAATTTAATCGGTAAAAATATGGTATATCTCATACATAACAGATTTTCCACTAAATAAATTAATTTAAATACTAAAACTAGCAAATAGAGAAATCTAAACCAATTAAAATTAACAACTTATTTACTTCTAAATTCTATAGTCATCTTTTGTCAAAACTCAATACTTATATCATATATAAGTCTCAAAATTTTCTCTAATCACTAAGGTAATACTACTATTATGAAGCATAAAATATATATATGAAATATTTATGAAGAAAGTTTGATGAAAAGAGATAATTTCATGTACCTAAAATATCTTCAAAGCTTGCTCTCTGCTTCACCGGTATGCTCCTCTCTCTCACACACTTCAGCTCTCTCTTCCTCTCTTTTCTTCTTCTCTTTCTCTCTTTCTTCTTGCGCTTGCCGGAGGGAAAAATGGATTGTGGGGGGTATTTAACACCCCCACATAATTATTGGGGGAGGGGGTTTTTTTAAAACCCAACCCCCACGTTTTCCACCCTCCCCCCAATTTTCCACACCCCCTCCAACTTTCCACCGAAATATCGGTGGAAAGTTGGACTTTTATTTTTTTTAAATATTAAAATATTATTATATTATATTATATTATATTATTTTTCAATTATTTTTTTTTTGAAATTTTTTTTATTAGGATATTACAATTCTCCCCACCTAATAAGAATTTTGTCCTCAAAATTCAAACAACCACACACAAGAAATAAAGACAAAAGCAACTCAAAGTGCTTACTAAGAAAACAGGTAAGGGTACTCATAATGCATCCGTTCCTCTGTCTCCCAAGTAGCATCACCAGGACTCATGCCCTTCCAAAAGACTTTAACAAGATGGATAGTTTTGTTCCTTAATTGTTTATCCTTAACGTCCAAAATCCGCTCTGGTTCTGTTGGATAGGTCAAATTATCTCGCAATTCCACCTCTTCAGGCTCAATAACATGAGACGGATCGGGATGATACTTTTTCAACTGTGACACGTGGAACACGTCGTGTAAACTGGAAAGATGTGGCAGCAGCGCAATTCGATATGCAACAGGTCCAATCCGCTCCAAAATCTCATAAGGACCCATAAATCGGGGTGTAAGCTTCTTGGCTTTAATGGATCTACCAACACCAGTGACAGGTGAAACCTTTAGAAATACATGATCACCCATTTCAAATTCTAAAGGTCTCCTTCGACAATCCGCATAACTCTTCTGTTGACTTTGGGCCATCAACAACTTCTGCTTGATCAGCTCAATCTTTCTGGTTGTGATGTCCACTAAATCTGGGCCAATAATTGTTCTTTCACTTAATTCAGTCCAACAAAGTGGAGATCTACACTTCCTCCAGTGCAAAGCCTCATATGGTGCCATCTGAATACTAGCGTGATAGCTGTTGTTATAGGCAAACTCAGCTAATGACAAGTGAGTGTCCCAACTACCCTTTAGCTCTATAGCGCAGGCCCTCAACATGTCCTCGAGAGTCTGAATCGTCCTCTCAGTTTGTCCATCAGTCTGAGGATGATAAGCAGTACTAAACTTGAGCTTAGTGCCCATGGCTTCATGTAATGACTGCCAGAAGTTCGATGTAAACCTTGGGTCCCTATCTGAAATGATAGACTCTGGCACTCCATGAAGTCGAACAATCTCATCTATATACAGCTTTGTCAATCGTTCTAAAGAGTAAGTACTCTTGATAGGCAGGAAGTGCGCTGACTTAGTCAATCTATCTACAATTACCCATATCGCATCATAGCCAGCCGAGGTTCTTGGCATACCAGTAATGAAATCCATGGAAATACTGTCCCATTTCCATTGGGGAATATCAAGATTCTTTAATAGTCTTGGAGGTCTCTGATGTTCTATCTTGACCTTTTGACATGTCAAACACTTCATTACAAAATTTGTGACATCCCTCTTCATTTTTGGCCACCAGTAGTTCTCTTTCAAGTCTTGGTACATCTTGGTTATCCCTGGGTGTATTGTGTAATTACTTCGATGCGCCTCTTCTAGAATAGTCCTTTTGATTTCCTCATTATTAGGGACACAAATCCTCTTCTTGTACCTCAGGATTCCTTCTTCACCAATTTCATAATCAGGCATACCATGGGTCTCCACTTCGTCTCGGATGCTTAGTAACCGGTCATCCTCCATCTGTGCAGCCTTCAAGTCTCGAAAGAACTCATAATCACCCAAAATTGATTGTAGAGTGGCTGGAGCCTCATGCACTACTTGGAGATCTCTCAATCTCTCTAAGCAGTAGTGTTCCTCCAAACTCATGTGAAACACATGCACCGTTTTCCTACTCAAAGCGTCTGCAACCACATTGGCTTTACCCGGATGATACTTAAGCTCAAAGTCATAGTCCTTGATGAATTCCATCCACCAGCGTTGTCTATTATTCAATTCCTTCTGATCTATTAAATACTTTAGGCTCTTGTGATCGCTGAAGACTTCAAACTGTGATCCATATAAGTAGTGCCTCCAGATCTTCAATGCAAAAACCACCGCCGCTAATTCCAGGTCATGTGTAGGATAATTTTCCTCATGTGGCCTTAATTGCCTAGATGCATAGGCAACCACCTTTCCTTCCTGCATCAGGACACACCCTAAACCCTTAAGTGAAGCATCAGTGTAAAGGGTGTACGATTTACTAGGATCTGGAATAGTCAACACTGGAGCCGTGGTCAACTTAGCCTTTAGTTCTTGGAAAGCCGCCTCACACTTTTCACTCCAGATAAATGGTTGGTCTTTCTTGGTCAACTTAGTTAGAGGCATGGCGATCTGAGAAAATCCCTTGATGAATCTTCGGTAATACCCAGCTAAGCCCACAAAACTTCGTACCTCCGTCACAGATTTTGGTGTCTCCCATTTCAATACAGCATCGACCTTGCTAGGATCAACAACTACTCCATTTGCAGATACTACATGGCCTAAGAACTTCACTTCTCTAAGCCAGAACTCGCACTTGCTTAACTTAGCATATAACTGATGATCCCTCAATATTCGCAATGCAATGTAAAGATGCTCTCGGTGTTCTTCCTCATTCTTAGAGTATATCAGGATATCATCTATAAACACCACAATAAACTTGTCCAAGTACGGCCTAAAGATCCGGTTCATATAGTCCATAAACACCGCTGGAGCATTCGTCAAACCAAAAGGCATTACTAGGAACTCGTAATGTCCGTATCTGGTACGAAAGGCCGTCTTTGGGATGTCCTCTGCTCTAACTCTTAATTGATGATATCCCGACCTTAAGTCAATCTTGGAAAACACCGCTGACCCCATTAATTGATCTAGCAAGTCATCAATCCTAGGCAAAGGATATTTGTTCTTGATAGTCACTTTGTTCAACTGCCTGTAATCTATACACAATCTCAAGCTCCCATCCTTCTTCCTCACAAACAGTACTGGTGATCCCCACGGTGAGACACTTGGTCTAATAAATCCTTTTTCAAGTAACTCTTCGATTTGCTTTTTTAGCTCTGCCAATTCAGAAGGTGACATTCTGTACGGTGCTTTAGAAATTGGAGCTGTCCTTGGTACTAGCTCAATGGAGAATTCAACTTCCTTTTCAGGAGGTAAACCGGATATTTCCTCAGGAAATACCTCAGGAAACTCCTTTACTACCTCGATTTGGTCTATACCAACTTCTTTATCCGTACTAACAGAAAAGAAAACAGCATACGCTTGACAACCCTTCTGAATACACTTAGTTGCTTGAGTAGCAGACAACCACAAACAACCATTAATAGCCTCAACTATCGTAGCGCACAAAGGAAGAGTTACTATCTTCCTTTTGCAATCCAGAATGGCATTATTTGCCGATAGCCAATCCATACCAATAATCACGTCAATACCCTTGAAGGGTAGACAAATCAAATCAATCACAGACTCACGATTCTCAAATTTAAGCACAAGACTTAAACACGCTTGTGTGGTTAACACAGTGGCTCCCGCTGGAGTTGACACTTTCAACATGTAAGACAAATCATGCATTGGAAATTTAAACTTTTGAGCACATTCTGCAGCAATAAAAGAATGAGTGGCACCAGAATCAAACAACACAGGTATATCATGTCCTTGAAGAGAGACAGTACCTCTAATCAGATTAGGAGACATGCCAGCTTCCTCTCTAGTCAAAGCAAAAACTCTCCCTGGCACCGTGGATCTGAAACTAGGAGTTTACTGCTGCATCTCTGGACAATTGCGAGCTATATGTCCGAACTTATGGCATCGATAGCATTCCCAACACTGTCCTGGGTGATTTCTCCCACATCTCATGCAAGGACCACTAACACTTGGGGTGGATCTGGTAGGCTCATGGTAGACACTCCGATCTCCCCCTATACGGCTCCCCTGAGCCCGTCTCCTTTGCATAAAGCCTCCACGGGCTGAATTCTTCTGATTCTAGCTCTTGCCTTTGCTTGAGTTACCTAAGCTCCCATAACTGTAGTTATTCTTTTTATTGATTCCTCCCATTGGCCTCATAAAACCGGAGAATCTGCCCTGGATATCCCGACGTCGGCTCTCCTCTACCTCTCGGATTCTGCGAGCTGTCATCCTGAGTTTCGTGCAAGCATCCTCGAAACTCTTAAACTCATATAAGGCCATTTGCTGCTTCAACTCTGGCCTCGCCCGTTCTATCAATTGTCGGGCCATCCATTCTGGATCATTATTCTGCTGTAAGTATGTAACATGCTTGGAGAGGTCAATATACTTGGCAATAAACTCATCCTCATGCATGTTCTCCTGTCGAAGAGCATAAAAAGCTGTTTCTTTTTCTTGTCTCATGGCTGGGGGAAAGTAGTGATCAAAGAACATTTGTTTGAATTCGTTCCAAGTAATCCCCGAGTCATCTATGCTGCTTACACTCCTCCACTACCTCTTAGCTCGGTCCCTCAGTAAAACTACTGCTGCTTGTACCTTTTGGTAGGTATTACAGCCACAAGCTTTAAATATTGTCTCCATGTCATCTATCCAAGCCTCAGCTTTGTCAGGATCCATGCCCCCATCAAACGTCTTTGGGTGATGCCGCTCTATGTCCTTCTATACGCTTTTAAGGTTCACCGCTTCTTCTTTTCCTGGTCGCCTTTGTGAACTACTCTCTTCTCTAGTTCTTTCAATAGAACCCCTGTGGGTGACAGAATTTCTCCCTTCAAACTCTTCCACAGCTTTCTTGACTCTCAAATCTTCCTCTATCTTTCTTACTCTTTCATCTACCACCGTAACTACCACTTCCCTTAACTGTTGCAGTAAAGTCTCTTGGTTAAACTGCAGAGGATTCGGTGGTTGATTAGGTGGGTTTGTGGATTCATCCCCACCTTGATCAGTTTGTCAGGATCGTGTCCGTACCATCCTCCCCACCTAAGGATGGAACCCACCAAAAGAAACACAAAGTAAGGACAAACACAGACATAAAGTAACAGGGAAGGTTATGTGAGATTATTATATATTGCCACTAAATGCAATGTAATGCAACTCAGTTCGCAGAATCTTTAGCTCTAATACCAAATTGTGACAACCGCCCTTTCAAAACCATTTAAGATTAAATCCAACAATTTATTTGAATGATTAACCATGATAGAAAAGAAGAAACCTTAAAATTTTAAAATCACTATCATGGTTAAAAGAAATAAACTTATAATAATAAGAGTAACATCGATCGTTATCTTGGGCCTTAGACTTCCAAAGTCCAGAAATATCATTCAACCATTAGCCCAAACCAAACTTATATTTTCAACCATACGAACTGATAAATCAGTTTAATATAAACTATAGAGCTCATTAGTCAAAAGTCAACACTTTCAAAGGAGCGTTACATGCAGAGTCTAAAATGCCTCGGGCCTCCTCACGCCCTATCATACCAGATAGTAGTAATTAAAAGTATTATTTTACATCATGATAGTAGATGAGCCCTATGTGGCAATATATAACAAGTCAGCACATAGAACAAAAGCAGGGAGGCTATACAAGCTATAACAGCACACTATGCCTCCGGAGCCTTCCCTGATGGGCCACCACCTGAACTATCGCCTGAAAATGTTAAACCACGGGGTGAGACAAATGCCTCAGTAACCAGCTTTCCAACTCATCATACATACTAACACGTGCTCGTGAGGTGTCAAGTGGGACAGTTATTAATTCTCGAGAACTATAGATATATAATTTCAATCATCCAAACCCTCACTATGGGGGCCAACACACAAGCCACATAAGTCTATCCCTCACTCTGGGGGATCAATCAAACATATGGGCCTATCTCTCACTCTGTGGGACGAATAAGAAGCCACAAAGGCCTATCCCTCACTATGGGGGACGAAAGAAGAAACCAACCAATGTGCACCAATGGCGGCCTTACCACGTGGTAGGATAGGACTCAATCCAAAATCCAAATAACAACCAATCATTCACAATATAATAAAAATGTCTCAATCTTTTCTCAGTATAATCCATAAGATATAAATCATATATCTTTTCCAAATTTCTCAATCACCATTCCAAAAATCCCACAAGACAATTTTCATAGCTCAAAAGATATAACATATCTACTCAAGTTCCAAATATCAAATATTATTCTAAAAATAGCAAAATACTCACAAACAACATATTAGCACATATAACAAGTGGAAAGTGGTTACCTCTCGCCAAAGCAATACTTAGGATTACCACAAGGTCAATCCTTTACTCAACCAATAATTAATCTACACAATTAATATAACCACATATTAATATAAATTAATTTATTAAACTTCTCTATATTATTTAAATTTCTAACAACCCCAAATTGTTTATTTACCACCTCCAAATTATTTATCTTAATAAAAAGGATTTTCAACAATTTCCAAATATAAAATTATTATGTTATAAATTCTAAAAACTCTCTTTTTCAGTTTAAAACTCAAAATCAAACTCTCAAAAATTTAATAATACTTCAAATATTTATAACTAAATAATCTAATTAAAACTTTAATGGTACAACTAACATATATATATATATATATATATTTTTCCATAAATAATAGACTTTTTTAGCTACAATAATTATTTTAAAACCTCCAGTCACCCAATAAATAAAACTAAACCGATTAAAATCTTAATAATATATCAAACAATCCAAATAAATTATTTAACTTAAATTTAATCGGTAAAAATATGGTATATCTCATACATAACAGATTTTCCACTAAATAAATTAATTTAAATACTAAAACTAGCAAATAGAGAAATCTAAACCAATTAAAATTAACAACTCATTTACTTCTAAATTTCTATAGTCATCTTTTGTCAAAACTCAATACTTATATCATATATAAGTCTCAAAATTTTCTCTAATCACTAGAGTAATACTACTATTATGAAGCATAAAATATATATATATGAAATATTTATGAAGAAAGTTTGATGAAAAGAGATAATTTCATGTACCTAAAATATCTTCAAAGCTTGCCCTCTGCTTCACCGGTATGCTCCTCTCTCTCACACACTTCAGCTCTCTCTTCCTCTCTTTTCTTCTTCTCTTTCTCTCTTTCTTCTTGCGCTTGCCGGAGGGAAAAATGGATTGTGGGGGGTATTTAACACCCCCACACAATTATTGGGGGAGGGGGTTTTTTTCAAACCCAACCCCCACGTTTTCCACCCTCCCCCCAATTTTTCCACACCCCCTCCAACTTTCCACCGAAATATCGGTGGAAAGTTGGACTTTTATTTTTTTTAATAAATATTAAAATATTATTATATTATATTATATTATATTATATTATTTTTCAATTATTTTTTTTTTTGAAAATTTTTTTTATTAGGATATTACATAGCTCCTAAAAGGTTAGATTTTATTTGGAAGGAATGAGATTTCAATGAAATCCTAATAGCAAATTAACCAACTATATCATCAATAAGCATCATTATTTTGCATAACCATATTAGCTATTATTGGTGAACTAGCATTCTCATAATTTGGAAATCTCAATCATGCAAAGGCCAAAGCAATAAAGTTCAAAGATCATCCGTATCACAATTAGCAAAGCTCATCCACATAATAGCAATTAATCATACAATAATCAACAATGCAAAGTTAATGTTAGTAGTTAGGTTATACTTTACTACCATGCTCCAAAGACGTGGGTTTTCTTTGTGTTTCTTCTTTCCCCTTCACAAATATCAAACCCTAACATAATAAACCACAAAAAAGGCAGTAAGATCATCAACAATTCCATATAAAAATTAATCACATAACTCAAGAAATTCTTAAACCCTGTTAAAGCTTCCATCTTTGTTCTTGAATTTTTAGAGTTTGTTTCTTTAACCCTAAAAATTTTCTCTTGACTCATTCCTTCATGGTTTTTCATGTAGATTTCAAATATGTACTTAGATTTAAGAAAACAAAACCCCTCCTTCCAGATTCTGTCATATCCAGTAATATGGCATTTAGGAATAGGGATATTCCTAAATAATTAAGGGTCAAAAATGACAAGGAGAAATAGAAGAATTTTGGTGGAAAATAATTATTATAATTTTCCATGCCAATTATGAAAAGTTAGACTAATTAAGGAAAATTAGTCAAGAATAATTATAGAAAAATATTTTCAAGTCTCAGAAAATTAAGGAAAAATAAGGACAATATTCCTTGAGAATTATATGGGATTATAAAATTGGTTTTATCACCAAATTGCCCTTAGAGAAATTACAAAGGAATTTAAGGGCGATTTAAGTTAGTTTAAGGTCCTTTATTTGGAAAATTCCAAATAAATATTTTTAAGGAGAATAAAATCCCAAGAAAATTCCTATGATATCTCAAGGAATTATAAGAGATTATGAAATTAAAAGAAGACCCTCAAGTATCCAAGACTTTTTCCAATTCCTCTGAAAAGTGGAAAAATCACTAAAGAGAAGGAAATTAGTTTTCCTTTTTATTTAAGTATTGGGAAATTAAATTTGAGACAAAGAGGGCAATTTGGGAAGATAAAAATGAGGAGAATAATTTATGGATCTGATAGAAAATAATTACAGAGGCTAGAGCACTGTAATTATAGAAAAGAAGTTAAACCCGGAGTAAAAGTGCACCGATAAAATAAGAAGTAGAGTCTTGCACTTTACTTGGCCCACAAGTTGCCACTTGTCAAGCCTTTAATGGATGGAAATTAAAGCTTTCCAAGTGTCAAGCTACCAATGGAGAGGATCTTGACTTTGGAATTTAATTACATTGTGATTTAAGTTAATTAAGAGAGAGGATTAAGACTAAGTAGGCTTTTGACACATGGCATAACATTAATGATGGTTGGTGGGATATTTTGTGTGCATTGAATGAGCTCATCCTCCCCCCTAAATCTGATCAATGTTTTGGCCAAGCAAGAAGAAAAGGGAAAAGAGAGAGTTCAAGGGAGAACCAAGGAGAAAGGCATCAACTTTAAGCATACAAGTGAGATCCAAGGTAAGTTTGTGGTTTTAAGTTGTTCTTTACCTTGTTTGCTTGAGTTGAATAGTTGAAATTTCTGGTTCTCTTCCTCTTTGAGTGCTGGCCGAAATGCTTCTTATGTAGGGGAGGGAGTTTAGTTGTTAGATCTTGCTAGAACACTTCAAAGTATGGTAGATCCTAGTGGTTATAAGAGTTTGTAAGTTGATTTTGAAGTGTTTTCTTTGCTATGTTGCTTGAGTTCCATTTCGGCTAAACCAAGATCTGAACCCTAGGATTTGTTTTTTAAAGTTTTGAGGCTTCTATTGTGCTCAAAATAGAAAATAGTGTAGGGTAAACCTAAAGAACAAGTGTTGGAAGCCATAAAATCAAAGTTGCAATTTTTGAATTTTTAACCCAAATGGTTCAGTCAAGCTGAAACTGAAAGGAGGAAATTTATTTTATTAAATCCAAGTAGATATTTGGAATCTACATGAAAAATCATGTAGGAAGGAGTCAAGAGGGAATTTTTAGGGTTAAAGGAAATAAACTCTAAAAATTCAAGAACAAAGATGGAAGCTTTAAGGGGTTTAGGAATTACTTGAGTTATGTTATTGGTTCTTATGTGGAATAGTTGATGATTCTTACTGCCCTTTTTGTGGATTTTTATGTTAGGATTTGACATTTGTGGAAGCAAGAAAGAAGAACAAGAAAATCAAAGAGCATTGGATTAAGGTAGTAAGATTTAATTAACCTTAATATTGAGTGTTGCATTGATTCCTATGCAATTTCATGTGCTATTATGTGATTGAATTAAATGATGATGATAATGATGATTGTGTAGCTATACTCCTTACTTTATGTACCTTGGCTATTGCATGTTAGAGTGCTACATGTATGAGGTAAAGTAGTTCCCTATTAATAGCAAAAGGTTGAAATGCTTGTAATTGATGCATGTTAATGTTTTGGTTGATTGATCTTGCTACTGGGATTTCTTAAAATCTCATCCCCCAAATATAATCTAACATTTTAGGGCCTGAAACTTACAAGTGAAAGCTACAGATTGGAGGCTAAATTATGGTGACACACCATAAAAATTCATGGACATTTGGTTGTGTATAAGTATCTATGGTTGGTGCTGTAATTCCTAAGCAGGACGTTAGTTTAGAGCCACGTTTTATTTAGTTACTGAGCAAATTTCCTTCAAAAAATTTGGTATACTTAAAGTTCACATCCTGAGCTTCAAATCGATAGGTAGCACATTAAAAATGGCCAACTACACGATTTTTAATGATTTTTCAAAGTTAAGGTTCAGAATCTGGAAAAAGGATTTTTGCCAAATAGACAGAGGTAAATTTCACAAAAACCTGACACTTTTTCAAATAAAATTGGTTCATAAGCTTATTTTTTCTTGAAAGAGGATTCAAGGAGCTTTTTATAGAATTTTAAACTACTCCATTTCGATTTTTCTAGATTAAGTTATGAATTTTTGAAGTTGGGCAAAAAACTGGATTTTTACCCGGTGAACAGTAAAAATCCGAAAATCAGCGTTTTTCATTTGATGATTGAGCCCAAGACCATCCAATATGGTCTAAAATGGTTTTAATTAAACCCTAAGTGGATCTGATAGTAAGATGTGACAGATTCCATCGAACCGAACCTATAGGGTTCATTATCCAAAAATTATAACTTTGGCTCTAAGGCTTCCAATACTTGTTCTTTAGGTTTATCCTACACCATTTTCTATTTTGAACAAAATGGAAACCTCAAAACATTGAAAAACTCATCCTAAGGTTTATTATTGTCTTGCCAAATAGCTCCTTAAGAAAAACAAGAAGGAAGTCACTTCAAAAACAACCTGTAATCACTTGAAACCACTTGGAAAAACCACACTTTGGAGTGTTCTAACAAGTTTTAGCAACCAAACTCCCTCCCCTCCACTATCATCATTTCGGCCAGTACAAGAAAAAAAGAGAGAACCAGAAATTTTAACCATACATCTCAAGCAAACAAGGCAAGGAACAACTTAGAACGAAAAGTTAATCTTGAGTCTCGATTAGATTATCAAAGTTGTTGCTTTTTCTCTTGGTTCTTCTTTAAACTCTCTCTTGCTCTCACTTTCTCTCTTTTGGCCAAACAAGGTTCTGAAAAATAAGGGGAGGAAGAGCTCTTTAATGAGCAAAATATCCCAGCTACCATCATTAATGAAAATCCAGGTATCAATCCCCTCTTTAACCTTGCATTCTCCCTCTTAATTAACTAAATTCAATTGAAATTGATTACCAAAAGTCAAAATCCTCTCCATTTAAGGTGTGGCACTTGTAAAATTCAAATCCTCTCCATTAGGTGCTTAATACATGGTAAAATGTGAGCTATTTGAAGTGCGAGACTCTAGTCTTCACTTTATCAATTCACTTTGACTCTAGGTTTAATTTCCTTTCTATAATTAGAGTACTTTAGCCTTTGTAATTATTTTCTGTCATATCCAAAATTTATTCTCCTCATTTTTGTCTTCCCAAAATGACCTCTTTGTCTCAAAATTAAATTCCTAATAATTAAATAAAAAGGAAAACTAATTTCCTTCTCTTTAGTATTTTTTCACTTTTCAAAAGAATTAGGAAAAATCTTTGATACTTGAGGCTCTCCTTTTAATTCTATAATCCCTTATAATTCCTTGGAGTATCATAGAAATTTTTATGGAATTTTATTCTCCTTAAAAATATTTATTTCGAATTTTCCAAATAAAATCCCTTAAATTGGCCTAAATTACCCTTAAATTTTTTTTGTACTTTTTCTAAGGGTGATTTGGTCATAAAAGCAATTATATAACCTCATATAATTCTCAAGGAATGTTATCCCTATTTTTTTCTTAATTTTTTGAAGCTTGAAAATATTTTTTTATAATTATCTTTGACCAATTTTCCTTAATTAGTTAAACTTTCATAATTAACTTGGAAAATCATAATAATTATTGTCCACCAAAATTCTTCTATTTCTCCTCATCATTTTTGGCCCTTAATTATTGTAGAATATTCCTTATTCCTAATTGCCATATTACTGGATGTGACAAGCCGAAGGTGATAACTATTAAGGAGACAAAAGGAGAGTCAATCAGCTCTGTCACGGTAATATTTGGAAGCTTAGCAGAATATAAAAGCAAACAAAAATACAAGAAAGAGATGAATGAGAAAAATCATAAGGGTATTGCTCTCAAGACTCAGGAGAGCAAAGACAATGATGAAAAAGACCTAAGGGACGATGAAATGGGTCTTATAATTAGATGATTCAAGATGTTCTATAGAAACAAAGCCAAAAGGAGATTCCAATCAAAATGTAAAGCCTCTACGTATCAAAACGAGCCTAAAGACCCGATCATCTACTTTGAGTGTAAAAAACTGGGACACATCAAAGCAGAGTGTCCTCAACTGTCTAAGTTGAAGGATAATTAAAGAGAAAAAGAAAGAAAAGTTCAGAAAGAAGAAGGCCTTCGTGACATCAATCCAGGGAGACAGTTCTTCAGAAGAAAAGAGCAATGATGAAGAAACGACTAATATCTGTCTCGTAGCTCAAGAAGACGAAGATTTAGAGACAGAGGAGGTATGTCTTAAAGCATCCAGGATAAACAAGTGGTACATCGACAGTGGATGCTCCAGACAAATGACAGGTGATACTGAGAAGTTCTCATCACTCAAACCAAGAGAAGGAGGCAAAGTAAGCTTCAGTGGAAATCAATCTGGAAGAATTACTAGAATTAGAGAAATAGGAATTGACAAAGGGATGAGGGTTGAAGATGTCTATCACATAGAAGGTCTATGTCACAACCTACTCAGTGTCAGTCAGAGTACCGATAAAAACAATTGGGTGATCTTTAATTTAGAGGAATGCCTAGTCATAAGGAAAGATGATTTACCATTGAAGAAGGAAGAATTGAATGTAAAACTAGGAGTTCTAAGGGACAGTAATTATACTATTCAAATTGATTCAAAACTTTCTGAAAACTGTTTTGTTAGCAAAAATGAAGAAAGTTGGCTTTGGCATAAACGTCTTGTCCATGTTAATATGAATCAACTTTCAAAATTAACAAAAAGGGACTTAGTTATTGCTTTGACTAAAATTCAATTTGAACATGACATTGTTTGTGCTACTTGTTAGAAGGGTAAACAAACAAAGTCCTTGTTTAAATCAAAGAAGACAGTCTCAACTAAAAGACCACTCTAAATGCTTTACATGGACTTGGTTGGTCCATCAAGAGTCAAAAGCTTTGGTGGAAACTTATACACTCTTGTGATAGTTGACGACTATTCGAGATTCACCTAGACTCTGTTTCTTTCCTCTAAAGATGAGACATTTAGTGCATTTATCATTTTTGCCAAAAAGGTCCAAAATAAGAAAGGTATTTCTATTGTGTCAATCAGGACTGACCATGGAGGAGAATTCGAGAACAACGAATTCGAGGACTACTATGATGAGCATTGGATTGACCATAATTTTTCAGCACCAAGAACTCCTCAATAGAATGGAGTTGTACAAAGAAAGAACAGAGTGCTCATAGAAATGGCAAGAGCAATGCTGAATGAAAAAGGGATTTCACAAGTGTTTTGGGTTGAAGCAATGAGCACGGCATGCTATATCTCCAACAGAGCTTACATCAGGACATTACTTGGAAAAAATCCATATGAGCTATACAAAGGAAGGAAGCCTAACCTGGCTCATCTAAAGATCTTCAGAAATAAGTGCTACATTCACAACAACAATAAAGAGAATCTTGGTAAATTTGATCCTAAAGTTGATGAAGGTTTATTTCTCAGCTACTCTAATCATAGTAAAGCCTATAAAGTTTTCAACAAATGTACTTTTACTATTGAAGAGTCAATACATGTTGTGTTTACTGAGACTGAGTCAATTTCAAAACCTCTAGATGATGACGCTGAGATCGTTCAAAGTTTTGAAAAATTGAATTTGAGCAAACCTTAAAACAAAGTGTCTTTGGAAGAAATTTTAGAAAACAAGGATGATTTAAATGAATCTCCCTCTTAAGAAAATCTAGATTAGCCTAAAGCTTGGAGGCATAATAGAAACTATCCTTTGGGACAAGTCATTGGTGAAGTCAATTAAGGGGTCAAAAAATGGAGACAAGTGTTCAATAAAGTGCGTTTCTCTGCATTTATTTCACACATTAAACCAACCAATGTTGACAAAGCTCTGTCCAATGAATTCTGTATAATAGCAATGTAGGAAGAGTTGAACCAATTTGAGGGGAATCAAGTTTGGGAATTAGTACCCAGACCTAATAACCATCCAATCATAGGCACCAAATGGGTATTCAAAAATAAGCTTGATGAATCTGCACAAATCGTTAGAGACAAAGCCAGATTGGTAACTAAGGGCTATAATTAGGAAGAAGGTATTGATTATGAGGAAACATATGCTGCAGTAGCTAGATTAGAAGCCATACGAGTACTCCTAGCCTTTGCTTGCATAAAAGATTTTAAATTATTTCAAATGGATGTTAAAAGTGCATTTTTGAATAGTTATATTTTGGAAAAAGCTCTTAGAGCTTGGTACGAATGACTTAGCAATTTTCTAATAGAAAAAGGTTTTGAAAGAGGTAAAGTAGACGCTACACTTTTTATCAAAAGAAGTAGAAAGGAACTGTTAATTGTTCAAATTTATGTGGATGATATTATATTCGGAGCTACTAATGAGGATCTTTGCCAAAAGTTTGCTAAGTTGATGCAGGGTGAATTTGAGATGTCAATGATGGGAGAATTGAACTTCTTCCTGGGATTGCAAATCAAGCAGAAGAAAAACAGAATATTCATATCCTTGATGAAGTATCTTAAGGAGGCACTAAAGAAATATGGCTTGGAAAACACAAAAAATGTAAAAACTCCTATGAGCTCAACCATCTCACTAAACACAGATGAAAAGGACAAAGATGTGAATCTAACTAGGTATAGAGGAATGATTGGATCACTACTCTATCTCATCGCAAACAGACCAAACATTCAATTCAAAGTGGGAATGTGTGGAAGATATCAATCAGCTCCCAAGGAATCACATAAAGAAGACGTCAAGAGAATCCTCAGATATCTTGTATGAACACCAAATCTGGGAATCTGGTATCCAAAGAAGACGTCAAGAGAATCCTCAGATATCTAATGGGATACTCAGATACCGATCATGGAGGCTATAAAATGGATAGGAAAAGTACCAGTGGACAATGTCAATTTTGGGGAGAATGCCTCGTCTCGTGATCAAGCAAAAAGCAGAATATTGTGGCAATATCCTCTACAAAATCAGAGTATGTTGCCACTACCAGCTGTTGTGCCCAGATTCTATGGTTAAAGCAACAACTACAAGATTTGGGAATCAATTTGAAGGAGATACCAATCCTGTGTGACAACACGAGCACTATAAGCTTGTCCAAGAATCCAGCTCATCATCCCTGAACCAAGCATATCGATGTTCGACACCACTTCAGTTGAGACCATAGTCAAAGGAAGATGTGAAAGTATTGTCACATCCAGAAATTTTACAACTACGAGTAAGGAAATCCTTGGAAATTTAAGGGCCAGAGTAGTGGAAAGTGTCACATCTCAATTTTTAGATCTAAGAGTCCTAGAAGTAGCATAAAGAAGGTAGGCTACTAAGCCCTTTTTGAGCAGAGGTCTCAAAGATGAGAAAGGAAATCAAAGCAATTTCAGGGACTAAACTGCAAAGTAAAAGTTTTTAGGGGCTCAAGTATAATCAAGGCTTAAGGCTCCAACAAAGTCTTTAAGGGCCCAAAAAGAGAAAAGAAATTAGAAACAGGCCAAGGGGTGGGTTAGAAACCTCAAAGAGATGGTTGTATGATGTTAAGTCTAAACAGGGACTAAACTGTAAATTCAGAAAGCTACAACCAATAGGGATAAAAATGGAAAGTATACAAAAAATTCTAAGAAAATTCCAAAAAATGAGAAATAATATTCTGAGACTCTTTTATGAAGATAAATGACGAAAATACTCTTGAGGCAGCTTAAATGGAATTTATGAAGTTATGACAGGTAAAAAGTATACCATTTGAGGTAATTATTTAAAATAGCAAGAGACCTCAAAAATATATGGAAAAATGAGATTAAATGATTGAAAGGCTGTACTAATTTATAAAATTAGTCTCACAACCAAAAGACCAATGGAATGGCTTTAATAAATTAAAAAGTTGATTATGCCGATAAAAAGGGTATTTTAGTAAATAATTTTTATGCAAGGCCTAAAGGAAGTGTTATGGCATGAAAAAATTCATAGATTTTCTCTAAGATGGAAGAAATTTTTTGAGTAGACAAAATAATTTTCAGAGCTCTAGAAAGCCAAAAAGAAACCCCAAAAAACGAGGACCAAATAAATAGAGGAAAATATCTAAGGAAAAGACAAATGTCATGATGGCTCATTAATGCATCATGTAACGTAATCATGACACATGTGAAGGAATTAATTAGGAGAGAAGAGGTAGAGAAATAAGACAAAGGTGAGGTGACGAATATATCAGTGCTCCAAGAGGCAAGAACTAAGAGAATGGACTGATAAAGTGTAAAGGTACACTTGCTTTTTTACTTGGCCTAGATTGTGCCACTTGTCAAGCTTCCTATGGAGAGGATTTTGACTTTGAACATCAATTTCATTTGGAATTATTTTAAGGATGGAAAATGGTTCAAGGTGCCTTCACAAGTTGACACCTCACTCTTGTAATTTGAATGAACTTGTGGGGCATTTTGGTTCATTCAAGCCATATTTTTGGCTATAAATACCCACCTTGGAAGAATATTTTGGTAACCATTTGTAGAGGAAAAATTGTACCAAAATTTAGAAGAAAAATGTGGGGGTGAAGGCCAAGAAGAAGGAATAAGGTTCAAGCTTCAAGATCAAGGTATGTGATGGTTATAACATCTGCCTTGATACTTATTTCGAATAAGTTACTCTTTGTATCTGATTCTGAAATTTGTAATGATTAAATTACACTCTGTAAGCTTTAAATTCACATGTAGAAAACTTCATTTGGATATGTGTACAATTTATGGTGATTTTTCAAAATTAGGGTTTGAAATATGAAAATAGTGTTCAACATTTAAAAGAGTAGCAAATTCCGTACAATTCTGGTACTATTTCGTATAGAATTGGTTCTTGAAACTATTTTTACTTTAAAGAGAACTTAAGGAGCTTTACTGGGACTTGGAACCACTCATTTTTTATTTTTCTAGAATTAATTATGAATTTTCAAATTTGAGCGAAAATTCTGGAATTTCTGTGTGAACAATACCCGTGAAGCAAAATTTTTAGATTTGATCTTCTTGAATCTAAGGCCATCTAGAGTGGTCTTGATTGAGAAGAAATGGATTTTAAGGATAGGAAATGATGATATTTATGTTAGAAAAGTTAGAAAGAAAACCCTAAAACCAAGAGAAAGGGTTGAGGTTCAAGAGAGCTAGTCTTAAACATTATATCATCTCTCAGTCCTAATAGATTGAATGATCAATATGGCTATGTTTAGGACCTTGGAATATCTAAGAGGATGTTTGATGATATTGACTGAAAGCTCTTATGGTTGGGAAGTCAAGGAAATCAAAGGAAAAACAAGAAGAAAGCTTGAAGTCCAAAGGTAGTGAACTTACCTATCGTCATTGCTTGATGTTATATGCTTGTGTGATGCTGTGTACATGTTATTTGAATGTTATTGTGACATGTTTTGGCTACTATAACTGCTATTCATGATGAGTAGATTATGTCTCTATGGCCATGCATTAAGAAGTTGGCTTTGAGCATGCTAATATGTCACTAATTAACAAGAGAATAAACAAGTTGCGTGTAGTGCATTAGCATCCATCTAGCATGACTAATATAGTATTGTTTGTTACTGAGATTCCCTTGAATCTCACCCCCTCCCTAACCAACCATTTATGTCAATCAATGATGGGCAATAATGGGATGAGAAGTAAGGAGAAGAAAGTGGAGAATTATTGATGTTAATGAATGAGATTAATGTTCAATGTATAATTCTCCTATGTTGTAAATTATGTTTATGGATGCCCTAATGTAATTTATGCATATAGAATGCTTATGGCATGTATGAAAATGTATGAGCATGAAGGGAAAAGAGCAAACCCAGGTTATGTATGCCAAAGAAATAAAAAGAATTAAAGCAAGCAAAGGTGAAAGGATAAAACGTAGGTCTTGGAGTAGTTAGTTTCAAATTTTAATTTGACCTATCAAATGAATGAGTTAAGGCACAAAGTTTTGCAGACTTATAGTACACTTCTCAAGCTTTAAAATGAGAGCTAGATCACCTCAATTGGATGTGTACACAAGGAGATACGAATTTTCAAAGTTAAGGCATAGAATCTGAAAGTTTAAGATTTTACCAAATGAACAGTAATCTTTATTGATTAAACTATACAAATTGGTCAAAGATAAGTCCAATTGGATATTTTTTCTTTAAAGAGCATTAATAGATCTTACCGTAGAATTTTGGAAAACCTCCATACGATTTTTCTAGAATTAGTTATGATTTTTCAAAGTTGGACCTATAATCTGAAAATTACACAGTGAATAGTAATTTCTGAAAAAGTAATGTTCTAAATGAGATTTTTGAGCTCAAGATCATCTAAAGTGGTTTAAAATAATTCTAAATGGACTTTAAGGTATTATGTAAGTAAGGTGTGACAGAAAGAAATATGAAAATTTGGAAAAATATATTACAAATTCCCAAAATTTGGGAAATAATTATGTAAGGTAGAGAAAAGGTCCTTGGATAATATTTGAGACTCAAAGTATGAAATTATGATAAAAGGCAATAATTATTGAATTTTCAGTAATTATTGAATATTGACTAATTAGGAAAGTTGGTCAAAAATTAATTATGAAAAATAGTTTTGAGCCTTAAAAAATTAAGAAAAAATAAGGATAAAGTGTCTCAAGAATTAGAAGACATTGTACAAGTGATTTTATTCCCAAAATACCCCTAGTAAATCTTTAAAGGAATTTAAAGTCTAATTATGCTAACTGGGGTTTCATTTGGGAAAATTTTAAGTAAATACTTATGAGATTAGATAAATCTCAAGAAAATTTATGGAACTCCTATGGGATTTATAAGAGGTTATGAAATAATCAAGAAAGTTTTAAAGAGCCTAAAGACCAGAAAAAGTAACTCACGAGCAAGAAAACTAAAATAGTAAAGAAATTGGTTTTCTTTTCTTTTAATGGTATAAATTAATTATGGGAGTAAAGGGGGGCTCTTTGGGAATAGAAAATTGATAAGAAAATGTTAAGGATCTGACAGAAATTAATTCGGAAGATCAGATCACTGATATAGAAAAAGACAGAGCTAATTCAATATCAAAATGTAACATCCTAATTTTCATATATCTAATATTTAAACAATTTTTTATAGAATAGGTAGAGGTTAAATATATATATATATGTGATTAAAATAATTCTGATTTTATGTGTGCGTGTGTGTAAGAAAATGAATAAAATAGCAACGTTAAGAAGTCCCACATTGATTAAATGATAGGAAGATGGATAAAATAGCAATGTTAAGAAGTCTCACATCGACTAAATGATGGGAAGAGGGAGCTCTAGGAGCCTATATATAGGTGGTAGTAGGGGAGAGTTAAAGATGAATTAAATAATTTTCGCACAAAACTAAGACAGTGTCAGTAAAGTGCTATTTACGAGTCTGTAAATCGTTGGATCGGGCTGTAATTTGGTAAGCTAATCCTAGACTTCAAACTCATTTGTTTCAACGGTTGGATCGTCAATTCAGTGTCTAAGTTACAAGTTATTAGGTACATTTTTCATTTATTTATTTTTTAAGTTGGTTGATAGAATACTAGATAGTAAATTAGTGTTTTTAAATTTGTTCACCGTTGGATTAACCCGAAATTTAGAAAGGAGTCTTGTGACATGTAAGACATTAAATTCAACGGTTGGATTAATAATTAGACTTCTACAGTAAGAATAAATTAACTCATATTGAGGTTATCTGTCTAAATTTTTTGAAGATAGAACATAAGTTATAAATTGAGGGTTCTCTATCTAGATTATGAATTTGGTGCCTCAAATGATATAATTTAATAATTAAAGATAATGTAAGTTAAGAGAGCCTAGGAATTGAATATAAATCATCATATATATGTTCTTACCCCAAACCTTAGAAAAAGCCTTTTGAGCTAGAATTTTAAGTAACAGCTAAATGTATTAGAGGGAGTGTTAAAGGTTAGAAATTTGTGAGTAATTTGGGATAAATTGTTTTTAATTGATTCATGCATTATTATTTCTTATGTCCTTTGAGTGTACTATTGTGGTATGTGTGTTGATAGGTGGCCAAAGGCCTAAGATCGCATGTGATTTGTTTATGAATTTATTATAAAGTATGAATTAAGATTTAATTCTTAATATTTTGATTTATGAGCTATATTATATCTTGTTTTATAACCATATTAGATAATATTGATCCTTTCTTATATAGTTTGTATTTGAATGAGTTAAAAAAAGTTCTTTTCTCCATAATAGGATGTATGATTGGGTACTGCTCTTTTCTATCACGGATAACAATATTATATAATTAGTTAGTGTAAATGATTGTAATATAATTTGAGTTTGTATTTAACATGGTTTGGTTATAAAAAAGTTATTTCTTAAAGTTACTATGAAAAAGTTAAGTTTATCTATTTATTTAGGAAGGTTATTTCGTTTTGGTATCAGAGTAAACGGTCTTGTAACTCTGTGGTTTATTTATTGTATTGCATATGGATGATAGTGGCATTATACAACTTTCAACATATCCTTCCCTGCCAACCTCTTAGTCTTGTGTGTTATATTATTATTATTTTTTCCTTCTGTTTTCTTTATATTAAGGTGGGTTGCATCCTTGGGAGGGGAGAAAGGATACAAAACTAAAAAGTTTAAAATATTATTATTATTTTTGTATTTGTAACTAAAAACAACATAATGTTAAGCCAGATGAAGGAGATGATGTTATATTTTTATGAGTAAATTTCAAAGTTAGGAATAAAAATAATAGAATGAGATGTCAAATAAACAATACATAAGAAGAATAATGTGTATTAACCTTGATAACTAAGTTTTACATTGCAGTTAACAACAAAATTGTATGAGAATTGTGTCTTTTAATATAAATATAAAACTATTGATCTGATTAAAAATTAATATTGATAAAAGTGTGAACAAGTGTTTATAAAAATT
The DNA here is from genome assembly GCF_004799145.2 of Neltuma alba. Classification (NCBI taxonomy): domain Eukaryota; kingdom Viridiplantae; phylum Streptophyta; class Magnoliopsida; order Fabales; family Fabaceae; genus Neltuma; species Neltuma alba. Next base: position 78,214 of record NW_021632496.1, read on the forward strand.
TGTTGTATAGTTAAACTCTTCATAAGAGAAGTAACAAATATAAATTTTTATGGTAGCTTATCTCTTGTTATTTTCCTAACAACTAATTCGTTATGAGAATTGATCAAATATATTATCAAATATTTTCTTACTAATAGGAGGAAGACATAGGGCCCTTATGATAAGAAAATTAATGAATAGGTGTGAAAAATACTTGTTTTGGGGACTTTTAAGTTAGTGATGAATAAGATTGGACGGTATTAATGAATGTTTGTAAAGTATATGTTGAAATCTTGTGTGATTGTATTACCATGTATTAAGTTTTGATAATAGGTATTTGTGTTAATAGTATCAATAATAATAAATGTAACTGAGTAACTTCCAAATGCATGGAAGAACATAATTTACATTAACACCTTGAACTACAAATTATATAAAATACTGGTCATCCAACAATAAAGACATATAAATAAGGTGTTTGGAAAAATATTGAGATTTAGATGAGTGCTTCTAATTAAGAGGTGTGAATCACATTACTTTATGTTAGACAACATCTAAGCTCATCTCACTAGGTTATGTAGCTTATGATTCACCCCAAATGCTATAAAGGAAAAAAAAAACGACTTTTGAAAATTAGGAGAGATTTAAATACTATATAAATTGTTATAGATCATAATTAAAAAAAACAGAGAGAGAGAGAGAGAGAGAGAGTTATTGTAAGATCCAAATAATAATTGTGTTGTGCAATTACTGGTATAGAATTGCCTTGTGTGTTTTTCCCCTTATTATATATGTTTGTGTTTGATGCTTGATGTCGTAAATTGTGTATTGAATGTAACTGTTTTTATGTTTTTTTCCTATTAATATAATTGATCTATTAAAAAAAATGGAGAAGAAGAAGTAGTAGTAGAGATTAACCATTCCGAATACTGATAAACAAGAGAAAGATTAAGTAAGTGAAACTTAAGGTATATGTCACAAAATTATATTAATGATAGAAATTTTGAATTAAGCATAAGACCATGGGTAGTAGTAAAGACACTATGACACTATAAAATTATGAATAAATATACTGTACAATAGAGTAGTGAGGCTTAAATGAATGAAAGATCTTTTTTGATATATATATTTAAGTATGGATTCATTTGTATTAATGTATTGTTTTTGACTTAGAGTTCACGGTAAGATGAAGTATTTAGTGAATTGCTATTTCTCTTTTTGAGTTCCCAAAATTTTATGTTAAAAAATATTTTTGAAGATTTTACTTGAAAATCTTAGAATTGGCAAATTTTTCCTATTAGATTCGTTCTCAAATTTTTTGTGAAGGTTGGTAATTATACATATAAATTAAATAATGTTATTTCTTATTTTTCATACTAAGAAGATTTATCTACTTATAAGGAGAGTAATGGTCAAACTTTTACCAAAACAAAAAAAAGAAGAGAAAATTCCTTTGAATTGGTTTTTTTTTTTAAAAAAAATGTAAAATATTCTTACATGTTAACGAACCTAATAACAATAAGGTCTTTGGATTACAAATTCTTATAAATTCTATACTTACATGAGAAATGTTATAAATGAGTGAGCAAAATATATATATAATAAAATGAACGAGTACTTTAGATAATTCATAATAGAACACAAATATTCTTATACTCCAAGCATTATTTAAAGTGAAATGTTGGATGAAAAAGCATGAGTAATTATTGTGAGTATTATTCATATGAAAGTGTTACTATTGGTATTAATAGAGTAAATTGGATTAGGCCACTGATCTTCTTATAAGCTTGAAAATATTGATGTACACACATATATAAGATTTTTGAAATTTTATAGTAAATTATTTTATTCTTATTTGAAAGCTCTCATAAACTGTGTTTTGACAAATAATGTATCTTATAAATATATGTGTGTGCATCTAGTTTGAGTGTATTGTTCCTACTTGTTAAACTAGTTTTAAAATCAACAATCTAAGGCATACCATTATGTAATTTCATACTCTCATGTCATAATGACTTATTTTGAAATAATCTCAATGTTGAATAATGAACAAAATACATATATATAGGAAAGAGTTGATTGGTTTAATGATAAGCATTACATTAGAGAGTAAGAACCTATTTCAGCTTGTTTACACCCATAAGATGATACTAAATAGTATTCAATGAATATATACATGTGTGTGTATGTTAGATATAGTACTGAACTTCATGCATATCTTATATGACTGCTTTGCTACTAGAACATTACTGAATGTGTGAATTAAAAAAAAAATTTCATCCTTAAAGATAAGTTAAGAAAAATGCTATGAACTGAAGAATTTTTTTGTGCAAATTAACAAAAAGGGACATTCCTTAAATTATAATTTGCTCAGTATTTTTTTAATCAATATTCCTTCTTCATTTATGAATATCTTGTACAGAAAGTTATAGAAAAATATTTGAAAATATTCCAAAATATTGGGGAATAATGATAATAATAGTTATAGGTGTGAGTTTGTTTCTAACATACATCCATTTCGATGAAGAAGATGAAGTTGTATTAAAAATGACATGCATAGTGTTAATTGTTTCTAATTATATTTTGAAATAGTAACATAAATTACTATAGTGAAACATTTTGATTAAACCCTAAGATTAGTTTCCTGAGGAATTAGAGGATAAGGATTATTCACAATCTTAATGGATGTTTAGGATTGTGTATGTATGAAAAGTTTTATGAAATATTAATATGAGTTTATAGATCAATTTATGAATTATGAAAACCTATTAGTGAATAAAAATAATGTTTGGGATCTTTACAAGAAAATTGACTTTTTTTATGAAAATCTTAGTATGAATATGAATAGAACAAAGAATTGATTATTGAACCTTAGAAACACTGATACAACATAAGTATCATATTTCTACTGTTTTCTTATTTCATAGTTGCTGGAGTTTATGTAAATATCATTGTAATTTTTGTTCTTTTAATAGGGAAAAAAAAGAGTTTCAATGAATTGATTATAATGTGTAATAGTATAATCTTGCTTGTTATAAACTACTATGTTTTGTGCAAGAGGCTAAAAAAAAAATTGTATTTACTATTTAGGAAGGGGCACTTACACCTGAGGTCTATGGTAATTGTCTCTATATGTAGATGTGAAACAATTTATTTGCATGAAATCAACATAAATAAAAAAAAAGATAGAGTAAATTGGTTGAGAGTTTTAATAAAATAGTAGAGTTGGTAATATAAAATGCATGGCTCTTAAGAATTAAAAAAAAAAAGAGATGCAAAGATAATAGTTAGACTAGAACATTATGAATAGATGAGAATAACAATTATTAGTAAGAGTAGCGTAACAAAATTATGATTCAAGAATTTTAGGAAATATATATGTATATGACATGTATGTGTGGTGATGCAAATGTGAAAGTTAAACAACAACATTATAGATCCTAGAGTTAAAATAAAATATATGAGATCGTGAATGGCAGGATAAACTTACTTGAAAATTAAATTTTGAGGACAAAATTTCTTTTAGGAGGGAAGAATTGTAACATCCTAATTTTCATATATCTAATATTTAAACAAATTTTTATAGAATAGGTAGAGATTAAATATATATATGTGATTAAAATAATTCTGATTTTATGTGTGTGTGTGTAAGAAAATGAATAAAATAGCAACGTTAAGAAGTCCCACATTGATTAAATGATAGGAAGATGGATAAAATAGCAATGTTAAGAAGTCCCACATCGACTAAATGATGGGAAGAGGGAGCTCTCGGAGCCTATATATAGGTGGTAGTAGGGGAGAGTTAAAGATGAATTAAATAATTTTCGCACAAAACTAAGACAGTGTCAATAGAGTGCTATTTACAAGTCTGTAAATCATTGGATCGGGCTGTAATTTGGTAAGCTAATCCTAGACTTCAAACTCATTAGTTTCAACGGTTGGATCGTCAATTCAGTGTCTAAGTTACAAGTTATTAGGTACGTTTTTCATTTATTTTTTTTTTTAGAGTTGGTTAATAGAATACTAGATAGTAAATTAGTGTTTTTAAATTTGTTCACCGTTGGATTAACTCGAAATTTAGAGAGGAGTCTTGTGACATGTAAGACATTAAATTCAACGGTTGGATTAATAATTAGACTTCTACAGTAAGAATAAATTAACTCATATTGAGGTTATCTGTCTAAATTTTTTGAAGATAGAACATAAGTTATAAATTGAGGGTTCTCTATCTAGATTATGAATTTGGTGCCTCAAATGATATAATTTAATTTAAAGATAATGTAAGTTAAGGGAGCCTAGGAATTGAATATAAATCATCATATATATGTTCTTACCCCAAACCTTAGAAAAAGCCTTTTGAGCTAGAATTTCAAGTAACAGCTAAATGTATTAGAGGGAGTGTTAAAGGTTAGAAATTTGTGATTAATTTACTCTAATACTGTAGAAATAATGTTTTAATTTCAATTATAGATATAAATCCTATTGTGGCATTTTCGAGTACAGGCCTCGTTTGTGCTTGATTGTTAGCTAGGAGACCAGGTAACTAAATTTCTATCTGTCATATGCATTAGTATGAGGTTGGTGAGTGATTTTATAACTAATTTTCGTATACATATATTATGTTTTGTATGAACTGTCTTGTGGGATACTGTTTTGAAGAGGATTGAAATCGTTTGTATTGTTAGAAATTAATGATTATGACTATGAGGTGTTATTCTGGAATTCAGTTGATTATGCTATAAATGTGTTATTTTGAATCCTATGCATCTGGTTTGGGTGGGGGAAGGAGATGATTGAAGTTATTGAGATTTATATACTTACCACATCGTATCAGCCTCCATACGGAGCTCTATAGTTGGCCACTATTATTGTCCCACTAGTTCTTCGAGGGACTACGACACCCTATTAGTTCGTCGAGGGGGGACCCATGGTCCATCGAGTGCTCTAGGGTCTTTGGCCAGTCCATATCACTCGTGTAGTGAGCTTGTCAGAGTATTCAGTCAAATGGAAATAATTTAGCCTATGGGTCTAATCGACGAAAATAAGGAGGATATAAGGATGGATTTGGGGTTCATGGACTACATATAACATGGAATCTTCATTGATGTTTATATCTTTTGAATAATTGAAAAGTATGTTATCTCTTTTGAAATTATCAGTTGTATGAGATTGGCAGATATATTTGACTTATATGGTTATTGTGAGTTCAACTGTTAGATAAGTGTCTATTGACTATTATTAACTTTGTGTATCCCACCTGACACCTCGCTAGCCCATGCTAGTGTGTGTGATAAGTAGGAATTTAGTTACTGAGACGTTGTCTCATCCCTATTGTTTAACATTTTTTTCAGGTGAAAGCTTTAAAGGAGGGATGTCAGGGAAGGCTTAAGAGGAGTAAACCTGCATTAGCAACTTGTAGCGTCTCCTCGATTAATGAGCTATGTTGTATCCTGTATATTGCCACCTTAGGATAAATTGTTTTAAATTGATTCATGCATTATTATTTCTTATGTCCTTTGAGTGTATTATTGTGGTATGTGTGCTGATAGGTGGCCAAAGGCCTAGGATCGCATGTGATTTGTTTATGAATTTATTATAAAGTATGAATTAAGATTTAATTCTTAATATTTTGATTTATGAGCTATATTATATCTTGTTTTATAACCATATTAGATAAGATTGATCTTTTCTTATATAGTTTGTACTTGAATGAGTTAAGAAAAGTTCTTTTATCCGTGATAGGATGTATGATTGGGTGTTGCACTTTTCTATCACAGATAACAATATTATATAATTAGTTAGTGTAGATAATTATAATATAAGTTGAGTTTGTATTTAACATGGTTTGGTTATAAAAAAGTTATTTCTTAAAGTTACTATGGAAAAATTAAGTTTATCTATTTATTTAGGAAGGTTGTTTCACAAAATGGTACTGAAAAAGGTGAAAAGTACACTCATTTTTGCTTTGCTCTCATTATGCCACTTGTCAAGCTAGGGGTGGAAAGGATTTTGACTTTTAAAATTCATTTCATTTGAAATTAAATTAAAGAAAGAGGAAATTCAAGAAGGAAGCTTAACTTGACACCTAAGCATTGTGATTCTTTTGAACTTTGATGGCATTTAGTTAGTGCTTGACTTGTAAATAGCCACCAAGACTCCTCACATTTTGGCAAAACGAGGAACCATAAGGAGATAATGTTGCTCTTGCATTTAGAGAGAGAAAGTCCACCTAAGTTCAAGGAATCACCAAAGTAAGCTTCTAAGCTCTTTGTTAATTATTGTGGGATGTTTATATATGATTTTATGTAGTTTTGGATGGCCAACATCCATGGAGAGATGCTGCTAAATTTTTAAAAATTATAGAGGGGTTTAACCAAGGGTTTAAAGCATAGATTACACACTTGAAAATGATAGGTTTTGATTAGTTTTGAGTGAGTTTGGAAAGAAAATCCAACCCCTATTCATGATGATTCAATTTGGCTAAGGAGAGAGAATGGGGTTAGAGTTGGATTTGATTTAATTTGATGCTTCTAATATGTTTAAATGATGAAATGGTATAGGGAAACACCAAGAAAGGAAGCTTGGAAGCATTAAATTAGAAAATAGAAATTTGGTTTTCCAAGACACCCTATTCGGCCAAAATGAGATCTATAGGAAGCGATTAGGTTTTCATAAATCTAAGTGGATACTTGGATTCCTTGGGCAAAATTGTGTAGAATTAGCTTAAGAGAACAATTTTTACTAAGCTAGAACATTAATCCAAAAATTAAGAGAAAAGGGTTAAGTTCAAGAAAGTTAGCCTTAAACTTTATGTAATCCCTTAGTCCTAATAGATTGTGTTATCAATATGATTATGTTTAGGATCTTGGAACATCCAAGGGGATGTTTGATGATGTTGACTGAAGGTACATATGGCTAGAAAGTCAAGGGAATCAAAGGAAAAGCAAGAGGAAAGCTTGGAGTACAAGGTAGTGAAATTACCTATTGTCATTGTTTAATGTTGTATGCTCGTGTGTTGTTGTGTACATGTTATTTGAATATTATTGTGACATGTTTTGGCCGCTGTAATTGCTATTCATGATGAGTAGATTATGTCTCCATGGCCATGCATCAAGAAGTTAGCTTTAAGCACGCTAATATGTCACTAATCAACAAGAGAATAAACAAGTTGCATATAATGCATTAGCATCCATCTAGCATGATTAATATGGTATTGTTTGCTACTAAGATTCTCCCGAATCTCACCCTCCTTGACCAACTATTTAGGTCAATCAATAATGGGCAATAATTGCATGAGAAGAAGCAAGGAGAAGAAAGTGGAGAATTACTTATGTTAATGAATGAGATTAATGTTCAATGTATAATTCTCCTATGTTGTAAATTATGTTTATGAATGCGCATAATGTAATGTATGTGTTTAGAATGAGTATGGAATGAATGGAAATGTATTAGAATGAATGGAAAAGAGTAAACCTAAGTTTTACATGCCAAAGAAATGAAGGGAATTGAAAGACAACGCGCAGCGAAAATCAACTTAAAATTTTAAAACTTTCAATCCCTTGCCCGGATCTACCGATCGCGTTTAAGTCAGGTAGTAAGAAGCATTACCTTCGATGTTCAATTTCCTGGTGGCTCTGTGATTCCGCCATTCAGGATGCCTCTGCTCGCCTCCTTTGTCGTTTGAAGTCGACAACTCCAGTCGGCTTCCTCTACCGGTATCCACACGAGTAGCCCTCAATCTCGAATGACATGCTAGCGTCTATGTCCGTCTAGGGTTTTAAAAATCCGTCCTCTCTTCTCACTTTTGGCCGTCCCTTATCTGCTTAGTGCTTTCACTCTCACTCACCCAAAACCCTAGCTCCATAATATCGAATATATAGGATGCTATAGGTATTATGAATGATATTTAATTTCGAAATTAATCCTAAATTAATTCCAAAATTAATACAATATCAAATATTGCATAATTAGATAAGAGAACAATTAAATAAATACGGTTTATATTAAATCCGTCTCACAGATTTAATTCACCTATTTATTTAATTCAAAAATAAGATATGACTGAATTAATTTACATAGATCTAATTTATCCTTATAAATTAAATCTAACAATTAATATCTCTTATATTTATATAATATATATACGACTATATATATATACACGTCCACCCTATATTATTCATTGAATATGGACATATCTTAGATTCAATGAATCTGGACATCATAACTCGTGTTGGGCTATTTTGTGTGTGACCCTGTAGGCCCATATGAAGTTGGCAGTGGGCCATTAACTATAATGACTCACAAGTCATAAGCGGTCTCTAGCAAGACATCACGACTACCCAAAACATATGAGGATCATTGAACGATGCAACCTTTCATACAACCATATCACGTCCCTTTTGTCACACGACATTTTGGTCATGGATGAGGCATGGAGAACGTCATCCTCCTATTCATGACCATTACTTTCTCGATCCCTGAGTAGTCTTAGTATAGAAACGGAACTACCTTTCCATTGTAGTATGGCCATACATTTCTCAGACTCACTCATCGAGGGGCCCAGTAATGTCTCTCTACGAATGTGAGGAACAAATTCCATCTTGACCATTCACATTCCTCCGCATGAAAAACCACTAAGCCTGAACATAGTCTTTATGATCACTCGGTCAAAAGTGACTTTTGACTAGGTCAAAGCTAAGCGTTTCTCATGTAGGAATCCATGATGATCTCAGGTCAAAGGGCACAGTGACATAGTTTGTATATGAGAGAAGCTTATGACTTAACCCATGCAGCTCTCTCATAGCGGGTCGGTCCAACACCTTGTACTCTTACATGTGCCTATGACTTTAATTTATATCTCTATATATCTTTAAAGTCATACTGGTCTTATTTCATCTTTGCTCCCACATAGATGACCGACCAGGGACATTTAGGATAAACCATAAGTTATCCAAGGATAGTCATCACAGAAAACATGCAAATAATATGATAACGTAATTAATAAATTCATAAATCAACAATGTTCATAGCAAAATGATTGGCCCCTAGGGCACAATTTCCAACAAGAAATAAAAAGAATTATAGCAAAAGTTAGTTAAGGGATAAAACATAAGTCCTGGAGCAGTTAGATTTGAGCTTCCATTTGACCTATCAAGTGGATGAATTAAGCCACAAAATTTGGCAGGCATATAGTACACATCTCAAGATTTAAAATGAGAGGTAGATCACCTTAATTGGATGTGTACACAAGGATATATGAATTTTCAAATTTGAGGTACAGAATCTAGAAGTTTCAGATTTTACCAAATAAACAGTAATCTTTATCCAATAAACTATACAAATTGGGCAAGGATAAATCCAATTGGATATTTTTTTCCTTAAATAGCATTAAAAGAGCTTTCCATAGAATTTTGGAACACCTCCATACGATTTTTCTAGAATTAGTTATGCTTTTTCAAAGTTGAACTTGTAATATGAAAATTGCACAGTGAACAGTAATTTTTGAAAAGTAACGTCCTAAATGAGATTTTTGAACTCAAGACCATCCAATGTGGTATAAAATGATTTTAAATAGACTCTAAGGTATTATATAAGTAAGGTGTGACAAGAATAATTCATTCCCACTAAATACCAAATAGGAGACATATTCACAAAGCCTCTCAATTAACAGAAATTTAATTACTTTATAAGAGAATTGGGAATGGTAAATCCCAATGAGTTGTAACAAATCTCACATTACTCCTTTAATTTAAACATTTAGATTTAAAGTTTTGATGATTTGAAGACTAACTTAAGTATCCGAGTGGATAGAAAATTGTTTTGCAGGAAACTCTGTTTAGACACTGTAAAACAGAGGTAAACAGAGTATGAAATGATCAATGAAGACATTGATAAGCATGCTATAAAAATGGAATGAATTATCAATCACCTAATCGATAAATAAGGCATATTAAGAGAACCAGAGATGATTGAAGGAGTATTATCAATAAATTGATCGATCATACAATTATTGATCAACACATCGATCAACAGCAATGCAGAATCTCAGTCAAATGGGTAAGAATTATCGATAAGCTAATCGATAAACTGTTAATCAATCAAATGATTGATAAACCAAACCAGGTATAAGCTTTTACTTAACATTTATCGATAACGTGATTGATTATTTATTGTTTGATAACTTGATCGATAATTGCCTTCAGTATTCTCATTTGTTCTTCTTATTTATCGAACACGTGATCGATCATGCATTGATCAATAACTTGATCGATCAATTTTAAGCTTATAACGTTCAGAATTTGAAAAACCCTGTCATTTTTTAGAACCTTAGCTCGATAAACGCTTCTCCTATTTTCTCACAACAGTCAAAATTTCATTGTTCAATTAAATTACTCACTCCATTTTACTCGAAATCACTCCTTATGCTCTTTCAATCTCTGCCAAACCTCTCAACTCTCAAACTACTGAACATTCTCCAAAATTTCTTCTGGGTAACGAGAAATGGTGAGAGTTAAGCAAGCTGGAAGTGACAGAAAAGAAAGCACCGGGGGACTAGTGTAGTCCAAAGAAATGGGTCAAACAACATCAAAGAAACGATACAGACCTAAAGTATGGGAAGACTCCTCGAAAAAGAAAGGGGTACTCAAAATCAAAAAAAATCGGTCAGAAAATGTTGGGCAACCACAAAGGAGGTCTCTACAGTCCAAGTCGAAACTTCCAGCTGTGACTACAGAATCAAAGATTGAGTCTGATGAAGAGGCCTCAGTTTAGAAAGCTATAGATACTGCCCTAAATATTCCAATGCCAAGGCAGCTGAGACATAACAAACACAGAACCACCGAAGGGGTGTCTCAACCCACTCAAGGTATTGCTTTTGAATCTGATTTCTTGGTGGGAAACTTAGATAAGGATGTAAACCAAGAAAAATTTAAAGTTGATTTTGCCACCAGAAAAATCTGTCTAATGGTTTCTGTAAATTTAGATAGCCTGAAAGCCAATGAAAAACTTAGGCTGGATTTAAGTAACCCCCTAGAATATTACTCAAACTGGTTGAGTATTGGAGGGGAATATTATCCTGAGGTGGTTAAAAGGTTTTGTTATAACATGGAGTCAATTGAAGAATTTGATGATCAAGATAATTTAACGAATGAATACCTCAAAACCAAACTCAGAGGAAGATCATTTATTCTCACCCTTACCAAGTTGAATGAGTTATTGGGGACTCAAGGCCATGTAAGGGGAGGAGAAATGAATGATATTAAGGCCTAGAAAATCCTCATGCAAAGTGATAACTATCCTGGTGAGTTGAGCTTCCCTCCTAAGCAGATGTGTGATTATTACGGAATAATCTACTACATCTATTCATGGAGCATAGTCAACAAATTTGGCAGTTTCTCCTACCTCAGCCAAGATGACTATCTTCTGCTGGCCAGAATAATTAGTAGAGAAAAGATCAACATAGAAGCCCTAATTTACAATGAGATGAAGGGTTTTGTGCTTAACAAGTCCAAGTCTACTCCTATCCCGTATCCTCAGTTGGCTACCTATCTGCTTCAAGTGCACAATATTACATCTCTTGAGCTAGGAGAGGTTAAGGTGAAGGTCCCCACTTTTGGCATCAACCAACTGAACAAGATGAAGATTTCTGTGCCCTTTAGACCTTCACAGAAGCTAGCTCACAAAGAAAAAGGGAAACAACTAGTGACTAGCACCTCCAGACCCCAGGATAAGGCAGGATCCACTGTAGCTCCCTCTCATACCTTTGTACCATCTTTTATAGAAAGGTCCATTAAGGAAATGTTTCAGGCAGAACTTTAAGATTTTGAGAGGAGAGTGTATGCTATAGCCAAGGATTATGGGGAAATATCATATAGAAAGTTTAAGGGCCTTTACACTATGTTGGATTTACATCGACAAGCCATGATAGTCTTGGAAAGGGAGGTCTCGCAGAGGTTTGATATTGTGAAAAAGGAGATTAGAGAGCTTAAGGGGATGGTTGCCTCTCTTTGCAACAATTTCTCTGTACCTAGTACCTCCTTTAGCTTTGATGACCTTCTATCTCATCCACCCTCTCCTTTTCACCATAATCCTAAACCACCTTCTTTACCTATCTCTACCTCTCCCACATCCACTCCACCTTATGTCCTTTCTATATCCTTTCCTACTCCTCCTCCTACCACCTTAGCCATTATCTCAGTTCCTCAACCTACTCCCTCTCTTACTCTTCCACCCATTTCTCAGGCTCTTTCTCTAATTTCTCAACTTCCCGCTCTCCCTATTCCCATTACTTTACCTATTATCTCTTCTCCTTCCCAATCTTTTGATGCTGACAAAAAGGGGGAGAAGAAATCTGCCTAGTCCTTCTGTGTTTTATTTGTGCCTTCTGCTATGGTTTTATGTATTATGTTTTTTTATGTTTGTATTCTGATAGTACTTAAATGTTATTAATTGTTCATTTATGCTAAATTCTGATTGTTTGATGTTTCTTGATGAATATTGTTATCTGCCTTGAGTTTATGCTAAGTTCTGGATCTAGTTTAAATCTTTATTTGATAAAATTTGATTAATCTTACACCTATGTTTTCTCATCATAAAAAAGGGGAAGAATGTTAGATTTAAGGTTTTGATGATAACAAATTAAGTAAGTTTTGATTTAGTAAGTTGATTGATCACCTGATTGATCAAAGGTTAATCGATCATGTGTCAGATAAAATGTTTCTGTATAAAAGTAACTTAGCAGTAAGATTGATCGATAACTTGCTAGATAAATCAAAATTTATGAGTTGCTTAATCAATTTATCGATCAAGGTTAACACTGTTTAATCTACAAGTTTGCAGCAAATTATCAATCAATTGATTGATAATTTAGTGATCGATCAACTGACAGAAAAAGGCACACAATTTTGGTAAGCTGTTATTGATCACCTGATCGATCAACGAGTTATTGATGAGAACATAGATAAATGGTAAAATCCTCTTACTTTATATTTTGTTTAACTCACCTTTTACTGATCACTTTATTGATCAATAATTAATCGATAACCTATTCTAACATTGCTTGTTACCTTACTGGTTTATCGATAATAATGTTCTATTTAAAGTTGCCTGTCTAGTTCCTTAATCGATCAATTGATCGATCAGTCTTTTATTGATCAAATGATCGATCATCATCATCTCACTGTACTTCCCTATTTTAAGTCATTTTTGGATCACTTTATCGATCATTGATTTATCGATAACATGATCAATCATCCAAACTTCTGAAACTTCTGTTTTCACATAACATGATCAATCAAGCTCTTTCCTTGACCTTTTTCAAACTAAGTTTTTGATGATATTTTATTGATCACTTAATCAATCAATTATATGAACATCAAAGTTTGGTTAATTTATGGGTTGCTGTGAATAGTAAATCGTGAGCAAAATTTTTCAAAGTCCAATTTTTCAAACTTTTGGCCATCAAATGTGATTCTATTTTTTCCTATTTGGTTGGTTATTTGATAAAAAGTTAAGGTGTTACATTTTTAGTATCAGAGCAAAGGTTCTGGCATTGGTTGGAATGCTCTGATTTGAGAAAAATGCTACTGTTTATTTATTGGATAGTGTTGGTTATTATGTTATAGGAAGAATAGGATGGCATGTTGTGGTTATAATAATGATTCAGAGGGTTCAGTTAACCAGAGGAGAGCGAGAGAACCTTTCCCTTGGTGGTTTGATGAGGATGAGGATTATAGCCTCCTAGCAGACTTTTACTATGATACCTTATAGGAGAATAACCCTCTGCCAGACTTAGCCACAATTGCTTTCAATGATCCTCAGAGGATTGAGGTCATTGAAATATCTGATGATGATAGAGCTAGACAAAGTGAGGTTAGACTACTTCCTATTATAAAGGAATTCCACACCATAGAGGACCTAGCCAAGGATTTTAGGGAGAGGGGCTAGTATATTAAGCCTAATGAGAGTCAATATGCCCATCTATACCTAAGATATCTGGAGGGTATCCGAAAGCTCTACTATTACGTGACTAGGGAAGATGATACCCTAGAGATTACGAATTGGGCATTAGCATTGCTTAGAGTACTCCCTAGGCCCTGGCTTTGAAAATAAGGTGTGAGAGACATTTGTAATTGCATGGACATTGCTAGCTTCAAAGATCTCATAGTTGCCCTAGAGATCTTTGTGAGGAATACTTTTCCTTAAGTTAGATGTACTCTAACCTTAGTGAAGCATAGTATTAAATCTTTTAGACTATAAATATAAGTGATTGGTTGAAGTATGTATGACTCTTTTGGCTGATGTATAAAGTATGAATGCATATAAAGTATTTGGTTATTAGAATTGTTATTCTTCTATTCCTCTTATAGTTAAGTAAAAGTGTACACTATGATAAGAACACGAAAAGGAGGTTGAGTGAGTCAGGGAATAGAGAGAACAACCCACTGACACTATTTGAATAATTATGAATAGGCTAGAGAAGCAACAGTGTGTTGCAAGAAATGAAAGCTGCACAGACAAGGCAATAAGGGGAAAGGGATATTGCTATAGCAGCAACAGTGATAGTAGTGACAGCTCAGCTTAGACCACCTGAGCAAAGAGAACCAGTCCAACCTCAATTAGTCCAACCACAACAATCTGTGGTAGAACAAACAAGGCTAGCTACAGAGCAGGATAACCTGTAGTAGTGGATTACTCACTTCTGTAAGCATAATCCACCAGCACTCAAAGTAACTATGTGTCACATCTTGCCGAATTTAGCATTGATAGGAAGGGATAAAAAATTGTTAAGGGCCAATATAGAAACTAGATGAGGAGATAAAATAACTTTTGATGTGAAACCCTAATAAGGTCCAGGTTAGTATTTTTGTAATTATCGGTCTAGGAAGGACAAAACGGGAAATTTTGAGAAAATTCTAGAAAATTCCTGAAAAATAGGAAAAATATAAATTAGAGGTTTTGGAACCTTGAAGGAGGCCATAAAGATGAAAATTATGGAAAAAGAAATTTGTATGGAATTTTACGAACACGAAGGTTTTTCAAAAAAACAGTAGAAAATTGAGGGAAATAATTATTTTAAATAGCTACAGGCCTCAATAATTTCAAAAAAATACAAAAAAATGATCTAAATATTTGTGTGAATTTATAAAATTTCTTTTAGGGTTTGGAAGGCCCAGAATTTATTTTAGAGAATTTCTTTTCCTGCAACTATACAATAAAGGTTTAATTGGAGAAAATACAAAATAAATACCTAGAGGTGAAAAAAAATTCTAAAAATTTTTAGATCATGTTCTTATATTAAAAGATGAATTATCATAGAGATAAATGAATTTTTAAAGGCCTATAAAAATTATGGAATGTTACTAGTGAATTACAGAATTTTCTGAAAACAGAGGTTTTTGAGAAAAAATAGTGAAAAGTTGAAGGAAAATAATTATTTTAAATAGTTAGAGGCCTCAATAAATTCCAAAAACATATGGATTAATTATATAAATGTGGGATGGAATTTAAAAAATTATTTTTAGGCCTTGAAAATGTAGGAATTAATTTTAGAGAATTTATTTTTCTCAGCTTTACCGATAAAGGCCTAATCAGAGAAAATTCAAAATAAATACCTAGAGGTGGAGAAAAATTCTAAAAATTTCTAGATCACATGATTATATTAAAAGAGGGTTTTTTATGGAAATAAATAAATTTTTGGAGGCCTAGAAAAATTAAATTTTACAAGTGAATAGTAACTAAAAAAGTTTCTAATAGCTTGGGATTGTGATTTTGTTTGTGGTTCATCTTTTTGGGCCATCCTAAATCATGTGTGGGACCCACATTGGGCCTAGATTAATCCTAATTTTGTGCAGATTCTTGCACCTTCATTAAATTAAAACAAAATTCAATTTTTACACAAATATCTTGGAGTATTCTAGGTTTTGGTCACTTGGTATGATTTGGAAATTTTACCACTTGATGGCACCCATGTGTCCCCCTTGTGTGGTAGTTTTGGACATCCAAATGGTGAGGGAGAAGGCAAATTCATTTGTCTATAAATAGCCTCCTAAAATACCCTAAAATAGGAAGAAAATTGGTAAAAGAAAGGGAGGTGCTGCCAATTCATTTTCTTGAGCTTCAAATTGAACTTAGTAAGAGCGATTGGACAAGGAACCATCAAGCTTTGGTCAAGAATTTATCAAGGTATGTTTGTGCTTTGGTTTTGGTTAAGATTAAGGCTTGTTTTGGTTGAATATTTGGATTATTTTTGAAGACAAACTTGCTACCATATTTCAACCAATATGAGTATACCCTAAGGAAGGATAGAAGCCTTGAAAATAAGTTGGAATTATCATGTTTATGTGATGGTTGGATTGAATTTTGGAAGAAATCAAAGTTAGGGTTTTAACACCCCTATTCGGCCACTATGTAATCTTAGGGTAGGAGTTTGTTTTAATAAGATTTGATAATTCCAATGTTAGTGGCAGCTTCACTCAAGAGGGAGGTGAATTGAGTGAGGTATAAAAAATTTAAACGTATTGAAACCATAAAGTAAATAAAACAGAGAGCGTTGAGTTAGAAAAATTTCACTGCAAAGCGAAGACACAAGATTTATACTGGTTCAATCTCAACCACTTGACCTACGTCCAGTCCTCAGAATACCTCTAAGAATTCCACCATGATCCCAAGATCAAATGGGCTCTTGGCACCTCAGTATAGTAATTGATTTTCTCAATCACTCCCCATACTACCCCTAAGGTTACAATCCCTCTCAAGAGTCCACACTCTTGAGTTACTCTTAGAAAATGAGTAAAAGGTATATCAAACTCTCTTACAAAGTAAATGAGTAATAAACACTGAAGCTCGGTGAGAAAACTGAGTATTGAATGCAACAGTAAATGTTTTAGCAAAGGGTAGTTCACGTATTCAACACTTCATTCAATGCTCTTCATGCCTTTTATAGTTGGAGAAGTTTAATTATCTGTTAGAATGAAGAGCTTCTAGCTGTTCGAAGTTTAATTACGTGTGTTCGCATTTGTAACAGTAGTTTGCCATTAATGTTTCTGACACGGTAGGTTAGCTGCTAAATAACCGTTGAGCTTACTTCGTAATCTGTAACAATACTTGAAACAAGTAAGCTCTTTTTTATAAGGAAACTTGTGAAGATAGCTAAATAAATAATGAACATTGATATTCATATACCAATTGGAAAAGCAATGAATCAATCATCAGGTACTTTAAATATGAACTGATCTTACTTGATCGATGTATTGATCGATAAGGAGTTAATCGATCAAATTACAGAGAAAAATTTAGTCACATATATATATACATTTATCGATAAGCTTATTTAAGAAATGAATATAGTGACTTTCAGAAGAAATTTTTACAAGAATAAAACTTTTAAATCCATCTATGCCTTTAAATCCTTTCAATAGAGAATTATGTATAAAAAGAAGGCTGAGAAAAGCTTAAAGATAAAAGAATTGTAGTTTTTGGAGAATGAAAGATGTATTTTATTGATACTTCGATTGGGTATTTATATACAATAGAGGAGCCTAGGTATTAATGGCTCATTAATATGAAATCATATCATATCGTATCCTATATACTAATTACAGGATATTTACATATCTTATAATATCTCCTATAATATCTCTACACTCCCCCTCAAGTTGGAGCATAGATGTCAATCATGCCCAACTTGTTACAAAGATATTCAACTTGAACCCCATTGAGAGCTTTGGTGAGAAGATCACCCAACTGTTCGCTGGATCTGACATGTCCTGTAGAGATGAAGTTTTCCTTGAGCTTGTCTCGGACGAAATGACAGTCAATCTCAATATGTTTCGTTTGTTCATGAAAGACTGAATTCGAAGCTATGTGTAGGGCTGCTTTATTATCACACCACAGCTTTGCCGGTAACGATGTTTTAAGACCAACCTCTTTTAGTAGCTGGTATATCCAAACTATCTCACATACAGATTGCGCCATGGCTCTGTATTCCGCTTCTGCGCTCGATCGTGACACCACATTCTGTTTCTTGCTTTTCCAGGACACCAAATTGCCTCCTACAAAAACACAGTATCCTATAGTAGATCATCTCGTGGCTTTCGACCCGCCATGATCAGCATCACAAAAACACTCAATGTCTGTGTGACCATGATTCTTGTACAATATCCCACGACCCGGGGATCCCTTCAAGTAGTGTAACACATGCTCTAAGGCTTCCCATTGTCGGACAGTTGGCGCAACCATAAATTGGCTAAGGACACTTAGTGGATAGGTGATATCAGGACAGGTCACTGTAAGGTAATTCAACTTCCCAATCAGTCTCCTATACCTCTCTGGATTTTCAAATGGCTTGCTCTTAGCCACCTCATCAGGAATTTCACATGGTATGCTACCATCAGCATCAAGCAGAGGATTATAGACCATAGGGAAGCTGGTCAGGGCAGCCCCTAGTTTCCCAGTTTCTTTTAGCAGATCAAGAACATACTTTCTCTGAGTCAATAATATGCCTTTCTTGCTCCTCATCACTTCAATTCCCAGAAAATACTTCAATGAACCCAGATCCTTCGTTTGGAAATGTGAGTTAAGGAACGACTTGAGAGATGAGATCCCCGAGGCATTGTTTCTTGTAATCACAATGTCATCGACATACACAACCAGTAGGATCATGCCAGCACTTGTTCGCTGATAGAGCACAGAATGATCACACTTACTCTGGTGTAGGCCAAAGTTCTTCACAACAGTACTAAATCTGTCAAACCATGCACGAGGACTTTGCTTTAAGCCATAAAGTGATTTCTTAAGGCGACATACCTTCCCATGCTCCCCCTGAGCAACAAAACCTGGTGGTTGCTCCATGTACACTTCTTCAAGGAGATCACCGTTCAAGAATGCATTTTTGATATCTAATTGATGGAGATCCCAACTATAGGTAGCAGCCATGGAGATGAACAGACGAATAGAAGAGAGCTTGGCCACAGGGGAAAAAGTCTCAAAGTAGTCAATACCATACTTTTGAGCATAGCCTTTTGCGACAAGGCAAGCCTTGAGGCGTTCAAGTGTACCATCTACCTTAACTTTAGGGGTCAACACCCATTTACACCCAATAGCTTTCTTTCCTGCTGGTAAATCTACTAAGGTCCATGTGCCAGCACAATGAAGGGTTGCCATCTCTTCTTCCATAGCAGTACGCCAACCCGGGTGGGACAAGGCTTCTTGAAGGGACTTAGGTACTGAAATAGTATCTAAAGAGGCAACAAAGGCACGAGAAACAGAGGGGAGGTGGTTATATGAAACAAAGGAAGAAATAGGATGGGCACAAGTACGTTTACCTTTGCGAAGGGCAATGGGCATATCAAGGGAGGGATCTGGATCTAGAACAGGAGGTGTCTTAGAGTCAATTGAGGGATCGGCATCTAGACCTAGAACAGGGTCAGGCTCAGGGTGCATGATGCTTACTGCAGGATCAGATGACGAAGCAGAGAATGGTGGAGCCGAATATGGCACAATAGTAGGAGTAGTTTCCTTCAAACGTCTGGTGTAGAACCGAGACAAAGGTGGTTGACCAGGTGCCAATACGGGAGCTAGTGCTGGTGGTGAGCTTGGACTAACAGAATATACTAGAAAGGTATCCTTTTCCACCGGTGGAGAAGGAGAAGCAGAAGCATTAGATGCAAAGTAGGCAACAGATTCCTGAAAAGTGACATCAGCTGAAACCAGATAACGATCAGAGTAGGAGAAAAACATTGATAACCTTTTTGAACTCGAGAGTAGCCAAGAAAGACACATTTAAGAGACTTGGGGTCTAATTTGGAGACCGTGGGATGCACATCCCGAACAAAACAAACACAGCCAAAGATCTTAGGATCAATAGGGAACAAAGCTTTGGAAGGAAAGAGAGTGGTGTAGGGAATGTTACCATCAAGGACAGAGGAGGGCATGCGATTAATAAGAAAGCAAGCTGTAGAGACTGCATCTGCCCAGAATGGTTTTGGAACCTGCATTTGAAATAAAAGTGCACGGGCTACTTCTAATAAGTGACGATTTTTTCTTTCGGCAACACCATTCTGAGTTGGTGTATCCACACGGGAGGATTGATGAAGAATGCTGTGTTGAAGCATAAAAGTGCGAAAGGATTTAGAAAAATATTCTTTAGCATTATCACTGCGCAAGGTTTGGACAAGCGTATTGAATTGAGTTTTAATTTCGGCAACAAAAGTACAAAAGTGAGAGAAAAGCTCAGAACGATTTTTCATTAAATATAACCAAGTGGTACGAGAATAATCATCAATAAATGTGACAAAATATTTAAAACCACCTTTAGACTCAACTGGACACGGACCCCAAATATCGGAGTGCACTAACTCAAAAGGGGACGAAGCCCGTTTATTGACTCTGGACACTAACGGTAGACGATGATGTTTAGTAAACTAACACGACTCACAATCTAAAGACGACAAATGCTGAAACTGAGGATAAACCTTTTTTAAAGAGGATAGAGATAAATGACTCAAACGACAATGTGCTTCAAATGGAGTGACACCACCAGTACAAGCCACCGCACGAGACCCCTGATCATCAAGGAAGTAATGCCTGCCAGATTCGTAGCCCCTACTAATAATCTTCTTCGTTAAAAGATCCTGAATCAAGCAATGGTCAGGAAAAAGTGAGACCCAACAATTTAACTGGCGAGTAAGCTTGCTAGGGGACAAAAGGTTAAAAGCAAGATTCGGGACATTGAGTATAGATTTTAAATGAATAGAAGGAGTAGGTTTAACAGTGCCAAATCCAAGTACACGAGAGTGGGAACCATCCGCAATGGTGATAGCAGAAGGGTTGGTATAATAATTATAGCTAGAGAAGAGATGACGGTTACCTGTCATGTGGTCAGTAGCACCAGAGTCTATGATCCATTTGGAGGAAGAAGAGACAAGGGTAGTATCCTCATTACCTGTTGCACTAGCAGCACTCACGGGGGGATTTGCAGACTTCAATTGAGCATACTCAACAGTTGAGATAGTAACCATGTCATTGGCTGTTGTGGCCACATGGGCAGAGCTCTGTCGTTGTTGTTTGTTTTGCAGCTTACGACATGTGCGTTTAGTATGTCCCGGTTTCTTGCAGTAGTAACATATCACTTCCTTGGGCTCCTGATTACCACCTCTTGGTTTCGGACCACTACGACTAGGGAGCCCTCGATTGTCATTCTGGCCTCGACTGAGTAATGCACTGGTAGGTGTAATGGGAGCTGAGGAAGGGTTTTGTTCAGTTCGTAGTACCCAAGAGAAAGCTTCTTTAAGAGAGGGGATTTCAGCTCCAGACAAAATTTGTGATCGAGCAGCTACATATTGAGATGGCAGCGCAGTCAGAAAACTCATGGTGGCCATCTGCTCGCGGTGAGACACATTAACTTTCCTGTCATCAGAAATAGGCATAAGAACATTGAGCTCTTCATAGGTGCTTTTAAAATCCATAAAGAAGTTTGTGAGGGAACAGTCAACTGGCATCTCGGACCGATAGAACGATCTGCAGACTTTGTAAATATGAGAAATGTTGTTCTTTCCTGAGTATAAGAGTGCCAAATAATCCATTAGCTCTTTAACAAATTCACAATGAGTAATAGAAGGCATGATCTCACTGTCAATAGAGTTACGAAGTTGTAACAGAAGCCGTGCATCATCTCTTAACCATGACTTGCGAGAGGCATCCTTTTCATCAGGAGGATTGTTAGTCAAGTGATCTTCCTTCTCAATGCTCTGAAAATAAATATGAATAGTCTTACTCCAATCTAGGTAAGTTTTCCAAGTTAGTTTGTGTTCAGTAATCTTAGTGACTACTGGAACCACCTCAGGAACAACAAACTTGTTATCACCCATTAGTATAATAATTATCACAGCAACACTACTTAGTCAAATGGATCACACTAGGGACCACAAAATAAAAAGTAGATCAGAAATCCACAAACCAGAGCGCCAACGCTTTCTCAGGAAGCCAAAAATGCTCTGAATCACAACAAACAATGGGACCCAAGAAGTAGAAGTAGTAGGGATGGGTCGAGGAACAGCAAACAACGCCGGAAACAGGGAGACGATGCCAGAAAATGCAGCAAAATGCGACGGCGCGTGAACAGTGCAGGGACGGGGCGACGGTGCCTGAAGGCCACGCGCTGCTCGGATGGCGACGAGACTCCGGTGGTTGGCCGATCGGAACCCTGCGACTTCCCCTGACCGGCGCGTGTACACTGTAGGGCGGGAAAACGGACCTCTGTGGTAGCGTGTGAACAGTGCACGGACGCTGGGGCCAAAAAAAATGTTTCTTTTAACCCTAGTAAGCTGGCTCTGGTACCATGTAGTTTTTGGAGAATGAAAGATGTATTTTATTGATACTTCAATTGGGTATTTATATACAATAGAGGAGCCTAGGTATTAATGGCTCATTAATATGAAATCATATCATATCGTATCCTATATACTAATTACAGGATATTTACATATCTTATAATATCTCCTATAATATCTCTACAAGAATAAAAGATTTTTGAAATCATCATGGAAAGCTTGTTATAAAATGAACTAGTACAATGATCGAACAAGTGATTGAAAACTATTTGATCGATCATATTATCGGTAACGCTAAGTAAGATAGAAATAGATTTTCAAAAGATGATGATCAAAAACTTTATCAATAAACGAATGACAAGAAAAATGATTGATAAAAGATTTAAAACAAATTTTCTCAAATAAGTCACAGAATATTCGATGATCGAGTAAATGATCGATTAAAGCTTAATCGATTAAGTGATTGATAAAATATCATAGAAGAACTTAGTTTAAGTAGGTCAGGAAAAGGCTTGATCGATCACGTTATGTGAAAAACAGAAGTTTCAAAAGATTGGGTGATCGATCATTTGATCGATAACTCAATAATCGATCAAGTGATCCAAAAATAACTTAAAATAGTTTATTGCAGTGAGATGGTGATGATCGATCATTTGATTGATAACTCAATGATCGATCAAGTGATCAAAAAATGACTTAAAATAGTTTAGTGCAGTGAGATGATGATAATCAATCATTTGATCAATCAAGTGATCGATTAAAGAACCTGACAACACACTTGAATAGAATATCAATAATTTATTAAGTTATTATGCAATAATGGAACAGTTTATCGATAAATGTCTGATCGAAAAGGTGATCAATAAATGGTGAATGAAAGAATACAATGTAAGTAGAAGAACTTTACCATTTATCTATCTTCTCATCGATAACTCACTGATCGATCAGGTGATCGATAAAAACTTACCAGAATTGTGTCCCTTTATTTGTTAGTTGTTCGATCATCAAATTATCGATCCATTGATCGATAATTTTCTGCATACTTATATACTAAACAATGTTAACCTTGATCGATAAACACATAAAACCAGATTTATCTAGTAGGTTATCAATTAATTTTACTGTTAAGTTACCTTTATACAGAAGCATTTTATCTGCCATGTGATCGATTATCCTTTGATTGATCAGGTGATTGATCAACTTATTAAATAAAAAATTTTCTAATTTGTTATCATAAAAACCTTAAATCTAACATCCAATGAGTTTAAAAGGTGTTTTTGTGTAGGAATATACCAAAGGAAAGTGCTTGGAATCGTTGGAATCAAAAATAGAATTTTTAGAAAAACAGTACCCCTATTCGGCCAAGTCTAATTGAAGGGAAAGGAGTATGATTTTATGAAATCTAATTTGATATTTGAATTCTACATGAAAAATTGTGTAGGGATGACCCAGGAGATTGGTTGAAACAAAGAGGGAATAATTTGGCCAAAAATTAAAGAAAAATGGATGTTAATTGAGCCTACTGTTAGATTATTATGTTTATGCTTGAATAGTTGGTAATTTGGAATGTATTTGTGCTTAGAATGATAGGCACATTGTAAGAGATCAGAGAAGGACACCAATTCCTTAAAGAGGCCAAATTGAATTATCAACCAAGAGGTAGCACTAAACTTATAATTTGATTGCTTTCTTGCTTGTTTAAATGTGTATATGTTATGTTATTGATGTTGCCATTATGTAATTGAGCAATATATATGATAATGCATGAAATTTTATGTTAAATGTGCCTTGGCAATATGTGTAAGGGATGACTTGATGACTTAATGAATTGCTCTTTTTACATGGCAAATGATATGCACATGAAATGTTACACAATAGTATTGATTTTATGCACACATATTACATTTTTACAAGGCATGAATTGCATGATAATTATAGTTTATTACTACTGAGATTTCTATGAAATCTCAATCTTTATGTCCAAAATTCACTATTTAGGAGTTGGCTCAAGCAAGGACAAAGAAAAGGAGATCAATTTGGGAGATATTTGAATTATATATCCCTTGAACAATAGTTATGTACGTAAATTGTTATGAATTATGGTGAATACTTGTATAAGTGATTCCAAACTCTATGTATGTGAATATTGAATAATATTCAAGCTTTAGTAATGTAATGGTGCATTGCATGACAGTTGGTAGGGAAAAGGAAAGGAAAAACCAAAATGGTTACTTAAAGGGGATAAATGTTGACTTTATAGGGGTCAATTTTGACCAATGATGTTTTAAGCAATTATATGAGTTTGGATATGAAATTTTGCATGCTTTTAGATCTCATTTTAGATTTAAAACAAGTGGAAATTTACTAAATTTGGAGTTTTGTGCTAAGAGATATGCCCTTCCAAAGTTGAGCTAAAATACCAAAAATTCAAAAATTGACCAAATGAACAATGAACTTGTCAAATTTTCTAGCTTTTTTTCAGATGGATATAAGGCGAATGAGTATTTTTTCATTATAAAAGGCATAACAAACTTCAAATAGAAATTATAACCACTCAGTTTTGATTTTTCTACATTTAGTTATGAATTTTCAAATTTAGCCTAAAATTTTATGAAAAGTGTATGGAAATCTGAAAATGGAAATTTTAAGGATGAAAATTTTCCATCCTTAAGGTTTGGGAAATAACCTTAAATGGTTCCGATGGATATATAAGAAGGTAATAACAAAGTACTAAAGTTAGATTGAATTTCATAACAGAAGCGAAAGTAGATAGATGTCTAAGACAAGGTTGTCAAGGGTACCTAGTTTTCTTTTTGGTACAAGTAGAGATAAAGGAAGGGATAGATGAAATATCAGAAGTAAGGGATTTCCCTGAAGCATTTCCACCAAAAATAGGTGGACTGCCACCAAAACAAGAAATCGAGCTTGCAATTGATCTTGTACTAGGGACTGCAACAATATCAATGGCTTCTTACCAAATGGCTTCGAATGAGATAGCGAAGTTAAAGAAACAAATAAAGGAGCTACTAGAAAAGAGATTCATTAGACCTAGCGTATCTCCCTAGGGCATGCTAGTACTCTTTGTTAAGAAGGATGGTAGCCTAATGTGTTTGGTTGGAGGGGAGGGGAGGGGAGGGCAAATGAGCCCCTCCCCTCATTTGGTTAAAAATTTTGGAGGGGAGGGGAGCTAAAATGTCCCCTCCCCTCCCCTCCCTCCCCCTCCCCTCCCTCCCCCTATTTTGGCTCCCCTCCAAATTGGGGGTTTTTGGAGGGGAGCCAAAATTTTGGACCATTATGCCCTTATGGCTTTTTTAATATTCCACTTTTACCCATAAAATATATTATTATAATATTTATTTCAAATAAAAATATATTATCCTAAGTAAAAAAAAAAAAAAAATACATTATTATAATTAAAAATATATTATAAAATTATTTAAAAATAAAAAATATTTAAATAAAAAATTATAATATTATAAAATTAATTTTTTTATACATATATTATTTATTAAATATATTTTAAAGCTGGAAAAAAAGATAGCCTAAAGAAAATAAAATTTCATTTTTCTTATAGCATATAAAATTTGTTAATTTGATTATTTTAAATATATTATTATATTAATTAGAATAAAAAATTACTATACCAATTTTTTAATACACATATTAACATGATAAGACTGAATTTTTATTAAATTATATAATTTAAATTAAGATGTAAATTAATTTATATAATATATCAATAAAAAACATAAACTAATATGTAAGGGTAAAATGGTAAATTGATTATTACTATCCCTTCCCTCCCCTCCTTGAACCAAACAAGGGATCATTAAATGCCCTCCCCTCCCCTCCTTTTTAATCAAACAAAACAAGGTGAGGATGAAACCTCCCCTCCCCTCCCCTACCCCTCCCTCCCCTCCCTTCCCTCCCCTCCCCTCAAACCAAACAGGCCCTAAGGTTGTGCATAGATTATAAAGAGCTGAATAAGCTGACAATGAAGAGTAAGTATCCCCTACTACAGATTGATGATCTACTAGACCAGCTAGCTGGAGCTACGGTATTTTCAAAGATCAATTTATGATCAGGATACTACCAGCTAAGGATAAAAGCTAAAGACATTCTGAAGATTGCTTTTAGGACCCGATACAGACACTATGAGTTCTTAATGATGTCATTTGGTTTAACGAATGCCCCTGTAATTTTCATGGATTATATGAACTAGATTTTTTGCCCGTACTTAGATTGGTTTGTCGTAGTCTTCATCGTTGACATCCTTGTATATTCCAAATCTCAAGAGGAACATGAGCAGCATTTAAGGACTGTTTTGAGTACACTAAAGGAGAAACAACTCTATGCCAAGCTTAGTAAATGTGAGTTTTGGTTGGATAAAGTTAGATTCTTAGGCCATGTAATTAAGCAAGACGGTATGGCTGTGGATCCCAGTAAAGTTGAAGTAGTACTCAATTAGGAATAGCCCAAGACGGTAACAGAGATAAGAAGTTTCTTAGGGCTGGTAGGTTACTATAGGAGATTCATACAGGACTTTTTTAGGATTGCCCAACCGTTGACTAAGTTACTAGGAAGAATTAGCAATTTGTGTGGGATAGCAAGTGTGAGGCGAGCTTTCAAGAGCTGAAGCAAAGGCTTATCTCCACTCCAGTACTAGTAATCCTTGATCTAACACTATCATATATAGTGTACACAGATCTAGTAAATAGGGATTGGGTTGTGTACTAATGTAGCAAGGCAGAGTTGTTACCTATGCCTCATTATAGCTAAAGTCTCATAAGGAGAATTAGCCCACACATGACCTAGAGCTAGCAGCGATTATGTATACCTTAAAGATATGGAGGCATTATTTGCACAGGACAACCATAGAATTGTTTTGTGATCATAAGAGTCTCAAGTACCTACAAGATCAAAAAGAGTTGAATATGAGGCAAAGAAGATGGATGGAGCTACTTAAAGACTATGACTACCAAATTAAGTACCATCTAGGAAAAGCCAATGTAGTGGCTAATGCCTTAAGTAGGAAGGTAGTGCAGGTGGTGTAACACCTTATGTTTATACCAAATAACTTATCTTGCGGAAGCATTTGGAATCACTTATGAAGGCTACAAATGATGAAAAATCAAGTTTGAAAATTTTCATTTACGGGTTACTATTCATTGTCACCTTAAAATGTGACAAACTTTGAAAATTCATAACTAATTATAGAAAAATTGAAATTGAGTGATTCCAAATTCTACGGAAAGCTCTTTGGATAAAATTTTGAGGAAAAATAGTTTCTGGACCGATTTCCTTGGAATTCAAGCCCAATTTTCTTTGAAAAAGTTACTGTTCATTTGGTTATTTTCGGATTTTTACTTTATTTTTGCCTAACTTTGGAAAGGCATAACTTTCTGCTCGGTTATCGAAATTAGGCAAACTACCCCTCCTTTTAAAGAGAAAAATAAGATCTCTTTGATCGCAAAATTTCAAAACCTAACTCACTCGTTTACTCAAATGGTCAATGGTCAAACTTTGATCCTTTTAGTTGACTTTTTACCCCCTTTGGAAGGGTAACTTAACTTAATTGACCACTTAACATCATAGCATACTCTGCTTAGTTATATTAGCTATTTCTAATCATGCTTGGACCATTCTACTCATACTTGTATACCTCTAACCTTAATCATACTATTGGAAACATAAAGCATGCTTCATATTACATTCCTCCAAAATAGAAAGGTTCAAAGCCATATAAAGTTACTATGGCTTACTACCTCTTCAAGTAAAAGCCAACTCCTTTCCTTTGCCCTTGGATGTTGAAGGCCCTAGGGTTTGTTTAAATATTGGGGTAAGATTCTTGGGGAATCTTAGTAGCAATTGCATACATTATTAAGGTCACACAATACATTGTAAATCAAGCTACATGCATGCATACTTTAACTTTATGTTCATGCTATGGCAAGGACATATCATCATAAACATTCATAGCACTCAACATAGCATAAGCCAAGGCATAATTTGCATGGAGGCAACATCATATAACATAACATTCTCATCCATCTCATAGCATAACAGATTAGCAAAACACATGGCCATAATCATACAAAGTAAGGTAACACTCTAATATAATGAATTGCAAAAGCTACCTTGAATGCTTTCCTTCCTTTTGAACTCTTTCCTCTTGACTAGATCTTTGCCCCTTTGTCATGTATAGCCTATTAGGCAATCAATGACACAACATTAAGTATCATTGCAACTTCACAATTTAACATAACCCTTTAAACCCCTTTTTCTTGATTTTTAAGGTTTATTTTTCTAGCTTTGATTCTTGAACTTTCTTAGGCCTTTCCTACATAATTTTTCATGTAGAATCCATTTATCATATTAGTTTTATGAAAATCCAATCCCTTCCCATTGACTTAGCTTGGCCGAACCATATATATATTTGTAGGGAAAAGGATTTTCAACCAAACTAACATGTAACCACTTAATCTTTAACCTTGCTTAATCTTCATCTAAACAATTCCCTATCATTTTGATAAAATTTGGGCAGCACTTCCCCTTAGGAAAATGACTTTCTACCATCATTAAAATAGCCTAAAACTAACATACTATCATTATAACTTGAAATGAAAGAGTTTTAGAAGCTTACCTTGCTTCCAGATGACTTTCTCTCACTAGAATTCTCCTCTTTCTCTCTCTACACGAAAATTGCAAGAGGTTTCCTACTTGAAAGGTCTTGCATGAAATGAACATGTGAGGGGGTATTTATAGGCTTCATATTTCACTAATTCCACATATGCCCTTCTTGCATAAGACTTAATCTTAGCCCTCTAATTTTTACCTCTTTCCACATGTACAAATCTTAGGCTAGGTAGCTTAATATGTTGACACTTGGATGATGAGTCATTAGGGCTTATGTCATCTCTTCTTATCCATTAAGATTAATTAGGCTCTCATCAAGGTTTACTCTCTTAATCCCTTGATTAACTTGGCTAATCAACCTTCTAGAAACTTTTGACTTTTCAAAAGTAGATGGTTGAATCCTAGCCATCCAATGAGCCATGTTTGCCACATGTCACAATCCTACGGAAGATGACTTAACCCTAATCATCTTACTTAAACCTAATTAGGTTTTAACCTATCTTGATTTATTATTTTCTTTTTCTTTTTATTTTATTTTCTTTTTTCTTTTCTTGGCCAACCATCTGTAGGAAATTTTATCACCCTTGTTGTCCAGACAGTCCACTGAGTCTTAATATAGTACTGGTTTATTTTATCTGATAGCTGAAAAATTCTAGTATCTCAAAATTCTTATATCAGCTCACCATTAATTATGTCTCAGTAAAGGGGTATTTCCTGATTAATTTCATAATTTTTCTCCCTCTATAGCTCCTTAAATTATCATTTCTGTAAAAACAGAAAATCTACCAATATTAATTTAGCTTTAAATTCAATTAAAGCTAACCTCCTCATCATTTTGGGTTGGAAATAATTTTATAAATTTCCATAATTCCTAAATGAATTTTATTTAATTTTTCATAATTTTCTGAGATATCTAAGTATTTTTAAAAATTAATATTGGCTAATTTTCCTTAATTTAGCCAGAATATTAATAATTAAAATAATTTTGAATAAATTATTTTCAACCTGTATTTACTTTCTAGACCTCAAATACCATTCTACGACATTAATTCTAGTTTCCATGATTTACTGGAAATTTTTAGGATTTTCGGACACTAATTACGATAATGCCCTTTGTAGACCAATCATTTTAAAAATGACAATTTGGTCCTTTTTCAGTTCTCACTTCAATTGTTATGCTGTTTATCTATCTTTTATCTCACTTGGCCTTGGTCAGCCCTAAATCTTTCATTAATCATACTAAAGATATCAGGGTATGACATATTTCCCTATTTCTAGGTTAGAAATTTTGGGATGTTACAGGTGGCAACCCTGATGGTTAAAGAGGGTGAATTGTTAGAAGGCATTAGAGATGGGGGTCCTATCTATCAGATGCAGTAGACATCTGATGAAGTAGAAGAACATAGAATAGAGGTCCTGTTAATGGAACATATTAAGAAAGCTTAAAGAAGAGATGAGTTAGTAAGGACCCTTCAATCTAAGGTATTAAATAATGAGACGAGATTTCGAAATCTTAACTAAGAGAATATTAATGTACAGAGGAAGAACTTATGTCCCTCCAGTAAATGATCTCAGGAAATAAATTATGGATGAGGCACATAAGAGCAAGTACATGATTCATCCGAGAATGACCAAGATGTACCAAGGCCTTAATCTTTGAAAAATATGAAAGGAATAGATCAAGGGTTTGAAACATAGATTAAACACTTAAAAAGGATATGATTTGATTGCTTTGATTTAGTTTTGAAAAGAAAATCCAACCCCTATGATTAATAATTCAATTTGGCCAAGGCAAGAGAATGGGGTTAGAGTTGGATTTGACTCCATTTGATGCTTCTAATATGTTTAAATGATGAAATGGTGTAGTAAAACACTAAGAAAGGAAGCTTGGCAGCATTAAAATTGAAAATGAAATTTTGTTTTCCAAGGACCCCTATTTGACCAAAGTGAGATCTCTAGAGAGGGATTGGATTTTCATAAATCTGAGTGAATATTTCAAATCTACATGAAAAATTATGTAGAAATAGCCCAAGATATTTAAGAATCAAAGTTGTAAGTAATAACCCAAAAATCAAAGAAAAGGGGTGTAAGGGTTATTCGATTAATATTTTGGATAAGTAATGAATGGTAATGTCCTATTGCATTATCAATAGGCCTAGCATCCAAAGGGAAGAAGATTTTGTCAAGAGAGGAGGAGCTTAAAGGAAAGGATAAAGCTTGAAAGAGGTAGCTAGCAATTATCATCTAATGTTGCCTTGCATTATATTTATTGCTTTATGTTATGCTATGTTGCTAAGCTATGATGTGGATGAGACAATGATGTTATATGATATGTAACCCCATGTATATAATGCCTTGGCTTATGCTATGTTGAGTGTTATAAATGAGAAGTATGTTATACCCTTTCCATGGTATACGCATTAAGTGAAAGTGTGTATTAGCAAGTTAATTTAACATAAAATGCTTTACATGGTTGACATTATGAATGTGGTGCTATGCTACTAAGATTCTCATGAATCTTACCCCCCAATGTTTAACAAAAACCTAGGGCCTTCAATATCAAAAAGAAAGGGCAAGGAGATGGTCAATGTATGAAGGAACTATAATTGCAATGGCACTTATGATCTTGAATTTTTTTCATGCATTTTTGAGGAAGAATGTAACTAAATATTTTGTGATGATCTTATATGACTACCTTATGCAATCATACGTTGAAGTATGCTATTAAAATCAACTATGTGAGTGTCTAATTAGCATGCCAAGTCAGAGAAATAATTGATAATTGGGGATAAAAGTCAACCGTTTGAGAGGGATGTTTGACCAATGTGAATCAAAGCAATTGAGGGAATTAATTCACGAAACTTTCTAGATCAATAGATCATAATTTTCCCTTTAAAATGAGTGTTAATATGCCTCAAAGGGATAATCGTGCAAGAAGTTATGCCTATCTAAATTTAGGCAAAAAAACTGAAAAATAACCAAATGAATAGTACTTTTTGAAATTAAATTTGGGCTCAAATTTAAAGACAATTTGTCTAGAGCCTATTTTTCCTCAAAAGATATTCCAAAGAGATTCCAATAGAACTTAGAATTACTCAATTTTGATTTTTTAAAAATTAGTTATAAATTTTCAAAGTTTGGTCAATTTATAGGTTACTATGAATAGTAACCCATAAGCAAAATATTTTAAAGTCTAATTTTTCAAACTTTTGGCAATCAAATGTGATTCCATTTGTTTCTACTTGGTTGGTTATCTGATAAAAAAGTTAATGTGTTACAAAATAGCTCCTTCTCTGTGGTGGTATGATTCACTTGAACCGAGTTAAGTGTCTTTGAAGCATATGCAATCACTCTAGAGGCTTTATTCTCTTTCTGATCAAGCATAGCACCTACAGCATTGTTAGAGGTGTCACAAGACAATTAAAAGTGTAAATTCCAATCAGGAGCAACAAGTATAGGAGGTGTGGTAAGCATAGATTTCAAAGTGTCAAAGGCATTCCTACATGCATCATCAAACATAAAATCACAATCTTTTTTAAGCAAAGTAGAGAGGGGCAAAGCAATCTTATTAAAATCTTTAATAAACAGCCTATAGAACCCTGCATGTCCAAGAAAAGACTTTAAGTCTTTCACAGAAGCAAGATAGAGAAGGGATAAAATAATCTCTATCTTTGCTCTATCGACCTCAATCCCTTGTTTTAGAGATGGGGTGACTCAAAACAATCCACCTATCTACCATGAAGTGACACTTTTCAAAATTTAAAACTAGATTTTTCTCCACACATCTTTCTAAAGCATACTTAAGATAAGCAGACATTCATCAGAATTTCTACTGGAGAAGGTAAAATCATCCATAAAAACCTCCATGTTTTGCCCTAACAAGTCACTGAATATCGCCATCATAAATCTTTGAAAAGTTCTTGGTGTGTTAACAAAACCAAATGGCATTTGCCGACAAGTAAAAGTACCAAATGGGCATGTGAATATGGTCTTCTCTTGGTCCTCTGGAGCAATCGGTACTTGAAGTAACCTAAGAAACTATCTAAAAAGCAATAGTGAGATTTACCAGAAATATGTTCTTGCATTTGATCAATAAATAAGAAAGGGAAGTGGTCTTTTCTTGTAGCATTATTAAGTTTTATGTAATCTATACACACTCTACAAGCATTTTAGACTTGAGTTGGGATAAGCTCATCCCTCTCATTTCTCACAACAGTAATCCTACTCTTCTTTGGTACAACCTGCACCAGGCTTACCCACTCATTGTCAAAAATGGGATAAATAATCCCTGCGTTGGGCAACTTAGACACCTCCTTCTTAATTGCATCTAATATGAGAGGATTCAATCTCTTTTGAGGCTGTCTAATATGTTTAGACCTTCTTCTAATAAAATTTTGTGGCAAACTGAGGGATTAATCCCTAGTATATCGGCTAGTGTCCACCCAATAGCCCTCATGTATTTTTTTTTCAAAACAGAAATCAACCTCTCTTCTTCTAAAGTATGCATTAGAAATAATAACCAGCAATTTATCATTATCAACAAGAAAAGAGTATTTAAAGCTAGAGGAAAAAGGTTTCAACTCCAATTCTAGAGGCTTCACAATAGAAGGCACGAGCTCCTTTAACTCTAATGCATATAATGCAAGTGTGGTGTCCAAATGGTTAAGGAAAGTAGTTATTAGCTCTATAGCATCCATAGGTCATTCTCCACTTCCAACAGTCTCCTGTACTAGTTCAGCCTTGTTCAAGGGAGAAACTATATGCATAGCTTCTATAGCAGCCCCTTGAACCTCTTGACTTCCTATGCAAGCAAAAACAATACCTCTCCTAAGGCCAACATCGAGTGTAGCATGATCATTAGAATCAAAATAATAGCAGAGCTAGATGAGGCCTAAAAAACATGTGAATAAGAAAGCTAGCTATCTATTTCTAAACAATAAACACATGACACATCACCAATACATGCACAAAAAGAAGAAGAATGTGGGGAAAAAAGGCAAGTAAATGCATAATCATGCTCTACAATCATATCATACCAATCATGCTCATGTCATGCAACATCATGCAATTCATCAAGCTTATCATCAACATAATCAATCAAGTTAATGCCTAAATAAGAACATTCCTCACAGTCATGATTCAATGCCTCAAAAAGCTTGAAATGCACCTCTTGATCAACAATACCCATAGTAATTAGACCCTCTTCATGTTAACAATGGTTTAGGCAATCCTAAGGAATGGTTTACTTAGGATTAAGGTACCGTCAGTGTGCATCTCATTGGTCATGTCAAGTATATAAAAATCAACTGGAAACATAAGACCTTTTACTTCAACTAACACATCTTTTAAAATACCTCAAGGATACCTCACACTTCTATCAGCCAAGCCTAGTACTGCACTTGTGTCCTTCAAAGATTTGATACCTAATTTTTCATAGAAAAAAGTAGGCATAACACTGATGGTAGCTCCCAAGTCTAGCAATACATGGGCAGTGGTGAGTTTTCCTATTGTACAAGGAATAGTGCAAGAACCAGGGTCTTTACATTTGATAGGCAACTATGGTTTGAATAAGGCATTCACACTAGATCCTAGTTGGATTCTTTCACTATGCTTGTACTTCCTCTTGTTTGTACGCATACTTTCAAAAATTTAGCACACTTAAGCATATTTTTAATCAAATCAAGTCAAGGCACATTTACCCCAAGTTTGCTAAATAATTGTAAGGATTAATCATTTTTCTTATCATCCACAATCTTCTTACTCACTAAATAGGATTTAGGAAATCGTTTTTACCACACTACCTTTGCTTGTAGAGGCATGATTGTGTTGGTCCTGCTTGTTGTCATTCATTTGTGGTTCTTCTTGAACTATTGGTGGCTTTAAGGATTCCTTAAGTAGCTTTTTCTCTTTAGTACCGTCAGATTTGATAGAAGCCTTTTTAGGCATCACTCATAAGCTCACCAGAAGTAGGAGGTGATTCCTCTACTATTTCCTCATCAACTTTATCATTCTCAAGCTCTCCATTAAATTTAACTTTTTTACCACTCCTCAAGGTAATGGCATTAAGAGACTTAGGATTTATCATAGTATTTGATGGCATAGAACCACTACTTCTAGCTTGAGTTTTATGTATGTTATTAGAGAGCTTAGTCACATAGGAGTTAAGATTTTCATGCTTCATTTCCCATTGCTCCAACTTAGCAAAAACATTGGACAAACAAGAATCAAGTTTATTTCCCATGGCTATCAATCTTGCATCGATATTGGACTTTTCTTACTCTAATCTAGATGACAAGCCATTCATTCTGATTTCCATATTAGCAAGATCATTATTTATATCGAATATGCCTTTCAAAATCAAAGCAAGATCATCACTTTTTGAAGATAAAGAAGGTTCATCTATAGGCACCATTTGTCTTGAACCCCTTGGTAGTTCTCTTGGCTTCCTCCATTAAAGTTTTCTTGATTTTCTTTATTCCTCTACTTGAAATTAGGATTGTCCCTCTATCCAAGGTTATAGGTATTAGAGTAGGGATTTCTCTTTTGACATTGAGAGTTTCTTCCTTGATACATTGCAGAAACCTCTTCATATTTATGTGGACAAACACTAGAAATACGCATTTGCGATCCACAATAGTCACAACTTGGGGCTACCATAGCTAGAGGTTGAGGTGTTGGAATATTTATTAGTTGTTGCACCCTCAAGCTTTCTACTGTGGAGGTAAGTTTAGCTATATCATGAGATAACTTATTTAACAAAGGGTCTCTTGATGAACTTGCCATTCCATTAATTGCTCTTACATCTCTTGAGTTGTGATGTTGTTGATTAAGTGCAAATCTCTTAATCAATGCCCAAGCATCTTCTACTACCATGTCCTTTGTCACACCTCTTTTATTACCTCATTATATAACAATTAGAACCATTTGGAATCATTATACAAGCCTTAAGTGTGAGAAAATTTTAATTTCACAATTTCCATTTTTCGAATCTCCGTACATTATTCACAGCAATTTAGGCTAACTTTGAAAATTCATAACTAATTGTAAAAAAATCAAAACAAAATGGTTCCAAGTTCTATGGAAAGCTCTTAATATTATCTTTAAATAAAAAATACTCATTGGTATCCAGATCTCATGCATCAATCTTAGATTTCCCTCAAAGTAGTACTATTCATTTAGTCATTTTCAATTTTCTAGGATTTATGCCCAACTTTGGAAAGGCATAACTTTTTGTAAAAAACTCTAAATTTAATGAATTACCACTTTTTTTAAATCTAAAAATGAGATCTGAGTATGTCAAATTTTAGATCCAGATTCGTCTGATTGCTCAAAATCATTTTGGTCAAATGTTGCTCCTAAAAAGTCAACTTTTATCTATTTTCTCATACCATTCTTGCCTTTTCTTTTCCTTTTCCTTTCATCTAGCTTTTTCTCAACCATATATCATGTACTCGCACATAATCTTTGTTCAATTAATCATATATGCTTATCCTTAAACATCAACATAATAATTCAATATGGTTTACAACCATACATAACCACATATAACTACAAAACATTTTTTCAATAACATAAACTCCCTCATCCTCCAAGTGAATCCCTTTCCTTTCTCCTTGTGCTTAGTAACACCACCTGGGATTCCTATTATTGTTTATACATTGAGGGAAAGTAAGATTTCATAGAAATCTCAGTAGCAGTGAATTACAATCATCATGTAAATCAAGAAAGTATAATGTGACATGTCATAAAACTTCAAAACATCCTCACATCACATAAAATCATGTTTGCATCATACTAAAAGAGGAACATCAACAATTTCACATTGGCATATTTCTATGCATTTGGCCAAAGAAGAAACAAATGTCATAAAGTCAACCATTATTACTACATAAATTTCTTGATTCAAGCAATCGACATAATCACATGAAACAAGCAAGATAAACAATCAAATTATAATTCAATGCTACTTCTTAATCCTTGATGCAATTCAGCATCCTTAAGGGAATTATGCTCTCCTTGAATTTCCTCCACAAACCTATCATAAATACTAATACTTGGCATTAAGCTTAATTAAAACCCCTTTCCCTTGATTTTTGACATAATTGTTCCCTCTTTGTTTCCATCAATCTCTTGGTCCACTCCTACTTAAATTTTTGTGTAGAATCCAAATATCTAATCAGATTTATAAAAATCACACTTCTTCCCTTTCATTTAAGCTTGGCTGAATAGCAGGCATTATGTTCTAAAAATTTCATTTTTGATTCCAATGATTTTAAAGACTTCCCTTTAGTGTTTTCCTACACAAAAACACCATTTGAATTCATTAGAATCATCAAAACACATCAAAACAAACTCCTACCCCAAGATAGCATAGTGGCTGAATTGATGTGTCTTGAAACCTAGGTTGATTTTCTTCCAAAAATCAATCCATATACCACTTAAACATGCTTATTCCATATCATATTTAAGGTTTCTATCCTTCCCTAATAGCCAAGCATTTTGACCAAAATAGGGGCAAGATTTTACCGTGAAAAACCACACAAAAC
Organism: Neltuma alba; assembly: GCF_004799145.2. Lineage (NCBI taxonomy): Eukaryota > Viridiplantae > Streptophyta > Magnoliopsida > Fabales > Fabaceae > Neltuma > Neltuma alba. The sequence continues at coordinate 115,706 of NW_021632496.1, forward strand.
CTAACTAAAACTAACCTTAATCTTAGACATAGTAAGGCTTAGACATACCTTGATGATTTCTTGACAATAGCTTGCTGTTTCCTTGCCCCAAAACACTCAAGAAATTTGGTCAATAGGTCTAGGATGAAAATGGTATAACCTCCCCTTAATTTTCCAATTTTCCTTACATTTTCTTGTATTTTAGGGGATATTTATAGGCAAAAAAATCTGCCACCTCTTCCCCATTTTGGATGTCTAAGTTGCCACCTAAGGGGGTTATTGGTAGCCATCAACAACAAGAAGCATTCAGATTTGTACAAGTAGGCAATTACTAGAGTTTTCCATGATTTTGGACGTCTAAGTTGCCACCTAAGAGGGTTATTGTTGTTGAGCTTGGTTATGGGCTTTATTGCATTTTGGAAGCTTGAAACCCTAAGAGAACATGCTACATGAAATTCATAGGTCAAAGGAAAGATGAAATCAATGTTAGAATAATGTTTAAAGGCTTGAATAGAGCAAGAATCAAGTGGTTATTGCATGATTTATGAAAGATTTCATGGTTGTATGCCTAAGGATATATCTTGGCCAAAGCTATTTCTTAGTGCTAGGATTGAACTTTGATAATTTTGATGCTTTTAATGTGTTTAAAATGAAAATTTGTGTAAGGTACAAGTGAGGAGACAAGTTTAGAAGCATTGGAATTAAAAATAGAATTTTGAGTCCTAAGACCCTATCTTTGGCCACATCAGTTTGATTAGGAAGGAGTTTAATTTTGATAATTTTGAGCTTAGAAATGAATTCTACATGAAAAATTGTGTGAGAATAGCATGTGGAATTAATTTTAGAAAAGTTAGAAATCAAGCTCAAAAGTTAGAAGTAAATATAGTTTAAAGAGAACAAAATGTTGACGTTGTTGGTTATAATGGCTCTAATAAATATATAAATACCCCCTCCCCTCCTATTTGTGAAACCTTTCAGCCATGCTAAGAGAAAAGGGGAGGAGATACCAAAACCAAAGAGGAATAGGGAGAGGAGAGAAAACAAAGGAAACCAAGCAAAATCAAGCTCCAAAACAAGGTATGTTCATGGTTTTTGATATAGTTTCCAGTACCCTTATTGTTGTTGAGCTTGGTTATGGGCTTTGTTGGATTTTGGAAGCTTGAAACTCTAAGGGAACATGCTGCATGAAATTGATAGGTCTAAGGAAAGATGAAATTGATGTTAGAATAATATTTAAAGGCTTGAATAGAACAAGAATCAAGTGGTTATTGCATGATTTATGAAAGATTTCATCGTTGTATGTGAAACGTCCTACCTTTAACCCTTCAGAGTATGCATTCGTAAGTGTTATGGTTCAAAGGGGGGCATGACACAAGCCTGTGGATTTAAAATTCAACATAATTACTCGGGTTACTATTCATTGTTTAATTTCCAGATTACATGTCCAACTTCAAAAATTCATAACTAATTCCACAAAAATTGTATTGGGGTATTCTAAAATTCTACAGAAAGCTATTTCAATGCTCTTTTAGGAAAAAAAATCTAATTAAACTTATCTTTTTCCAATTCATACAGTTTAATCAATAAATATTACTATTCATTTCGTAAAATCTAGAACTTCCAGATTCTATGCCTCAACTTTGGAAATTTGTATCTCCTTGTGTACACATCCAATTAAGGTGATCTATCTCTCATTTTAAAGCTTGGGATGTGTACTATGAGTCTACCAAATTTTGTGACTTAACTTATTCGTTTGATAGGCCAAATAGGAGCTATAAACTCACTGCTCTAGGACCTACGTTTTATCTCTTAACATCTCTTTACTTTAATTCTTTTTATTTCTTTGGCATACATAACATGGGCTTACTCTTTCCCATTTATGCTCATATATTTCTATACATTCCATAAGCATTATAATTAAATACATGGCATTATAGGCATCCATAACATAAATTACATAATAGGAGAATTACACATTGAATAATAATATTATTCATTGACATCAATAATTCTCCACTTTCTTCTCCTTGCTTCTCATGCCATTATTTACCCATTGATGATTGACCTAAATGGTTGGTTAGGGAGGGGTGAGATTCAGGGGAATCTCAGTAGCAAATAATACCATATTAATCATGCTAGATGGATGCTAATGCACTACATGTAACTTGTTTATTCTCTTGTTAATTAGTGACATATTAGCATGCTCAAAGCTAACTTCTTGATACATGGCCATGGAGACATAATCTACTCATCATGAATAGCAATTACAGTAGCTAAAACATATCACAATAACATTCAATAACATGTACACGGCAACACACAAGCATACAACATCAAGCAATGACAATAGGTAAGTTCACTACCTTGCACCTCAAGCTTTCCTCTTACTTTTCCTTTGACTCCCTTGACTTTCCAACCATGTGGACATTTGGTCAACATCCCCAAACATTCTCTTGGATGGTCCTAAACATAGTCATAATGATCGTACAATCTATTAGGACCACTAGATTACATAATGTTTAAGACTACCTCTCTTCAACCTCAACCCTTTCTCTTGGTTTTAGGGTTTTCTTTCTAGCTTGTCTAACATAAATCTCATCATTTTCCATCCTTAAGATCCATTTCTTGTCAATTAGGAGCACTTTAGATGGCCTTAGATTCAAGAAGATCAAATCTGAAAATTTTGCTTCACAGGTATTGTTCATGCAGAAATTCCAAAATTTTTGCTCAACTTTTAAAATTCATAATTAATTGTAGAAAAATCAAAATTGAGTGGTTCCAAGTCTCACTGAAAGATCCTTAAGTTAAATTTAGAAGAAAAATAGTTTCAGGAACCAATTATATTCTGAACAGTACCGTAATTGTACGGAATTTGACACTCTTTCAAAGGTTAAACACTGTTTCCAGATTTCAAACCCTAACTTTGAAAAATCATCATAAATCGTACACATATCCAAATTAAGTGTTCTACCCATGGACTTAAAGCTTACAGAGTGTACTTTAAGTTTGCCAAATTATAAAATCAGATACAAAGAGTAACTTATTCGAAATAGGCATCAAACCAGATGCTATAACCATCACATACCTTGATCTTGAAGCTTGAACTTAGGTGGACTTTCTGTCACTAGAAATAGCTCTTTCTCTCTCTAAATGCAACAGCGGTAGAGTTTTCCCTATAGTTCCTTGCTTGGCCAAAATGTGAGAGGAGGGAGTGCCTATTTATAGCCAAAAATTTGGCTTGAATGGAATAAAGTGCCCTTAGTGGCTAATAGAAAGGGTAAGGGCAATTTTGGAACTTGAAGTTGACTTTTACATCATCATTGCATCATCTTCTTGCATCATCCTTATCTCATCCTTCTAGAAGATGCCAAGTGTCACAAATGTGGTGGAGGAAAAGGGAGATTAGATCCTAGCCATTGAATCAAACTTGTTCCCTAAGTTTCCTCTTAATTTAATTGGCCTACGTTTCTCCGGCTTTCTTGATAGCCTTCCGAAGTTTAAAAAATTCTTCTGTCTACTCCATAAATTCTCTTTAATTCTAGAGAGTATCTATGAATTTTCTTAGACCATAACACTTCCTTTAAGCCTTGCATAAAAATTCATTTAGTAAAATGCCCTTTTATCGGCATAATCGGCTTTTTAATTTATTAAAGCCATTCCACTAGCTTTTTGGTTACGGGACTAATTTTATAAATTAGTACAACCTTTCAACCATTTAGCCTCATTTTTACATACATTTTTGAGGTCTCTTGCTATTTCAAATAATTATCTCAAACCATATACTTTTTACCGACCATAACCTCATAAATTTTATTTAAGCTACCTCAGGGGTATTTTCATTTTTTCTCTTCACAGAAGAGCCTTAGAATATTATTTCCCATTTTCTAGGATTTTCTTGGAATTCTCTATCTACTCTTCCATTTTTACTGCTGTTGGTCATAACTTTCTGAATTTACGGTTTAGTCACTGGTTGGACTTAACTTCATAAAATCATCTCTTTGAGGTTTCTAACTTAACCTTTGGCCTGTTTCTACTCTCTTTTCTCTTTCTGGGCCCTTAATGAAGGGAATTGAAAAACGCGCAACGGAAAATAAATTTAAAATTTCAATCCCTTGCCCGGATCTACCGATCGTGTTTAAGTCAAGTAGTAAGAAGCATTACCTTCGATGTTCAATTTCTTAGTGGCTCGGTGATTCCGCCGTTCAGGATGCCTCTGCTCGCCTCCTTTGTCGTTCGAAGTCGATAACTCCGGTCGGCTTCCTCTACCGGTATCCACATGAATAGCTCTCCAGTCACGAACGACGTGCTAGCGCCTCTTTGTCCGTCTAGGGTTTTTCAAAGAATCCGTCCTCCTCTCTCTATTTTTGGCCGTCTCTTATCTGCAAGCTTTCGCCCTCTCACCCCCAAAACCCTAGCTCCTAATCTCAAATATATAGGATGCTATAAGTATTATGAATGATATTTAATTTCAAAATTAATCCTAAATTAATTCCAAAATTAATGCAATATCAAATATTGCCTAATCAGATAAGAGAACAATTAAATAAATATGGTTTATATTAAATCCGTCTCACAGATTTAATTCACCTATTTATTTAATTCAAAATAAAGATATGACGGAATTAATTTACATAGATCTAATTTATCCTTATAAATTAAATCTAACAATTAATATCTCTTATATTTATGTAATATGTATATATATATACAAATTTATATATATACATATATACACGCCAACCCTATATTATTCATTGAATCTGGACATATCTTAGATTCAATGAATCTGGACATCATAACTCGTGTTGGGCTATTTTGTGTGTGACCCTATAGGCCCATATGAAGTTTGCAGTGGGCCATTAACTATAATGACTCACAAGTCGTAAGCGGTCTCTAGCAAGACATCACAACTACCCAAATCATATGAGGATCGTTGAACGATGTAACCTTTCATACAACCATATCACATCCCTTTTGTCACACGACATTTTGGTCATGGATGAGGCAGGGAGAACGTCATCCTCCTATTCATGACCGTTACTTTCTCGATCCCTGAGTAGTCTGAATATAGAAATGGAACTACCTTTCCATTATAGTATGGCCATACATTTCTCAGACTCACTCATCGAGGGGCCCAGTAATATCTCTCTATGAATGTGAGGGACAAATTCCATCTTGACCATTGCAGCATATTAACCCTAAACCCTATAGTCTCAACTTTTTCTCTTTGGGCTTGTCTTTGCGATTTTTATGCATAATTTGCTTTATAGCATAGCTTACAAGGTTTTATTTCTCTATGACTTGTTTTGCATGCTTAGTTGTGATTTTGTATAACTATATGATGGAATTGATACTACAGGAATTCTCTATCATCTCAAGTCACTTTCTTCTATATTATATACTTAAGAGCAAGAGCATAGAGATTAAAGAAGGATGAAGGTAGAAGAAGTAGGAATTCCTGCCTATGTTTTGTATTGTTCTTTATTATATATCTATATATATGTATATATGATTACAAACATAAATATTACTTTTTTAGCAAGTTGTATTCACTTACAAATATGAGCTCTTGAAACATCCTTCTATTTGTCCCTTTTACTACCCATTTAGAAGCGTTAAAGTTAAAATGGATCACAAAATAAGCCTTAGATTGAAAATTTGAAAATTGACTCTTAGGTTGCTATTCAATTGTAGGTTCCAGATTTTTGATCCAAATTTGAAAATTTATAACTCATAAAAAAAATTGCATTGAGGTTATTTAAGACACTATCTAGAGCTCTTTCAATTCAGTACAAGAAAAAAAAAAGGAATTAGACCTTCTCAGTTCATACAGTTAATTTGCCAAAGTTGACTGTTCATTTGGTCAAATAGTACATATTCAGATTCTCTATCTTAATTTTGAGCAATCATATCTCTTAGTACACATATTCATTTTAGATGATCTACCATTTGATTGAAATCTTAGGATGTGTATTAACCACTCACTAAATTTTATGGTTATATTCATTTATTTACTATACTTTTGCTCTATCTGAAACATCCTACCTAAAACCCCCTTTTGTGCATGTTCAGAAGCATTACGGTTCAAGCGATTCACGAAACAAGCTTGCAAATTGAAAACTTGCATTTAATTTCTCGAGTTACTATTCACTAGTTAATTCCAGATTTTCGGTCTAACTTTAAAAATTCATAACTAACTATACAAATGTTGTATTGAGATAGTTCAAAATTTTATTTGAAGCTCTTGCCATTCTCTATAGGGGAAAAAATAAGTCTAGACTTAAAAATTGCCAATTCCCATAGTTAATTTGTGGAAGTTTATTATTCATTCAGTCAAAATAGTATTTTCTAGTTTTTCTGCCGAAATTTGAACAATCATAACTCTTAGCATACACATTCACTGTCAATGATCTATGACTTATTCTAAAGCTCAGGATGTGTACTTTAAGCATACCAACTTTCATGGACAAATTCGTTCATTTACCTCACTTTCACTTTGTCACCATTTCGTGGCTTAATTAAGGGTAACTTATCCCCCTAACTTGAATTAATAATTCATACTTAATTCTTTCCATGCATAATTTCATTCAATCAATGCACTAATCATTCCTATACATTATCTTATCCAATCATACATGCCATCATTATCATTTAACACTACATCCATTTACAATAATTACAAGCTATAAAACTCAAAGCACATATACATAAGCTTCTCCTCTGCATCTCCATTCCTTTACCTTGCCTCTTGATATTGCAGCCCCTAGATGGTGTATTTAAATATGAAATAGGTGATATTTTAGGCGAAATCTCTATAGCAAACTACATCCATTAAGCATGCAAGACAATTGCTTGGTGGATTACATGCTTGGCCTTAAAATGATGTGTTTTCATGCTGTAAAATGATATGCTTTCATGCTCAACATTTCATTCACACATGGCCATATACAAGAAATAGAGCAACATTTTATCATGCATATATCAAAGCATCATCAAGCAATATCAAAACACAAGCATCTGTCTCAAGCACACAAATAGGGTAAGTTCACTACCTTATGTCTTTGAGCCTTTCTCTAGCTTTCTTTGCTTCCTTTGCTTCTAACCATTAAGGTTGCTTGCTCAACCTTTGCCATTCCTTTTTCATGATATCTCATGGCCCTAAATGAATCACCACATTATTTTCATTTATTTATTAGAGTCAAGGTAACCAATAACATCAACATTTTGTTCTCTTTGAACTATATTAACTTCTAACTTTTGAACTTTTCTAAAATTAATTCCACATGCTATTCTCACACAAATTTTCACATAGAATTCATTTTTGAGCTCAAAGTTATCAAAATCAAACTCCTTCCTAATCAAACTGATGTGGCCAAAAATAGGGTATTAGGACTCAAAATTCTATTTTTAATTCTAAGCTTCCAAACTTGTTTCCTCACTTGTACCTTACACAATTTTTCATTTTAAACACATTAAAATCATCAAAATTATAAAATTCCAATCCTAGCCCTAAGAAATAGCTTTGGCCAAAATATACCCTTAGGTATACAACCATGAAATCTTTCATAAGTCATGCAATAACCACTTGATTCTTATTCTATTCAAGTCTTTAAACATTATTCTAACATCGATTTGATCTTTCCTTAGACTTATCAATGTCGTGCAGCATGTTCCCTTAGGGTTTTAAGCTTCCAAAATTGAACAAAGCCTATAACCAAGCTCAACAACAATAAGGGTAGTGGAAACTACATCAAAAACCATGAACATAGCTTGTTTTGGAGCTTGATCTTGCTTGGTTTCCTTTGTTCTCTCTCTTCTCCCTATTCCTCTTTGGTTTTGGTATCTCCTCCCTTTTTCTCTTAGCTTCGTTGAAAGGTTAGCAAATAGGAGGGGAGGGGGTATTTATATATTTATTAGAGCCATGGTAACTAACAATATCAAAATTTTGTTCTCTTTAAACTATATTAACTTCTAACTTTTGAGCTTAATTTTCAACTTTTCTAAAATTAATTCCACATGTTATTCTCACACAATTTTTCATGTAGAATTCATTTCTAAGCTCAAAATTATCAAAATCAAACTCCTTCCTAATCAAACTGATGTGGCCAAAAATGGGGTCTTAGGACTTAAAATTCTATTTTTTAATTCCAATACCCTATTTTTGGCCACATCAGTTTGATTAGGAAGGAGTTTGATTTTGATAACTTTGAGCTCAAAAATGAATTCTATGTGAAAAATTGTGTGAGAATAGCATGTGGAATTAATTTTAGAAAAGTTCAAAAGTTAGAAGTTAATATAGTTCAAAGAGAACAAAATGTTGATGTTATTGGTTACCATGACTCTAATAAATAAATGAAAATAATGTGGTGATTCATTTAGGGCCATGAGATATCATGAAAAAGGAATGGCAAAGGTTGAGCAAGCAACCTTAATGGTTAGAAGCAAAGGAAGCAAAGAAAGCTAGAGAAAGGCTCAAAGACATAAGGTAGTGAACTTACCCTATTTGTGTGCTTGAGACAGATGCTTGTGTTTTGATATTGCTTGATGATGCTTTGATATATGCATGATAAAATGTTGCTCTATTTCTTGTATATGGCCATGTGTGAATGAAATGTTGAGCATGAAAGCATATCATTTTACAGCATGAAAACACATCATTTTAAGGCCAAGCATGTAATCCACCAAGCAATTGTCTTGCATGCTTAATGGATGTAGTTTGCTATAGAGATTTCGCCTAAAATATCACCTATTTCATATTTAAATACACCATCTAGGGGCTGCAATATCAAGAGGCAAGGTAATGGAATGGAGATGCAGAGGAGAAGCTTATGTATATGTGCTTTGAGTTTTATAGCTTGTAATTATTGTAAATGGATGTAGTGTTAAATGATAATGATGGCATGTATGATTGGATAAGATAATGTATAGGAATGATTAGTGCATTGATTGAATGAAATTATGCATGGAAAGAATTAAGTATGAATTATTAATTCAAGTTAGGGGGATAAGTTACCCTTAATTAAGCCACGAAATGGTGACAAAGTGAAAGTGAGGTAAATGAACGAATTTGTCCATGAAAGTTGGTATGCTTAAAGTACACATCCTGAGCTTTAGAATAAGTCATAGATCATTGACAGTGAATGTGTATGCTAAGAGTTATGATTGTTCAAATTTGGGGCAGAAAAACTAGAAAAGACTATTTTGAATGATGAATAATAAACTTTGACAAATTAACTATGGGAATTGGCAATTTTTAAGTCTAGACTTATTTTTTCCCCTATAGAGAATGGCAAGAGCTTCAAATAAAATTTTGAACTATCTCAATACAACATTTGTATAGTTAGTTATGAATTTTTAAAGTTAGACTGAAAATCTGGAATTAACTAGTGAATAGTAACTCGAGAAATTAAATGCAAGTTTTCAATTTGCAAGCTTGTTTCGTGAATCGCTTGAACCGTAATGCTTCTGAACATGCACAAAAGGGGGTTTTAGGTAGGATGTTTCAGATAGAGCAAAAGTATAGTAAATAAATGAATATAACCATAAAATTTAGTGAGTGGTTAATACACATCCTAAGATTTCAATCAAATGGTAGATCATCTAAAATGAATATGTGTACTAAGAGATATGATTGCTCAAAATTAAGATAGAGAATCTGAATATGTACTATTTGACCAAATGAACAGTCAACTTTGGCAAATTAACTGTATGAACTGAGAAGGTCTAATTCCTTTTTTTTTTCTTGTACTGAATTGAAAGAGCTTTAGATAGTGTCTTAAATAACCTCAATGCAATTTTTTTTATGAGTTATAAATTTTCAAATTTTGATCAAAAATCTGGAACCTACAATTGAATAGCAACCTAAGAGTCAATTTTCAAATTTGCAATCTAGGGCTTATTTTGTGATCCATTTTAACTTTAACGCTTCTAAATGGGTAGTAAAAGGGACAAATAGAAGGATGTTTCAAGAGCTCATATTTGTAAGCTAATGTTTCCTTCCCTTTAGGAAACCACCTACTTACTAATAATAAAATTTATTCACTTGCACGATTTCTTGCCTATGAAAGACTTAAAAAGTAAAAATAAAATATTAAAATAACAACCAGCTACTTGCCTAGGTTTCCTTTTCAGGAGGGAAATATCTAGGATAATAAAACTAGAAATGTAAAACATAAGAAATAATCCACTACGAGCAAGATATGACAAAATAAGATAGAACTCATCAAAATATCACCTCTTGTATTCCATCAGTTCTTCAAGTCTCTATCCCTGTAGGTTTACTATCTCATAGATCTTTCTTTTATCTATTTAGGAACATGAGCTAGCTTACAACTACTATATGTTCTCTTTTCTCATAGCATTCCTCAACTTTAATCATAATCCCAGACATCTAGCTCATTATCAATTGAACTTAAAGTTATAAGGAATATCAATAAGCATTGTCAAACCTAACAAAATCAACTTCATCTAAAGTACATACCTCAAACTTACCTTGAACATATCTCAAAAATACCTCAGATCAATATTTTATTTAAATCACATTTATGTAAACCTTGTCTCATTAAATTCGAGCTTTGCATGAAGTTATGATTAATAAGTGAAATCTAAATTTTGGTTCATTGAGGATGACTTGACCTTCACATCTTTTTTTTTTTTTGGAGTGAACTTGAACTTCACATCCTAATACTCCTTACTACTCATGTTCTTCTATAAGAATTGTAAACAAGCCTACCATGTATCAGTTTAACCATTTAAAATAGTAGGCTTATAATACAATCATGAGCAAAGTGTCTTATCTAAAGCTGGAACTTTTAGCTCTAATACCAAAAAATAAGACACCCTACTTATAAATACTAACAAGGTTATTCTAAACTATGAACCATTAAATGTCGGGTTTCATCCTAAGATTTTTTTAAACATTTCTAAAACACAAGATTCGATCCTATTTAATGAATAAAATTTTTTGAAAATTTTCAAACTTAGTTTCAATGAATCCTGTCTAGTGGTTTAGCTCTATAATAAACCTTGATTAAAATCTTAAAGTATAATATAAAATTCAAGTTCAAATTTAAGAAAATTGGAACCAATAATCTCTACAAATAACTATTTTGTAACTGTATCAAACCAATTATAACTTGCAGGGTTTAACATTCATTACCTTGAATCCTAGCCCAAACTACTAAGCACACATAAATATATAGTAAGTTAAACATAATAATAATCTAAGACTTATATGTATGCCATATCTATTTATGGTACCTGCCTATCTCCAATTGTTAACTTCCTTCTCCTTACAAAGGGAATACATATATAGAGACATACACGTGCAAGTGAATACAACTTGCCAAAAAAGTAATATTTATGTTTGTAATCATATATACATATATATAGATATATAATAAAGAACAATACAAAACATAGGCAGGAATTCCTACTTCTTCTACCTTCATCCTTCTTTAATCTCTATGCTCTTGCTCTTAAGTATATAATATAGAAGAAAGTGACTTGAGATGATAGAGAATTCCTGTAGTATCAATTCCATCATATAGTTATACAAAATCACAACTAAGCATGCAAAACAAGTCATGGAGAAATAAAACCTTGTAAGCTATGCTATAAAGCAAATTATGCATAAAAATCGCAAAGACAAGCTGAAACAAATGTTGCATAAATAAATGGTAGAGATTGTCCTATGTTTATAACCTACCCATATGGTCATGGCTAAATATCCATGCAAGGGAAAGAATACATGTTCTCATGCTTAACTATAGCATTATGACACAAAGAAACAAGTAGTAATCAATACATAATCATAAGATAGGAAAGAGGGACAACCTAGTATGCTTTCTTCAAAAACAAACCTTAATGTGCTCTTGTTTTTTCTGGTGTTTCCTTGGCAAAGCAAATGTTAGAATCTATCATTTATATATACACATAAGGGAAGGTTAACACTTAATCCAGTGTATAGTTTATAAGTTAAATAACTTACCTTAATCCTAATTCTGTTTGAACTCTACCCTTACTTGATAGTTAGTCATTTTGGGCAAAAACATTGTGTTTGCATATTACTTTTATAAACATTCAAATGTGCTCTCTTAACTACTTCTAGAGCTTGAATTTCATAAACACTTGGCCGACCCTATGTATGATTTAGAGATTTAAGATGCTTGTTCTATATATATCGTAATATTTCAAACAATAATATCTCTTTAAATTTTCACTCCTTATGATTCCATTTTTGATAAACAAGTCCTGATATATCCCTTATATAACAACTACAAATTTCCTTACCGTTTCACTTAAACCTTTTCCTTCTTTCTCCTGTGTGAGACCATTTAGTGCCAAGTATTAAAACCCTTTATCAAATCTCACTTAGATAGCATTTATTCACTTTAAATCCTCTTAACCATGGGGTGTCAAAATGCTTCCAATAACTAAGAATCAATAGCTATTTTAATCTTGGATGGTAGTTTCCAGACCGTTGTTTTGATGTCCCTCAGCAAATCTAACAATATGAAATAATGTTTGATATTAAAAGCCATTAAATAGCAACTTTGTATCAATTCCTAGCTCTTCAAATTCCAACTCAAGAACATAGCTTTAAACCTTTATTTTAAAGTCTGGAAACTTAATTTAATATCTTATAATATCTATTTAACATCTAAAAATACCAAACAATAATTTCCAACTAATTCCCATGTTTAAACCCCCAATTTCAGCGACTTTGGATCTTTGAACATTCTTTGGCTATTTCAAATTCTTGACCCACCTTTTAGAAACCTTAAACAATAAATTTCAAGTCAATTTCAGCTACTCTTCATTATTTGAAAATTTATTCATATTTAAGAACAATACTTAAACTCCGTTTAAATTCCAGCTTCAAACTATTAATTTAGCCTTCCATTTAATAACTTAGAGCATGATTTAATAACAATCAATTTTCACTTCTCTATATAAAATCATTAACTTTTGATTAATACAGCTGCTTTAGACTTCCAACAACTCCAAATCAACAATCCCTTTAATCTTGTAGACATTTATCTAAGAGATATCCTTATGAAGGCCAATCAAAACCCCCTTCAACTAAGAGGTAAAGCATATTTACTGAAATCCTTGACGAACCTTCTATAGAACCCCACATGTCCTAAAAAGGACCTCAACTCTTTCAAGTTGGTAGGGTAAGGTAAAGAAGATATCACCTCTACCTTGGCTTTATCTACCTTAATTCCTTTTTCATAAATGACCTAGCACGATGCCTTGATTAACCATGAAATGAAATTTTTCATAATTCAAAACTAGTATTTTCTCAATGCACCATGCTAAGATTTTGTCATGACTTTTCAAACATTCTTCAGAAGAATTGCCATAAATAGTAAAATCATCCTTGAACACGTCCATACATTTTTCAATAAATTTAGCAAAAATAGATAAGATACAATGTTGGAATGTGCCAAGGGCATTACAAAGACCAAAAGGCATTCTCTTGTAAGCATAGGTTCCAAATGGACAGGTGAACATGGTCTTGTCTTGGTCTTTGGGGTCTAGAGGAATTTGGAAATATCCAGAGTACCCATCTAAGAAATAGTAATGACTCTTCCCCACTAACTGTTCAAGCATTTGATCAATAAAGTGTAAGGAAAAGTGGTCTTTCCTAATGGACTCGTTCAGCTTCCTATAGTCAATGCAAACTCTCCATGAGTTTTGCGGATGAGTTCATTGTTCTCATTTTTTACTACGGTGATCCTACTCTTTTTCGGCACGACTTGTACTGGTGACACCCACTCTCTATCAGATATAACATATATAATTCCAGTCTTCAGAAGTTTATCTACTTCTTTCCTAACCATATCAGAGATTAAAGGATTCAACCTCCTCTGGTTTTGTTTAATTGGCTTGAAATCCTCAATTAATAAGATCCTATGGGTACACAAAGTGGAGTCAATTCCCTTAATGTTAGCTAGTTGCCAACCTAAAGCCTCCTTATTCCTTCTAAGGAGTCTCATTAAACTAGTCTCTTCATGTGTAGTTAAAGAACTAGAAATAATAACAGGCAATTTATTCTCAGGCTTAAGATAAGCATACTTGAGATTAGGAGGTAGGTCTTTTAGTTCTAAAGTTGGGGGTTGAACAATAGAGGGAATTAGAATGGAAACATCAGTAGAGTTAGAGAAACTCCCCTTTGTCGACTCTTGTGAAATGCACTTGCTAGCTTCAATTGGAACCATTATGCTTACCTCAGCTCTATCGGATGTTACACCAAGCTTGAGTTGGTCTACAGCAGCAACAACCTTGGGTTAGTTCACCTCCATACCTACATCATTGTTAGAGATTAGATCATTCAAAAATCATAAGGTATGGGGTATAATTTTAAAGTGTGTATGAGTAACAATTGAGTCAAAAAGTATTGGCCTTTTAACTAAAGTCTTCAAGATATGAGGTGGCGGAGTAATTGAAGTCTGAAGTTCAGGAGGTGAAGCAAGGGGACCAGGTTATGACCTCACATCTCCAGGTTGTGACCTCACTTCATAGAGGCCACCCTCTTGACAGGTTTGGTCTAAAGTCACGAGTTGAGAACCCTCAAGTTGCGACCTCATGTCACAGAGGCTCATATCCTCAGATTTTGCTCTACTCTCAGCACCCATCACATCTTGAACACCTACATCATTAGCTAACAGATCCTTTCTATGGCCAACATCATTGGTGAACATAGAAATGGAATCAAAACTTGATGAAAAAAAATCTTAAGGAATATAAAGCATACTATCAATTTCTAAAGAATTAATCCATGGTACCTCATCTTCACAAGAACTAGAAAATGAATAAATAGAAGAGAAGAAATTGAAATATTCATCATATGCACTCAAAAATGAGTCAAGCTTATAGGATTCATGTGATGGTACAGCAAAAGAATCAATCAATTTAGGTGAACACATGTCATAACCATCATGCATATGCAGCTCATGCTCATCCCTAGCTTACTTAATAGCTAAATCAATGGCATTTAAACCCATGAATGCAAAATTATCAAAGGGGTAATGCATGGCTTCATTCATATTAAAAGTTACAACATGATCTCCTACTTCTATTGTTATACAATTGTGTTTCATGCTTATGATGGTTTTAGAAGTTTGCAAGAAAGGTCTTCCCAAAATCAGAGTACTCTCATTTGCAAGTTCATTTGACATGTCTAAATCATAGAAATCAGTAGGAAATACTAGGTCATTAACCTGAACAAGAATGTCCTCTATGATTCCCTTGGGGTACCTGATAGACCTATCTACTAGTTAAAGTACTACACTTATGTCTTTGATGCCATTTATCCCTAAAGCTAAATAAACCGACCAAGGCATGACATTTATAACAGCTGCTAAATCTAACAACACTCCCTTAATGTGAACCTTTCCTATGGTACAGGGGATGGTGTAAGATCCAGGATCTGCACTTAACCGGTAGTTCGGCTTTGAATAAGGATGACACATTGGCACTCACTTGAATTCTCTCAAGAGGCCTAAACCTTTGCTTATCATTACAAAGTTCCTTTAGTAATTTAAAGTATTTAGGGTTTCCTCTCAATAATTGAATTATGGGCATATTGATTTCCAGTTTGTTAAATAGAGTATAAGCATCAGTGGCAAACTCAACATCAAATTTTTTCTTACCAGAGAAATAGGCTTTAGGAAAAGGAAGATTTTTAGCCCTTACCTCCTTACCTGAAGGCTTAGAGTCTCCTTGCATACTAGTCTCTATCTTGTCCTCATTTTGTTTGCCTTTGTAAGCTGAGAATAAGTCTTGGATCCGCTACGAATAAATCCATAGAGAATATGGAACCACAGGCTGCATGGGGATTAACAAGGACTTTCACTCTTAATAGATAGCATGGAAGCTTAAGGGATCCAAGGGACCACAAAGTTGAGAGGGATCCACTATTAGCCAAGTTAGCTTAAGACATGTCCAAGCTTGCAAGTACTGTTGATAGTCTCTACTCAAACAAGCCTCAGTTGTAACACCTTATGTTTATACCAAATAACTTATCTTGCAGAAGCATTTGGAATCACTTTTGAAGGCTACAAATGATGAAAAATCAAGTTTGAAAATTTTCATTTACGGGTTACTATTCATTGTCACCTTAAAATGTGACAAACTTTGAAAATTCATAACTAATTGTAGAAAAATTGAAATTGAGTGATTCCAAATTCTACGGAAAGCCCTTTGGATAACATTTTGAGGAAAAATAGTTTCTGGACCGATTTCCTTGGAATTCGAGCCCAATTTTCTTTGAAAAAGTTACTGTTCATTTGGTCATTTTCGGATTTTTACTTTATTTTTGCCTAACTTTGGAAAGGCATAACTTTCTGCTCAGTTATCGGAATCAGGCGAACTACCCCTCCTTTTAAAGAGAAAAATAAGATATCTTTGCTCGCCAAATTTCAAAACCTAACTCACTCGTTTACTCAAAGGGTCAATGGTCAAACTTTGATCCCTTTTGGTTGACTTTTTACCCCCTTTGGAAGGGTAACTTAACTTAATTGACCACTTAACATCATAGCATACTCTGCTTAGCTATATTAGCTATTTCTAATCATGCTTGGACCATTCTACTCATACTTGTATACCTCTAACCTTAATCATACTATTGGAAACATAAAGCATGCTTCATATTACATTCCTCCAAAATAGAAAGGTTCAAAGCCATATAAAGTTACTATGGCTTACTACCTCTTCAAGTAAGAGCCAACTCCTTTCCTTTGCCCTTGGATGTTGAAGGCCCTAGGGTTTGTTTAAATATTGGGGTAAGATTCTTGGGGAATCTTAGTAGCAATTGCATACATTATCAAGGTCACACAATACATTGTAAATCAAGCTACATGCATGCATACTTTAACTTTATGTTCATGCTATGGCAAGGACATATCATCATAAACATTCATAGCACTCAACATAGCATAAGCCAAGGCATAATTTGCATGGAGGCAACATCATATAACATAACATTCTCATCCACCTCATAGCATAACAGATTAGCAAAACACAGCCATAATCATACAAAGTAAGGTAACACTCTAATATAATGAATTGCAAAAGCTACCTTGAATGCTTTCCTTCCTTTTGAACTCTTTCCTCTTGACTAGATCTTTGCCCCTTTGTTATGTATAGCCTATTAGGCAATCAATGACACAACATTAAGTATCATTGCAACTTCACAACTTAACATAACCCTTTAAACCCCTTTTTCTTGATTTTTAGGGTTTATTTTTCTAGCTTTGATTCTTGAACTTTCTTGGGCCTTTCCTACATAATTTTTCATGTAGAATCCATTTATCATATTAGTTTTATGAAAATCCAATCCCTTCCCATTGACTTAGCTTGGCCGAACCATATATATATTTGTAGGGAAAAGGATTTTCAACCAAACTAACATGTAACCACTTAATCTTTAACCTTTAACCATGCTTAATCTTCATCTAAATCATTCCCTATCATTTTGATAAAATTTGGGCAGCACTTCCCCTTAAGAAAATGACTTTCTACCATCATTAAAATAGCCTAAAACTAACATGCCATCATTATAACTTGAAATGGAAGAGTTTTAGAAGCTTACCTTGCTTCCAGATGACTTTCTCTTACTAGAATTCTCCTCTTTCTCTCTCTACAAGAAAATTGCAAGAGGTTTCCTACTTGAAAGGTCTTGCATGAAATGAACATGTGAGGGGGTATTTATAGGCTTCATATTTCACTAATTCCGCATATGCCCTTCTTGCATAAGACTTAATCTTAGCCCTCCAATTTTTACCTCTTTCCACATGTACAAATCTTAGGCTAGGTAGCTTAATATGTTGACACTTGGATGATGAGTCATTAGGGCTTATGTCATCTCTTCTTATCCATTAAGATTAATTAGGCTCTAATCAAGGTTTACTCTCTTAATCCCTTGATTAACTTGGCTAATCAACCTTCTAGAAACTTTTGACTTTTCAAAAGTAGATGGTTGAATCCTAGCCATCCAATGAGCCATGTTTGCCACATGTCACAATCCTACGGAAGATGACTTAACCCTAATCATCTTACTTAAACCTAATTAGGTTTTAACCTATCTTGATTTATTTTTTTTTCTTTTTCTTTTTTTTTATTTTTTTCTTTTCTTGGCCAATTTAGGCGTGACATGTGTCCTTGTCCATCTGTAGGAAATTTTATCACCCCTGTTGTCCAGACAGTCCACTGAGTCTTAATACAGTACTGGTTTATTTTATCTGATAGCTGAAAAATTCTAGTATCTCAAAATTCTTATATCAACTCACCATTAATTATGTCTCAGTAAAGGGAACTTCTCTGATTAATTTCATAATTTTTCTCCCTCTATAACTCCTTAAATTGTCATTCCTGTAAAAACAGACAATCTACCGATATTAATTTAGCTTTAAATTCAATTAAAGCTAACCTCCTCATCATTTAGGGTTGGAAATAATTTTATAAATTTCCATAATTCCTAAATGAATTTCCTTTAATTTTTCATAATTTTGTGAGATCTCTAAGTATTTTTAAAAATTAATATTAGCTAATTTTCCTTAATTTAGCCAGAATATTAATAATTAAATTAATTTTGAATAAATTATTTTCAACCTGTATTTACTTTCTAGACCTCAAATACCATTCTATGGCATTAATTCTATTTTCCATGATTTACTGGAAATTTTTAGGATTTCCGGACACTAATTACGATAATGCCCTTTGTAGACCAATCATTTTAAAAATGACAATTTGGTCCTTTTTCAATTCTCACTTCAATTGTTATGCTGTTTATCTATCTTTTATCTCACCTGGCCTTGGTCAGCCCTAAATCTTTCATTAATCATACTAAAGATATCAGGGTATGACATATTTCCCTATTTCTAAGTTAGAAATTTTGGGATGTTACATCAGTCTCTTGCTTTAGTAGCTACAAGTTGTGGGGTTTATGATTCCCTGATGTACACTACTCCAAATTGCCTCATGCCAGTTGAAGAGGTAAATGCGATGTACTAAGAAAGAGATGGACAATATCAGAAAAGGGACCCCTACTCAAACACTTACAATCTTGGTTAGAGAGACCATCCAAATTTTAAATGGAGTGGGGGAGTAAATAGACCAAATCAATTCCATGGTCATCTATTTCACAATGTTGGGGCCTCCTCAAGTAACTTTCAAGACCCTTCAAGAGCTGTAGTGACCATCCCACAAAATACTATGGTACCTTAACAACCGCCAAGAGGGGATGACACTTCACAGTTATTAAAAAGCATGGCTGCCTAAATGACTAATATAGAGGGGCGAATGAAGGAGAATGATGACAAGTTCATCTTTACAACCACCATTTTGTAAGGAATACTAAAAGATAATTTAGATGTGCATAAAAGTTAGAGGAGCGCACCTTAAGGAACACAAACATCACTAGTCATTTGACCTAACTGTCTAATATGGTCAATAACATATAAGCCAAAAGTAGGGGTAATATTTCTCCCAACAAGGTGACTAACCCTAAGGCCCTCAATGTGATAACCTTAAGAAGTGGAAGAAGGGTCCACTTTGAGGATAAAAAGGTAAATGAAGATGAAGTTAAACAAGGGATAGAGAGCCCTCTACTTACTCTAATGAGATTGGGCAAATTTGAGAGTTTAAAAAAGGAAGAACACATGATAAGGGTAAGATCACAAGAAGATCCAAAAGAAGAGGTGACTCAAGTACATGATGAAGTACCCTATGAAGCTACACAAGAAAATGAGAGCACTATTGAAAGTTCAACTTACAAGGGCAAGCAAAAGAAAGATAAGGCGAAAACTAGTACACAAAGAGCCTTTAAGCCTACAGGTAAGTAGCTATACACCAAAGATCTTCCTTTTCCTAAAGCTTACTTTACTGGTAAGAAAAAGTTTGATTCTGATTTGCTAATGATGCTTACACTTTGTTCAATAAACTAGAAATTAATGTGCCTATGATTCAATTCTTGAGAGGGAACCCTAAATATTTCAAATTATTAAAAGAATTGTGCAATGACAAGCAAAGATTTAGATCCCTTGAGAGGATTCAATTGAGTGCTAATATGTCATCCCTTTTCAAAGCTGAATTACTAGTTAAGTGTCAAGATCTCGAATCCTATACTATCCCTTACACTATAGGAAAAGTTCATATTAAAGGAACATTGTTAGATCTAGGAGTGGCTATAAATGTCATGCATTGGTCAGTTTACTTGGTTGTAGGGATAAATAGCCTCCAGGACACAAGTGTAGTACTCTAACTAGCATATAGGTCTATTCGGTACCCCAAAGGAATCATAGAAGATATTCTAGTTTAGGTTAAGGACCTAATGTTCCCTGTAAACTTTTATGCTCTAGACATGTTAAATGAGCTTGCAAATAAAAGAACTTTAATTTTAGGGAGACCTTTCTTCTAGGCTTCTAAGACTATCATAAGCATGAAATATAGCTGTATCGTAAGGGAAGTGGGAGACCATATTGTAACCTTTAATATGTATGAAGCTATGCAATATCCCTTTGATAATTCTGCATTCATGGTTTTAAATGCCATTGATTTAACTATTAAGCAAGTAAGGGATGAACATGAGCTAAATATACATGATGGGCATAACATAGGATCACCTGAATTGATTGCTTCTTCTCCTGAATTACCACATGAATCCTTTGAGCTAGACTCATCTTTGAGTGCTTATGATGAATATTTCAATTCCCTTTCTTCTGTTTACTCATTTTTAAGTTCTTGTCAGAGTGAGATGTTATGCATTAATTCTCTAGAAATTGATAACATGCTTTCTATTTCCCAAGATTTTTCTTTTCCTTCAAGTTTTGATTCTATTTCTTCATTCATGAGTGATATTGCCTGTGGCAAGGACCCTTTAGCCAATTTTACAAGTGTACAAGACATGATTGATGTTGAGAGTAGAGTAAAATTCGAAGAATCCAGCCTCTGTGACATAAGGTCGTGACCTGAGGATTCCCAAGTAGCGACTTGAAATCAAACCTATCAAGAAAGTAGCCTCTGTGATGTGAGGTCATGACCTAGGCAAGTGAGGTCGCAACCTGAGACCCCTGCTGCAATAACTGAACTTCAAACTTCAATAGCTCTACCATCTTATGTTTTGGAAACTTTGGTTAAAGGGTCAATACTCTGTAACTCAACCCTTAATCATTCACACTCTAAAATTACACCACATATTTTACGTTTCTTGAATGATCTAATCTCTAATAATGATTTAGGTATGGAGGTGAGGCAACCGAAGATGGTTACCACTATAGACCAACTTGATCTTAGCGCAACATTTAAGGGAACTGAGGCGAGTATGATGGATCCAAATGAGGCTGACAAGTACACTTCCCAAGGGTCAACAAAGGGGAGTTTCTCTAACTTTATTGACATTCCTAATCTAATTCCCTCGATTGTCCAACCCCTAACTTTGGAACTTAAAGATTTACCCCAAATCTTAAGTATGCTTATCTAGATGCTAAAAGTAAATTTCCTATCATTATCTCTAGTTCTTTAATTGAGAGTGAAGAGTCTAGTTTGATGAGTGTACTTAATAGGAATAGGGGGGCTTTGGGTTACTAATTAGCTGATATTAAGGAAATTGACTCTACTGTTTGTACCCATATGATTTTGTTAATCGAGGGTTCTAAGCTAATTAAACAAAACCAGAGGAGGTTGAATCCTCTAACTTCTGATGTGTTTAAGAAAGAGGCTGATAAACTTTTAAGAGTTGGAATCATATACGCTATATCTAATAGTGAGTGGTTGTTACCGATATAAGTTATACCAAAAAAGAGTGGGATCACAGTAGACAAGAATGAGAATAATGAACTTATACTAGCTAAGTTGCAAAACTCATGGCCAGTTTGCATTGACTATAGGAAGCTAAACGAATCTACTAGGAAGGATCACTTTCTCTTCCCTTTTATTGATTAAATGCTTGAACAGTTAACAAAGAAGAGTCACTACTGTTTCCTAGATAGGTATTCCGAGTACTTTTAAATTCCTATAGACCCTAGAGACCATGATAAGACTACCTTAACTTGTCCATTTGGAACCTATGCTTATAAAAGAATGCCTTTTGGTCTTTGTAATGCACCTAGCACATTCCAACGTTGCATGTTATCTATTTTTGCTAAGTTTATTGAAAAATGCATGGATGTGTTCATGGATGATTTTATTGTCTATGACAATTCTTTTGATAAGTGTTTATAAAGCCTTAACAAAATTCTAGCACGATGTATTGAGAAAAAGCTTGTTTTGAATTATAAAAAATGCCATTTTATGGTTGGTCATTGCATCGTGCTAGGTCATTAGATTTCTGATAAAGGAATAGAGGTATATAAAGCTAAAATTGAGGTGATTTCTTCTTTACCCTATCCTACCAACTTGAAAGAGTTGAGATCCTTCTTAGGACATGTAGGGTTTTATAGACGATTCATCAAAGACTTCAGTAAAATTGCTCTACCTCTTTCTAAACTATTGTAAATGGATGTTGATTTCCAATTTAATCATGAATGTGAGTTAGCTTTTGATGAATTAAGGAATAGGCTAGTTGCTCCTCCCATTTTAACCTCTTCCAATTAGGAATTGCCTTTTGAAATTTCTCATGATGCTTCAGATTTAAGTGTGGGGACAATATTAGGTCAAAGGGATGGTTCTGCTTCTAAAGTAATTGCCTATGCTTCTAAGACCTTAGATGCAGCTCAAAGAAATTACACTACTACTAAAAAGGAATTATTTGCTATTGTCTTTATGCTTGACAAATTTAGACCTTATCTCATAAATTTCAAAGTGGTTGTATATACAGATTATGCAACAGTAAAGTATCTTTTCCACAAACCTTAATTGAAGCCAAGGCTCTTGAGGTGGATGTTGTTACTCTAAGAATTTAATAGGGAAGTAAAGGACAGAGATGGCAATATGAACCATGTTGCAAATCACTTGAGTAGACTACCACTAGAGACTAGGAGAGTATTAGATTCTAATGCTGTTTTTGATTCATTCCCTAGTCAGCCTTTATGTGCTTTGTCTATTTCTCATCCATAGTTTGCTCATTTAGTGAACTATCTTACTACAGGTCTAATCCCTTCTCATTTGACCACTTTTTAGATTCAAAAGCTTTAGAGTAAAACTTCCTACTACATCTGGGATCCACCATACTTATGGAGAATATGCTCTGACCAAGTAATCAAAAGGTGCATTCCTAAAATAAAGGCTCATGTCATTTTGGAAGCTTGCCATAGTACCTTATGTGGGGGACAATTTAGTGCTAAGAAAATAGCTAGGAAAGTGTTGGACGCTGGTTTTTATTGGCCCACCCTATTTAAAGATGCTTTCACCTATTATAAGGCATGTGATAAATACCAAAGATTCGGAGGGTGAGTAGAAGAAATGAAATGCTGCAACAACCCATCCTTGTCTATGAGATTTTTTATGCTTGGGGGGTAGACTTCATAGGTCTATTTCCACCTCCTCATGGTTACACTTATGTTCTCTTAGTTGTAAACTACCTTTCTAGGTGAGTAGAAGCCATCCTCACAGGAAAAGATGATGAACCTACAGTTTTAAAGTTTCTGAGGTCTAATATCTTCAGTAGATTTGGAGTACCCAAGGTGTTAATCAGTGATCAGGGAACCCATTTCTGCAACAAGTTGCTCACTAACTTGTTAGCTAAATATGGTGTTTCCCACAAAGTGTCCACCCTATACTACCCCTAAACTAATGGCCTAGCTAAGGTGTCAAATAGAGAGATTAAGCTCATTCTAGAGCATATTGTCAAGCCATCCAACAAAGACTGGAGTTTGAGGTTGGATGATGTACTATGGGCCTATCGCACCGTCTACAAAATGCTAATTGGAATGTCTCCATACCAGATTATGTATTAGAAGTCATGTCATATACCGGTGGAACTAGAGCATAGGTCATATTAAGTGGTTAAAAGCTGCAATACTGATTTTGAGAAAGCTGGTCTGAACAGACTTCTTTAAATTCAACAACTTGAAGAGATACAGTTGGACGCCTACCTTAGCTCTGACATTTACAAGCACAAGACCAAGCTTATCCATGATGCCAACATCGTAAGAAAGAGGTTCAAGGAGGGTGATAAAGTACTATGGTACTAAGCTCGGTTCAAATTCAGGAAAGGAAAACTCAAGACAAGTTGGGATGGACCTTATGTTTTAGTTAAAGTACATGATTTTGGGATGATAGAGTTGAAGGAGGAGGCCATGGGTAAAATATTCCAGTATAATGGTAATCTCCTCAAGCTATATAAAGAACCCACACAGCCTTCTTGAGGCTAGGTCGTCTCTTTCTATTCTCTTTTACTTTTCACATATTGTTTACTTTTGATGCTATTATCTTGCATATAATTGTTTTTAAGTTGTGGAAGGGATGTACCTAGTAGAAGTAGTCATTTAAATTTCAGTAGCTTATCTTTATTTTGAATAATTCTCCCCTAGTTCTGCTGTTTTGATATGTTTGTACTCCTGTTTCTGTCACCAACACACACTTAATTACATTCTTTAGTTTACCCATCCTCATACTAAGTTATTTCTTCTCCCTAGAAGGATGATGTGTTGTGCTTCAATCTCGAATTGGACTTCACAACTACCATCTTCGTTCTTTTTGTCTTTAAGCTTTGTGCTTTGGTACATGACTATGTGCTGCATTAAGGATATTACTTTGAGTTCTGTGGGGGAGGGAGGATTTGATTTGAGCTTAAAAGAGGTTTTCTGATTTTTTTTGTTGGGTTACTCCTTGTTGTGGATGGTTCTTGCTAAACTTGCCAAAATTTTTCCAAAATTTTGAAAATTTTGAAAGTTTTCCCAATCTTCCATCACTTGCTTTAGAATTTTGTGTTGAATTGTTGAAAATCCAGTGATAGATTACTAAGTTGGGTTGTTTTGATAGTTATTTTGGTAAGTGATATTGGTATACAAGCTTAGAATTAAGGTTGAATAGGCTTTAGAGAGTCAGAGGGCTATCTGTGAATCTAAGTCACGACCTAGAGGTTAGGCTGGGAAGGAGGGCTCTCTGTGATTTGAAGTTGCAACCTCACTATCGTAGGTCATAACTTGGGGAAAGAACTTGGTTTAGGCTCTTTGTGAACTAAGGTCGTGATGTCACTATTTCAGGTTGCGACCCAGAGCCTGTCTAAGGCCCTAAAATCCCCTTTGTCTATTGAAGTTGCGACCTGGATGCCCTTAGGTTGCAACCTGATGATGAGAAAAACCATAACTCTTTTTTGCAAATTCACCTTTCTGCCCTTAAATTTTCTTAGCCTGTTTACCATTTTACCCTTTGAAGCTGCCCTGGACTTTGTCTAGATACATCCAAGGACCTAAAACCCTAGTATTCCTTTTGTAATTTCATGAACCTAAACCACTTTTCCCTTTCCTATCCTTTCATTCTCCGTATCCTTTTAGTTTTCTCTTTAGAAGTCGTGACCCTCTCCTTCTGATCATTGTGACTTGCCTTCATCCTTCCCTTTTCAAGCCACAAACTTTAAATTTCTCCTAAAAACCTGGTCTTTGGTTGGTCTTTGAGTACCCCTTTGCTGTCCTACCTTTGTGAAGTCACTACTTGCATTTCAAAATCAAGTCCTTTCTTATTATCTCTTGTGTGCCAACCCTCTGTTCTTCCACTCCCTCAAGGTATTTTCTCCATTTTTTAACAATTTCTGTAGTTTAATTTATTACTTTCTGCATTTTATAGGTTTTTAAATTGGATTTCTTTTGTTTAGGGTTAGGTTCTATTTGAGTGGAGTGTGGAATTACTACTTAAGCTGTCTTAGACTATTTTTGAAATTGTTTTAAAACGAGATTGTTGAAGGAAACTGGTTTTGAATATACTGGCTTTTGAATTTTGGACTATCTATGTTTTTCTAAAAATTTGGAATTCAGGTCATGACCTCACTACTTTAGGTAGTGACCTGAATGTGCAGAGAAGGTTTTAATTTACTAAACCCATACTTTTTATCTACTTACTATAATTTCTTAATAATTTCTGACTTTAACTTGAAATGGCTTTGAAAGAACTTGCTTTTAAGCAATAACTTGTTAGAAAAATTGAACTTTTACAAGATTTTCCAATGGTTTTTAAGATAAAAGTTCTTTCAATTCTAAGCATTAAGGTTTTTCTAAGGTGAGTCCGGGGGTCAGCTAAGTATGGGGCTTCTAGGCTTGGTGTTAAGATTTGTTTTCTTTAGTTTTATGTTGTTTCCTTTTGGTTTTGTGTTTATTTGGTTGTTTGTTGTGTGTTGTTTGGCTTTGTGTTTATATGCCTCACATAAAGAACCCTGATGTTTCTAGAAGGGAGCACCCTCATGATGAGTCCAGCTTTCAAGGGAAAACGCAGTATGCATGTTTGCAAATAAGAAAATGGTACAAGAACGACATTTTTCATAAACCAACGAGTATGATTTTTACAAGCTTGCTATGAAGCAAGGTTTTAAGGGACTTATAAAGAAGAGGAATAAGGTCAATTTGACACTGGTGAGGGAGTTCTATAGTTGTTGTGCTTTGGAAAGGCACATGGGGATCAACTTTAAAAGGAAGGAGTGTTATTTCAATCAGGCTATAGTTGAGTCTTTCTACAAGCTGCCTAATGTTCCCTACTACAAGTTCTAGAGTTTTAAGACCAAACTTGATAAAGTCTCTTGGAATGAGGTCTTTCCAACTATAGGAGTTGAGGGAGCTAGCTGGACCATTAAGGAAAATGGGAGGAACTTCTTTGAGCATAAGAACATAAATGATGAGGCCAGGATTTGGCTGAACTTTATATTACAATATGATGCCAGTAGCTTATATCTCCCACATATCCAAAGAGGATGCCCTTCTACTATATCTCCTGATAACCAAGCAGCTAGTTGATATTGGTATCATAGCCTTTGACCAAATATCACATTGTGTTAACAATGTCCGGACCCTTTTGGTATTCCCACACACAATCACCGACTTATGCACAGTGAATAGGATACCAACACACAAGACTAACCTGACCCTAGAACCCACCACTACTAGATGCTACATTGCCTCAAAGACCAACAAAACTAAGAAAAGAGGAAAGAGAGTAGTGGAGGAGGAGCTTGAGAAAGAGGCAGCTAAGGGTGGTTCTACTTTTACCCTTACCTCCTTTAGTGAGCAGATTGCCACTTAGTTAACAAGTGACTAGTTTGAGTGAGGAACTCTAAGAGCAAAGGGCTATTGCTATGGCTAATGAGTACAGAAGGCAAAGATTCATGGATCCTTTGATGCTGGAAATAGCCAAAGCTCAAAATGTCGCTTTGTGGGTTACGAGTAAGCCTTTTGGCAAAGTTCCATTCCTACCACAAGCTACTTCAGTGAGGGTCCAAGACAGTCCTCTGGTGCCATAGCTGCTACTGCTGAAATGGGAGGGGAGGATGTTGGAGCAGAAGAGGAGAGAAGAGAGGAGGAAGCTTATTCTGCGACGAGTTTTCTGCTTTTGGTGTTTTTCTTTTGTTCCAGAGTTTCTTGATGTATTGAGACTTTATTTCAACTAATGGGTTGTGTTTCTTTTAATCTGTTGTTGCTGTTTTTCTTTTTCCCTTTCCCTTTTGACAGTGAGGATACTGCCAAGTTCAAGTGTGGGGGGGTCTTTGTTGCTTGCTTAATTGCTACTCTAGTGTTTGCTTTATTTTTGAAAATTCTTTTTGGAATCCAATCTTTCATCATTATTCTTTAGTTTTGAATTGATTTTAGATGGTGAATTGCTGTGAATTGGGTCATTTTTTACTGTGTTGATATGTGCCGAAAAGGTTTTACCTGTTAAAATTGGCTAGGCTTTGAAAATTTTTGTTTTGGTAGCATTTTTTGAAGCTAGGTCACGACTTGAGATGTGATTTTGACAGGGAAAGACTATCTATGTCTTCAGGTCACAACCTCACTAATTTCAAGTCGTGACCTCAACTCCCTTCTAGACCTGAAGCCATTTTCTGTGCATCCATTTCCTTCTCTTCGCTTTATACAATGCTGTATAGGAGGAACCTTTTTTAAGCTACATTTGCAGATTTTTCAAGCAAAATCATTGCCTTTTAATCCAACCCCATTGCATCAAACAGTTTTTCTCAAAAAAACCATACCCATTCTTGAGCTTTTAAGAATTCTGGATTTTGAAAATGATTTCTCTAAGACTTTATGGGTGCCTTTAAGATCTAAGTATGTTCTTAAGTGATTATTTTGGTCTTTTGAATTGTCACCTATGGTTCTCTTTTATGATAAGTGTCCTAATGCTTTATGACTAATGCATGTTGATGGAAACTTTATGCATGAACAATTGAGATATGAAACCCTTGTTGGAAGGATATTCTTGAACCCTAATTCCTATATTGAGTGATTATTCTGTGGTTTGCATTCTCTAGAACTTGTTTTAGCTCTTGGTTAAAGTTACGTTCATTTATAATTTTGAATATAATAGAGGTATTCTTTTCTACACCCTTTTATCCAAACACAATCAACAAATATCTATCCATTGTTCAACCCTTTTGATCCTTTATATCTTTCATTTCATTTACCACTTCGAGTATTTGAGCTAAATTTTTATTTGAGTTAATTTTATTCTGTCAATTGAGATTTCCCAACCTTCATGGGTTTTTATTAGGAATATCGGTTTAAAAAAAAACAGAGAGAGAAAGAATTAAAGAAGAAAGAAAGAAAGTAAAAGGAAAACAAAAGTAAACAAATACTTTATATACTTGAGTTATAGCAACAAAATAAGTTGAATAAAGTATTCCCTTGGTGGTAGAAGGTTGGGATCTAAACTTCTTTGTCTAAGAATAGATGATATTTAACTTTTATTACTTTAATTCTTGACACTTGATTTCATCATTTTTCTATTCCATCTAGCCTTTACATTACTATAACCTTAAAAGTCCTCTTGATTCCTTACATGAATGCTAAATTATAGTAGAGATTTTAGAGTTGTTACAAACTTATGGTAGGATGTTTGCTATTTGAATTTTGAGTGAAAACAACCCCAAATAAGGAGAGATGAGTGAGTTAAACACTTACACTTTTGAGTGAATCTCTACTATTCATGCATTTAGAGTCAGTTGCACCTTATATCTAATTACTTGGCATTGTTCATGTTATCATTTTTGTTTTCCTAAAAGATATTGATTGATTAATTCTTAAGATCATTTTGAGCATGCTAGTTTCCATGATTGTGCCTGTACTCTCTTTGGAATGATTCAAGTCTTTGTCCAGGAGTACAAAGGTTCAAGTATGAGGGAGTGATAAAACCCAATATTTACATGGTTTTCTTAAACGTTTCCTGATATTTTGCAACACTTTTACCCTCATTATGCATGCATTTATATCCTTTTGATTTCATTGATCCATGCATTGCATTATATGCTGTTTAAGGGTAAAAAGGGTCATTTTTCTTGTCCAAACTGAAATTGCCTTTATCTTTAATCAGTTTAATCTTTGCAAAGCTCTTTGCTGCTGTTTCCAAGCATTTGGAGGAAGATTTAAGACCTAAGATGGAGCATTGACGAAGCCACAAATTCATAAGAGTCAAAACATAAGACTGGGGTGTTTCTGTGTCCCTAGGTCATGACTTAGACTTTTGAGATCATGACCTAGATGCTCTTTAAGTGAAGCTGTGCATTTTGGAGCTAGGTCAAGACTGATTGTGCCTCTGTGTTTTCAAGTCGCGACATGGCTTCATGAGGTTACGACCTGACTTTTTGAGGTCACGATATGAATTTCTGAGGTCGTAATCTGAATATGTTTAGTAGAGCTGTGTGTTTTGGAATAGGTTATTCTGTAATCAAACTTAAGGGAAGTAGCCACCACGAACTAGGAAGCCTCTATTATGTAGATTTGCAAGGATAGAAGCCTCTACCATTTTCTTTCAAGACTCAAGTTATCCTATACCTCAAACTTCCATTTTTCCTCACTTCTTCACTATTTTCTGTGATTCTAAACTGATTAAATCACTCTCACCACCTTCTCCTCGATTTTTCCAACCCTTTTTTTAGTATTACTCATGGCTGAATATACCTCAAGTGATTGTGACACATTTAAAGACATGAGAGGCTAAACCATTAGCCTCTTGGTAATGGGGGACGATGCTTAAGTTCAAGGACTTAATTGGGGAGTTTCTTAGTCTAAACCTATGTTTAAATTTGTGTTGAACATTTCTAGACTTAGGAATTTCTACACTTATGTAAGACTTGATTTATGATTTGTAAATCTTGTGTCTAGACTACTGTAATGTAATTGGATTGGATGCTGTTTAATGTTGAATTATCTATATAAATATATTAGTTTTGAATCTTTGTGATCATTTGATTATCAATGATCTCTAATAATTAATTTGTTTACTTGGTATTCTATCGTTGTTGATTGACAATCTGAGAGTAGTTACATCA
This sequence comes from Neltuma alba, assembly GCF_004799145.2. Taxonomy (NCBI): domain Eukaryota; kingdom Viridiplantae; phylum Streptophyta; class Magnoliopsida; order Fabales; family Fabaceae; genus Neltuma; species Neltuma alba. Next base: position 146,097 of record NW_021632496.1, read on the forward strand.
TCTATTCATTTACACTCTAAGTGGTTTCAACAATGTTTTAAATGATGTTAATTTACTTTGATTAAAGTGAGTTTTCATTAATTAAAACTTTGGACCCAAGTGATTACTTGGGGTCTTTCATCAAACTTAGAGATTTCTAAACTCCTATATTAATTTAAGAGTAAGGATAGCTAAACCTTCATCATCAAGAGTCTATTTTATTATACTTTCCTACTTAATCCAAATCATTCCTTCATTTATTTAAAAGACTAAAAAGATCTATAGCTTTGCATTTTGTCTATTTTGCACTAATAGTTTATAATTCAAACCCCCTTTTCCTTACCCAAATTAACCTATTTTTGATAACCAATCTAGACTAGGATTACCAATAAAATGCTTCTCGAGAAGAACACTGGTTACACCCTATACTGCATTATCTGGTGCAATCACTTTCTTGACGACTCAAAAGGCGACAATCCGATTTGATCAAAAAGTCAAGCACAGGTTTTGTACCTTCAAGGAATGGTGCAAAAGTAAATCTCTACTTCTCACTTCGGTAGTAATCCTCTAATCTCTTTTAGGAAAACTTTCAGAAATTTCCTCACTAATGGAATCTCTTCAAGTATCCTTAGCAACCTTTTATCAAGTATCTATCTACTTGAGCTTCTGTAACAAAGTTTAACTTGACATCTGTACATGGGAGTGTTTTCTGGAGGAAGGATAAGAGTTCTATTTCTACAGTCAAGGAGTATATTGGAAGATAACCAATTTAGGCCACTAATGACATCGATATAATAGAATAGCATACATATCAAATCAAGGGTATACAATAATACTCATACTAGATAATGCAGTTCATAGAGAAGCCAGAGGTTATTTTCTTTTTCCATGTGTCATTTCATGAGAGCATTCCATAATCCATATTTTTCTAGTCTTTAAGTACATTATATAAATATAAATACGACATAATATCATTCACAATCCGTTATAACATCATCATATAGTTTGGCAAAATGTTACATGACATTATATAACATTATATAATCCATAATATTCATTTATCCCAATATCAATTCCTTGCCCTTGTCCATGGATGAGCCACTTCCTATTTAGGACATAAATTGACATAGGAGGAATGAGATTTCATAGAAATCTCACTAGCAATTGAACTATAATTATCATGTAAATCAAGCAAGTTAAAATGTGACATGTTATAAAACTTCAAGATGTCCTCAAGCCACATAAAATCTAACACACCTTCATTTCAAACCCCATTATACATCATTTGGAACCATTCAGAATCATTACACGATGCTTAGAGTAGGTAAAAACCAAGATTTAAAGTTCTGATTTTAGTTACTATTCATGTAACCCCTAAAAATCGGGTCAAGTTTGAAAAATCATAACTAAATGTAGAAAAATCAAAATAGAGTGGTTCCAAGTCTCACGCAATGTTTATGACATGATCTACATAGGAAAAATATTCATAAGTATCAATTTCTCACAGATCAATACCAGTTTCCACACAATTATGTACTGTTCATTTGGTAAATTCTATAATTTCCAGTATTTTTGCCCAACTTTGAAAGGGCATAACTCTTTCCACAAAATTCTAAATTTAATGATCCACTACTTGATTTAAAGATAAAAATATGATCTATTAGTCTTCCAAATTTTAAATCCAGATTCAAACATTTGCTATTTATTTCGTATGCACCAAGTTTGGTCCTTTTTAGTCAAAGGTTATCCCTTAACTACCTTTGTTTTGGCTCTTTCATAACTTTTTACCCATCCTTAATCATTTGAGGCTTAACACAAGCTTGAACATACATTCTACTATGCTTTTACATGTTTGAACATAGACATACATGCTTGGATCCCCTTAGGAGCTATTATCCAACAAACATTTCCAAAGTCATAATATTACATAACAAGTTCCAAAATTTACACTAGGATACATTAATTGTTCATTAGGCCTCCGAGACAATTTCTTTGCCTTTGCCCTTGCTTGCACTTCCTCCTAGATGGTGTTAAACATAAGAGTGAGATTTCAAAGAAATCCCAGTAGCACAGAATCACACTTATCATGCATTCCTGCAACACTACGTGCAATGCCTTTGTGCATTTATCTTATTCATGTGTTCATGCTTTTATGCCATGGAAAGTAACCTATCATACACATATTCAGTGGACATAATGCCAAGGCAACATAATTCAAACATTGCAATCAACATTTGCAATAAAGCTTAGTCACATCATGGCACACATTGCACACATACACATTAACACATCAATGTAAGCAAGAAAGCAATCAAATGTAATTCAATGCTACCTTTTGGTACTTGGTCCTTGATTTCCTTTAAGTTCAAGATGTTTTCCTGAGGATTTGGCAAGGTACCTAACAAACCAACACCAATGCCAGTCATTCAACAATTATTCAAACACATTCCCTATTATTTAAACATTAAACCCTTATTCTGCAGTTACTCTCATATGAAATGTCATGGCTTTCCATACTTAAAGTATACGTTTTGGCCCATCAAGCATGGCCTATCCCCATGTCTCTTACCACAAATCTTGTATTCCCTTCCTTGGTGAATGGGGTATGTCCATTCTCATCTTGCTCTTCCTCCTCTATTAAGTCTTCTTAACAAACCAGGCCTTTTCCTTTTCTTATTATTATCGTAGGAAGTCACTTCCTGACTTGGCCTCTCTACGGATCTCTCAGCCCTTTGGGTTGCCTTGGTCGAATCTTAATGATTCTGGCTATTCTCCATAATGCGGCAGACCTCCACCGCCTTGTTAAATACTTCAAGTTGTTATGGGGCTACCTTCTCTCTTAACTCAAGTTTCAGCCCCCTGATCATCTTTTTCATAAACCAGCACTCATCATTCATGTGTTAGAGATAAGTGGAGTACCTAGATAACTTGATGTACCTTGCCAAGTACTCATCAAAGGGCATATTCATAGCTTGCTTTACTGTGAGGAATTCGACTTCCTTCTCATCCCTCACGGATTAGGAAAAGTATTTTAGGAAAAACTGATCTTTAAACACTTCCCAAGTAACCAGAGTTTCATTAGCCTAGAGGACCAGCTTGGCGCTCCTCCACTATCTGTCTGCTTCCCCTTCCAGCTTGTATATAGCCATATACGCCTTCCTCTCATATGGGCACTCTAATATAGCAAAGATCTTTTCTAGCTGAGTTATCTAATCCTCGGCCACTTGTACATCAAATGTTCCCTCAAAAGCTGGAGGGTATTGTTTCCTAAATTTAATAATCCACTACTGTAGCATATCATGTTCTACAACAGGTTGAGGTCTTACAGGAGTGGTGTCCTATTATTGCCATTGTGGTTGTGGTATGGGCTGGGCTGTCCCGGCTACACCTTATCTGGGTTGTTGTAATTGTGTCAATACTACTATTACTGCTGTAGCTATAGCAGCATCTCTTTCTTGCTCTTGCCTAGCGAGATGTGACATTAAACTACGAAAAGAACAAAGCTATATTATATGCTAAACTTATATTTCATTTCTATTTTGTATAATAGGTAGCATAAGTTAGCTATACATGACTATCATTCACACAACATCTTGAAGGCTTAATTTATAACTAATAGTCATCTATGGGAAGTTAGCTAAAAGAAAAGGCTCTATAGTGTTAATTATCTTCAAAGAGATAGCCACTCTCCTGATACAAAGCCTAAAGAGTCCGTCAAACCATATATCTGTGTTAGAGAACACATAAAATAAAGCTCTTAACTAAGTTATGTCATCTAGGGTACGATCTTCTTTGGTAACCACGTAGTATAGAACCTTGATCTAATACAGGAACTGAAGATAAACTACAGCCACTTGATTCTCATTTCGCTTGATATGCCTGGCCTAGAATTTGAATTCTTTTAACAGTGAACTATATGTGGGGAACTCTGTTGGCAGTGGTAAATACAGTCTCACACTAGATCTAGCTTTATTGCTGTCAAGTCTAGGTACTGGATGACTATCACACCTTACTTTTAGACCACATTTTATCCTAGTTAGAACTATTTGGAACCATTTCTTATCGTTTTAGGCTAGAAAAATTCAAACTTTAAAAATCATTAAATTCATATTACCCTAACCAAGGCCAAATTTTGAAAACTCATAACTAATTCTAAAAAAATCAAAATGAGATGGTCTCAAGTTCTATTTAAATCTCTTAATATGATCTTTAGAGAAAAAATACTCACTAATATCCAGTCCATATCAATCAATTCTAGAGTTAACGCAAAGTGTACTATTCATAAGGTAATTTTTCAATTTTTCAGAATTTATGCCTAACTTTGGATAGACATAAATTTTTGTAGAAACACTACTACAGATCTGCTAATATTTAACGGTTATTTTTCTCATATTTGACGGTTCTGGACTGTCAAATATGAACGCATCATATATTCTCTGGGGAGCATATTTGACGGTTTTAAACCGTCAAATATGAAAGAAATACTTGACGGTTCCTGGTTAAAAACTGTCAAACAAGGTCACATTATTTGACGGTTCTTGCAAAGAACCGTCAAATAAGGTCAAGACATTATTTGACGGTTCTTTGCAAGAACCATCAAATAAGGACCTTATTTGTTGGAGAGATTAAGTGGCTTCATTTTTTATGATATATAGTTATTTTTTATTTTTTATTTACAAGATAATATAATTATTGATAATAACAAGAGAATAATACTAAATAAACAAATTATATTTATGGAATTAAAAATCCAATACATTATAGATAAATATCATACATTTGGAAAGAAATTAATCATTTGAACACTCTGTATAAAAGAACATTGCCTCTTTCTTCGAATTCTAAAAGAAAGTCTATTAATGAAAAATTCCATGATGTAGAACACCACTGCAACAATATTCTCGAATGCCCATATCCTCTGTCTGCAAAATATCAACATTTCTAAATTAGTAGCTATTTGAAACCCCATGTCACTTCTCAAATATTTAAATAAACAAATATGCAAAAGTGATTAATCACTTCTCAAATATTTACAGATAGCACTCATCAAAGTCAGAGCACAAGATTTAATATATTTTTGACCCATAATCTCATACGAAGCCCTGTCCTCAAAGAGCTGAGGCCAAATCCAAAGTTAATTGCCCCAGCCAAAATCATTATAAAACTCTCATCTTAAGAGTTAATATCCTAATTTCATATTCACACAGAGCAATATCTAAACCTTCTACTTATTGCCAGCTATTTTCCTTGTAGAAGCAACACCATATTGATGAAAGTCAAAATAAGCATCCTACATTCAGTATAGATATTACAGCATAAGTATAGATATGTAAACAATAGGACTACCAAACTTAGTTGTAGCTTAAGTTGCTAGCTTATGATCACTATTTTAGTAACCGATAATCATATACAAATCCAAATTTACCTTATATCAAACTCTTCTGATTTCTGCATTACTTCTTGAGCAGCTTTAACAGCTTGATTGTTCATACCAAGATTAGAACAAAATCGCCTCTACAGATTATGATGAAACTAATATTAGTGATACTAAATTAATACTAAAAATGATGAAATGTGTTCATTAGAGGAGTGAATAACCAGTCAATAGATCGAAATCACTATGTATTCTTTTGCTCGGCCAATTTCCTTCTTTGTGGCTCCATTGGCAATAGAGCAAATTTCTAGTCGAAATCCATAGCTTCAAGAAAGCTCATTTACAAAAGAAAACATACATTGGGAAGCATATATCTAGATGTTAAAAGTATCATAGGGTGTACCCTTTACAGTGCGTGGCTTGTCTTCTTATCAACAAGCAATGTAGAGGCAAGCAGCCACTAATGCATCCTAATTTCTTCTTGATCTTCTAGACTTTGGTCTTCAACCCTCTTATATATCTCATTAGCTTAGTCCTTCAAATCAAAAGCAATATGAGAGGAACACACGAGGTTAGAATTTAGCCATTACCATCTCTAAAAACACTTTTGAGAGACACTTCCAATTATGGCTGGGCATGGAAATACGTAGACCCACACTTTCCAATATCAATTAGAATCTAGCTGTCACTAGTTATAAGGATAGGCCTTTACTTATTTTGAACTAGTTACCACTATATTCCCTCTCTTCTTTCATCTCTTCCCTTATAAAAAGATGTTTTCAACACCATGGTAGGATCTGTCTAGGGATGGGCACACATTATGATGGCTTGGCTTATTCATTCCCTACCTTCAAAATTAATTTACTCGATTTACCAAAAGGATTCAAACCCCTTTAATTTCTGTTCCCCCAAAACAAAACAAGTTTATTAAGACCATACTAATTAAGTGAAAGTTCAAACATACTTGAGCAGTTTCCTTCATTATCTGAAGGATTAGTTGCATATAACAATTGAAGACACACACGCACGCGCACGCACAAATCAAATGTAAACAATAAATACTATTTATTCTGATCTGATACCTTTCTCTAACAGTACTGATCAGTTCTGAGTCCCAATGAGCATATAGTGCCTTACTCTTTTCCAGAGAGGTGATTGAGGCCAAGTCAAAAATACATCTAACTGCCTTTCCCTATGAAGCCAGAAAAGCCATATTAGAAGTAACATTTACATGCGAAGCATAAAGATATGGAGGATCATGAAATTAGTGCTGTGATAAAAAGTTGTCCAAAATAAGAATATGCCATACCTTGATAGTTGCAACAAGTCCCACCCTAAAAAATTTATTAGTCACCACATTTGATGATTATTTAGTTATCTTATTTGGAATATATAACAAATAAATTCAAATTTTGAAACCCTAAAATCTCTTTTGCAAATGATCCCGTTAGACTATATCTCTCCATGAAGATATCTCCCTAGTGCAAATCCTCTTCGGCTTGGGCTTGAAACAGTTGAAATCAACAAGATACATAGCGTTTGAGTGGCTCATGAAGTAGAAAGTGATGAGGAAGATGATGAGACTAGAGCAAAGAGTGATGAAGACAAGATTGTACTTGAGATTGTCCTAAGGTTGGAGGAGTTCGTGGAACGAGATGGGCAGTAGAGAGGTAGTTGGAGGTAGAGGTGGCGACAAGGATAGGAATCGGCGAGACTTGACGGCAAGAAGGGCTGGAGTGAGAAAAGTAATCAAGGTCGGGAGAGGCAATTGTGGGAGAGGGGCGGAAAAATATTCAGGAAGAGTTCGATAAGAAGACTGAGGGTGATTAATTTTTTTTGACAGTTAATAAGGAGAACCGTAAAATAAATATTTTTAATAAATTATAAAATTCTTATATAATAAATACTAGACGGTTTTATCTAGCACCGTCAAGTATTTGTTAATAATACTTGACAATTTTTAATTAACAACCGTCAAGTATTGTTTTGCTATTTAGCGTCTTCTCTTATTTGACAGTTTTTAGAATAACCGTCAAATATTTAGCGTCAAATATGTATAAATTTGTAGTAGTGAAAACTCCAAATTTAATGAAATACCACTTGTTTAAATCCAAAAATATAATCTATAAGCATACAAAGTTTTAGCCAAAATTTCATTCATTTGGCTAGAATTTTATTGGTGGAAAAATAAGGCATCATTATGGTTCTTTTATCCCTTTTTCATGCATTTTCTTGACTTTTCTCCTCTTTTAACCTCATAGGACCATTTCAATTACATATCATATGTTTAAACATAATTCCTTAATCAAATATTTACATGCATGACATCCTTGATCATCATTACAATAATTCATGATAATCATACGTAATTACAAAATTGTTCTTCTAAGTGACATTAAACTCAATTCTCTCCCAAGATAATCTCCTTTCCTTTCTCCTTGCTCGGTCCAACCCCTAGTTGGTAGATATTTGAACATGAAAGAATGAGATTTCATAGAAAATATCAGTAGCAATGAATCACAATCATCATGCTAATCATGCTATGTAAAAATATGACATGTTATCATGAAACTAGAATTATCATGCAACATTTCATGTGCATTTCATTGCCATGGAAAGAGAGCCACAACTCAAGCTATTGAACCATTCCACATTACATATTTTCAAGGCATATTTGATATAGAATTTCACACATAATCACATAATTTTCTCAATCACATCATGGCAATATAAACCAAATAACACCTACACATTTAAACAAGCAAGAAACAATCAAATTATGAGTTCAGTGCTACATCTTACTTAAATATACAATTTGACCTATTCATGTATTTGGTGCTCCTCTTTGTTTTGTTGCATAATACCTATCAATCCAAGTATAAACACATTCCATATTACCAATAATTCTAAGCATAAATATTATTGCTTACTGACATACTCAAATAACCCCTTTTTTCTTGATTTTTAAAATTATTGTTTTCTCTTTGTCTCAACCAATCTCTTCGGCTATTCCTACACAATTTTTCATGTAGAATCTAAATATCAAATCAGATTTAACAAAATCATACTCCTTTCCCCTTAACTCATGTTGGTTGAATAGTAGGGTTTATAAGTCCTAAATTTCTGTTTTTGATTCCAATGATTTTAAACACTTTTTCTTGGTGTTCCCCTACACAAAAACACCTTTTAAACTCATTGGAATCATCAAATCACATTGAAACAATTTCTAACCTCAAGAACATAAAATGAAATGCTTAACACCCTAACTTTGGTTTTCTTTCAAAATTCAATCTACACATCAATCACACACATCATTCCATACTCATATTTATGATTTCTATCCTTTTCTAATTCATTCTTAACCAAACTGAATTTTGGCAGCATAAGGCTTGTATTTGTCATGAAATTTCAACCAAAGCAACCCATAAATCTAACCAAAATCAACCTTAGACATACCTTAATGGATCCTTGCTTGGAGCATGATGATTTCCCCTTGTTTTGGAAGGTTTTAGGTGCTATTTATGGTTGATTTTTTGGTTTAGCAGAAGTTTTCCTATTTTCTCCAAGTTTGGCCGAATTATGATCTTTCGGGGGGTATTTATAGACCTCCCAAGCTGACTATTTCCCATCCAAGATGGCCTCATTTTCTACCACCTAAAGGGATATGTGTCCCTCTTCATAACCCTTGAATTTTAGATGAAGCTAAGTGTCCCTTTACTCTTAATTTTTCTTGGTATTTTTGGTTTAAATTGGGCTTAGACTCTGTTAACATAAGAGACCATGGGCTGCACAAATTTTATGGGCTTTTTGGGCCAAAATGAGTCCAAAACTGATTGGATAGGGAAGGAAAAGTGTGGCCCAATCAAAATTATCAATTTCTAACCAAAACTCACTATATCGGTTACTATTTCCTAAAATAATTCTGAGCCTCCAAAAATTCATTTTTCTCTATCAAAAATTCTTTTTTAATATAAAAGGTCTCATGAAGTTTTTGGAAATTTACTTCTACCTCTAACCTCCTGTATTGGATTTTCTCCGAAATCAGGTCTTACCAATAAAGTTTCATCATAAAATATCCAAAAATAATTCCCTTCACATCCTGAGGCCAAAGATAATTCTTCAATTCATAATAATATGCTAAATAACTTTTTCATATTTTTCCCAAATTTATTGGGGCCTTAGGGTAGCTTAAATAATTAATTATAGTCAAAAATCCCTATCTGATTATAAAATACTAATAAATCTTGAAAATTATGTAATCAATTATTTTTACCCCTTTTTCACTTATAGGACCTCATATACTATTCTAAATCCTCAAATCTCCAATTTTTTCTAATTTTGGAGAATTTTTTAATTTTTCTGACACCCCCTTGCAGTCAATCCAACTTATACCAGATATTACAAAAATATTAGTCCGAACCCTGTTTGGATTTTATGTCATGTATGGCTTCGTTAGCCAATCTACTTTCCCTATTGGCCCTTGGCTTAATTTTTCATTCCTATTATCAGGGTTAAAATTTATAGGATGTGACAATAACTCCCTATATCGTCTTTAAAATCCATACCCCGTGCTGCATTCAGTGCTACAGAGGAATAAATTCCTTCTAGTGTTGTGGCATAGTATCTGTATGGAGGCTTAGGGTCATCAGGATCTTCTTGTTGTTCACCATGATATCACTATGGATAATCTTATCCTAGCATCCTCTTGTTAACAGTCTCTTCAAAATGACCTTCATTAACACATGCCATCTTTACTATTTTCTTGCACATCTTTTAGCATATAACTCACACAAACACTTAACAACCAAATAGTAGAACCATTCAAAGCCAAAACCTTTGCTCTTATACAAAAAATATAACACCTTAATTTTAGACCATATACGGAGCGAAAACAAGTTAATTGGAACCATATTATATGGCATTAGGCTCGAAAAAACCTTACTTTAAAAAGTTCATTCTCGAGTTACTGTTCACTTGGTAATCCTGGTAATCCTAGTAATCTTAAAAGTTTTGCTGACTTTGAAAATTCAAAATTAATTCTAGAAAAATCAAAATGAAGCAGTTATTTCAAGTTCTATTTGAAGTTCTTTCAATTCTCTACATAGAAAAAATAGTCCTTGGTTCAGTACTCATTCCATTTAGGCTCCATTTTGCTTACAAAAATCACTGTTCATTTGGTCAATTTTAATTTTTCAACTTCTTACCATAAATCCAAAAATTCATAACTTTTCATATATAACTCCAAATTAGATGATATATCACTCTATTTAAAGGTTAGGATATCAACTTTAAGCTTACCATATTTCACGATCAGATTCTAATGTTTGCCCAAAAAGTTTGTAGGTCAAAACTTAGGGTTTTTAAGGCAAATAATCCCTTTTTAATTACTGTATCTTATGAAATTAGATCCTTATCTTCCATGTTCATCCACAACCATTATAGAGATTGCTATTTTTTTTTACAAGAAAGTGTTAATCAAACTAAATTTTGGGCAAATTTCAACTAAGTCCCACAATATAGACTTAATAAATTTTTAGGCCCGAAAAAATTCAAAAATTTAATTCCAAAATGAAAGTAAATAACAAATAAAAAGAAAATCTAGCCCTTAAAATTTGAAGAAAACATCTAATAAGCTTTATTCCATATGTAGAATTGTTATGTTTTCATATGTTGCTGTAAATATGATATGCTTTGTTGTAATCGACAATACATATAAATGTTATTTTTCTATTATCGATTAGAAATTTTTATATCTATTCGTTCTTGTGAATGTCCATGCATATAGTTGTTATTTGCCTATTTTTATTGTAAATTTTTATATGTAGAGTTCTATCTTTTTAATTCTTTGTTGCAACATTTTGTCTGTGGGCTTGCTATTTTTCTATTCTTTATTCTAAATTTTCATGTACAATTGCATCTTTTTTTATTGTTTTGTTTTAATTAAATTTATTAATTTTTCATTATTTATTGTAAATTTTACCTACAAAGATATGTCATATTGATGAAAAGTTACATACATTTGCTCAAAATGAACATGTTATTTCACCGCATCACTTGTTCTCAATTTACACTTTCAAGTTCGATACATCACTTAAAATGCGCTGGTTAGTCTTGACTAATAACTGGTCATCGATCTCTTTTTTATTTTTCGTTTCAATATGTTTTGTGTTGCTAGTTTTAGATCTAGCCGCGCCTTTTATATTATTTTGATGAGTCATAAGAAACCATAACAAGTTAGAGCTCATTGCATTAAGTTGTTCCTACAGCACCATAACAGAAAATTACAACAAAATAGACAAAGTATAAATCTATATATTGCAATTTACAATAAAAAAATAACAACTATACATGTCAAAATTTATAATAAAAAATAAAAAGGTATCACTCTACACATGAAAATTTATAACAAACAATAGAAAAATAACATTTATATGTATGGTCATTTACAACAAAGAATAAAAGAATAACAGCTCTACATATGACTAATTATAACGAAGAATAATAAAATGTTAGAAATAAAGAGAAAGAGAGAAACCATTGGAGATAAAAATTGTGTGTATTCAAGAATGAGATGAAAAAATCAATATGTACAAGAGAAAGGAATAATAAATCTTGATAAAAAATAATAAATCAGGAGATAAATACAAATCAATATAAATCAAATTATATCAAAAAACTATATTAATACCCCTTCAAACTCAAGATTACTTGAGAGAAAGCAGCTTGAGTTTGTATACCAAAAACTAGAAGCGACCAGGGCTTAAAAGGTTTATTAAACAGATCAGCAGGTTGGTGCTTTGTTGGAATGGGAACAAGTCTGATGGCGCCCCGAACAATATGTTGCCAAGTGAAATGATAGTCAAACTCGATATATTTTGTTTTCTCATGGAACAAATTATTGTGTGCAATCTTAATAGCTGTTTGATTTTTACAATATATGTCAGTAGAGGACATTTGAGAAACTCCCAAATCATCAAGTAACTTGTGTAGCCAAAGAACCTTATTAGTAGTATCTGGTAATGGGCAATATTTTGACCCAGTATTGGATCAAAAGGCTAGAGTTTGTTTCTTACTCCTCCAAGAGATAAGAGAGTCACCAAGAAATACATAGAGCCTAGTAGTAGACGGATGATCAGCATGGTTGCCTACCCAATTAGCTTTGGAGTAGGCTCGCAAAGTAAGAGAAGACCTGCCAAAGAAACGAAGGCCATGATACAAGGTTCCCTTGACATACCAAAGAATCTAAAGAATAGCTACATAATGAGTGGTTCAAGCCTCAGACATGAACTGACTAACAATGTGAGCGAGATAGGCAATGTCCAAACTAGTCACTATAAGATAAATGAGTCATCTAACCAACTCCCATAACATACAGCTAGGGTTCTACAAAAGAAAGTCCTATTAGTAGGAACAAAGTGAGCATCAGGCTCAATGAGAGTGTTTTCAACCGTTTCATTAGTGAAGAAGGCTCGAGATATCAAACCAGAGGCAAACTTGACCTGTGAAAGAGAGACACCACTCTCCCCATGATGTACCTCAAGACTAAGAAAATAATTTAGTCTTCTAAGATCCTTTATCTCAAACTGTTTCCCTGGGTAAGTTTTAAGTTCTTGAACTCCTATAAGATCACTACCTATGATAATCATGTTATCAACAAACAAAAGAAGTAAAACAATACTACGATCACTACTCTGAATAAATAAAGCAAAGTCGTAAGGGCTATAATTGAAGCCAATATGGCTTAAGGTATTACTGAACTTAGCAAACCATGCTTAAAAGGCCTACTTAAGTCCATAAAAGGCTCGACAAAGATGACAAATTTTATCTTATGGATGAGGATACCCAAGAGGGGGCTTCATATAAACGTCTTAACCCAAGTCACCATTCAAGAAAGCATTCTTAACATCCATCATATGGAGAGTCTAGTGCTTGATAGTAGCAATAGCAAGAAGGCTATGAACAGAAGTAGTCCAAGCAACAAGATCAGAAGTCTCTTAATAATCAATACCATAGTTCTAAGTGAATCCTTAGGGTACCAAATACGCCTTTTGTTGTTAAAGAGAGCCATCCAAGTGAGTCTTATTCTTGTATTCCCATCTTCATCCAACCAAAGTCTTACCAGGGGAAAGATCAATAAGATCTAGCTTGTAGTTCTTCATTTACAGTTTGCTACAAAAAAGGATCACAAGAGGCTTTTTTATAGGATTGTGGTTCTTGAAACTAGATGATGGTAGACAATAGTGATAACATTAAGGTAGGAAGGAGGATGGCTTACAGAAGTGGCCCGAATGATATCAGATGATACAAGCTTTGTAAGCATAGCTTGTGCAGGAGGATTAAAAACAGTAATCTCATCTGGAGTGGCCACTGCATCAAGCATATGTCATGTTAGAAAAAAAAAGAAGGAGAGAAACTATTAGAGATAAAAATTGTATATATTATGGAATGATGTGTACATTAATATCTACAAAGGAAATAAATAATAAATCCTAATAAGAAATAATAAATCAGGAGATAAATACAAATCAATATAAGTCAAATCATATCAATAAATAGTCCCAACAAAACAGTCAATTAGCGACTTTTTCGCTAATTTTAATTTTGACAAAATTGTGACGAAAATTTCATCACTAATATTTGCAACGGACTTATGACAAGATTTAGTGATGAAAATAGCCTGTCACAAATTCTGTCACTAAGCGATAAATATTAATAGAATTTACAAAATGTTCCCGTTGCTAAAGTTCGTGGCAAGTCCATTGCAAATTTGTCAGAAAAATTAGTGATGAAATTTCCGTAGCAAATGCGTGTGTAATTTAGAGAAAAGTTAGGGTTAACCTATTCCAATCTTGCAACAAAAATTCTAACATAAAAAATTTTTTTGGGTAAATTCCATCAGAAATCTGTCGCTAATATAACATTTATGAAAAATTTTTTGCTAGCAAAATTTATGGAATTTTTTATTTTCGTATAGTATTTGAGTAATTTATGTAATATATAAAAATATGATGATTTGTACATATTTTTTATTAAAACAAATAAAGGATAATCAGTCTCATTATTAAACCAACTTTTTGAACTTATGAACTAAAATTAAAAAATATGAATATAGTTCATAAGAATTTGATATGATTATATTGTCGTGTTATAATATGAATATCTTTTTCTTATTGGATGCTTCTCTTTCTCTTCCTACATCATTGTGGAGTATAGTTAGTTAGATGTAATGAGAGATGTGTGAAAAATGTAAAGATATGTTGAACTTTTATCTAATGGATAACTTATTTAATGACATATTTAATTATTATCTTGTCTTTATCGAATCAATAATGGTGCCATATACTTTAGGGCTAAACAATAAACATGATAACCTAGTAAACCTAGCCCAATTTGTCTATATGCCTGATCTATCCAGTAAGTTGGATTAGCTTATTTAACTGAAGTACTCAAACTGACCTGGAGTATTATATATAATCAATAACATATCCATGTATATATAGCCCTATTCTCATTTGTGTCTTGGAGTAATACTATATTATACAGATGTATATCTAAGATAAGTAATGTAACATCTAGAAAATTTTAACCCTGAAAATAAGAGAATTAAATGGACCAAGGGCTAGTTAGTATAGAGGGACTATAGTTCTCACAAGTTTAAATTGAAACTCGGTTAGTGGTCAGTTTGATATTTTAAAATATTAATTGAAGAAAGATTTAATTGAGAAGTCAAGTTAAAAATTCTCAAAAATTCTCATAAAATCATGTAAAATAGAATTAAGGATCAAGGAATAGTGTTTGAGGCTCCAGAAGAATTATTGAAAGGAAAATAAATAAATATAGAATTTCTATATTTATATAAATTTTTGGTTACACTGAGTAATAGTAACCAAAGTTAATTATTTAAAATACTCAAAGGCCTCAATAATTCAAGAAAAAATATCAAAAAATTTCTTGAAGATGGTCATAATTTATAAAATTGTTTCTAACTTCAAATAATAAGGAGGTTAGCTTTAATAATATTTAAAGTGAAATTATTGCAGTTAAAATGTCAGTTTTACTAGAATTAGAATTTAGAGAATTCTGGAGTAAATTAACTTCTAAGAAAAATCGTAAAACTTCCCTCCACTGAGAGGAGGTTAATATTGCACTGAGATGAATTTTTTAAGATAGTGGATTAGATAGGATATAGGAAAAATTGACCCAGTACTCACTAATACTTAGTGCAATATAAGGATACCCAGGGAAGTGAATTTTTCTGTAAAACTTTCTGGCCTATTTGGCCCAAAAATCATGCCTAATGAGGTGCATTTAGAGAAAAAATATTTAAATGAAAAATAAAAATAAAATAAAGTTTCTAGAAGGTTATTAAGAAAGTTAATCATGGTGATTAAGGAAGTTAACCAAGGTTAAGGTTAAATGATCTTGGCATGACATAAGTAAAGTGACATCATAACCACGACATCCCAGGGACAAGTGGCAAGATCATATTCTTGAAGCCCAAGATTTGTTCATTTATTTCATTTTGTTTTTCATGATTTTTGGAATAAAAATGGAGGACTAAGATTTGACCACCTACCCCTTGTAATTTTATTGAACTTCAAGGGCTAAGAGTTACGCCAAAGCTCTATAAATACCTCCTCCCACCTCACAATTTTTGACCAAGAGAGAAGCTTTGGGGAGACCATTTTGCTCTTGATATTTAAGAGAGAGAACAAGGAATTCTAGAGAGAGAAATTCCACACAAACTCAAGGAATCACTAATGTAAGTTTCTAAACCTTTTATGAATTTATGTGGGCTGTTTTATAGTATTTTCATGATGATTAGATGGGCATTTCCTAAGGAGAAATGCTGTCAAATTTTTCAAAAAAATGAAGGAAATTAGTTCAGGTTTGAAATATAGATTAAACACCTAAAAGGGGTAGGAATTCATTGGTTATGATTGAATTTTGGAAATAAAATCCAACCCCTAAGTTTATGTGAAGTTTTAGCTAAGAGGACTAATAGGGGTTATGATTAAATTTAATTCAATTTGATGCTTCCAATATGTTTAAATGATGAAATGGTGTAGGGAAACACCAAGAAACGAAGCTTGGAAACATAAAATTGAAAGTGAAAATTTTGAATTCCATAGGTATACTACTCGGCCAAGTGAATATCATTAGGGAAGATTTGGATTTTCATAAATCTAAATTGACATTTGGATTTTACATGAAAATTCATATAAGAATGGTCTAAAGGAATTAAGGAATCAAAGTTAGAAATAATGACCCAAAAATCAAAGAAAAAAGGGATTAAGGGTTATGTGATTAATGCATTGGATGAAATAATAACGTATGGCACCCTATTGTGTTACTAATAGGTGTTGCATCAAAAGAGAAGAAGAATTGCCTAAAAGGAAGAGCTTGAAGGAAAAGGAAAAGCTTGAAAGAGATAGCTATCATTTACTATTTAAATGTTATCTCGCATTGTATTTATTGTTATATGTTGTGCTATGTTGTTATGCCATGATGTAGATGAGATTATGATGTTATGTGTTGTATAACTCCATGCACGTAATGCCTTGGCTTATGCAATGTTGAGTGCTATGAATGAGAAGCATATTATTTCCTTTCCATGGCATGTGATAGCTAGTTCATGTAACATGTAATACTTTACTTGAGTGTGACATTGTAAATGTGATGCTATGCTACTAAGATTCCTATAAATCTTACCCCTCCCATGTTCAAAAAATCTTAAGGCCTACAACATCCAAAGCAAAGGGCAAGGAGTTGATTAATGCTTCAAGAAATAATTGATGTTATGAAATGTTATATGGCTTAGATCCTTTGTTGAATTATGTGGTTATGTGTAAATATTCTTTTTAGATAATATTATGCAATAGTATAATGTAAGCATATGTTAAAGCATGCTGTTATACCCAATCGTGTGGTTGATTGGTTGGTATGTTAAGTTAGAGCTTGAGTTTCAAGAGGCAAGGCAATTAGGTGATAAAAGTCAACATTTTGAGGCTAAACTTTGACCAATGTGACTCTGACCATTTGAGTGAGTTAGGTTACAAAATTTTATATTCTAAGAAATCTCATTTTTCTCTTTAAAATGAGTACTAACAGGCCTCAAATGAATATTTGTACAAGAAGTTATACCTATTCAAAATTAGGTAAAAATACTTAAAAATTAGAAAATGACCAAATAAACAATACTTTTTGAAATTAAAACCGAACTCGAATTTGAAGATAATTCATCGAAAAATTATTTTTCCTCAAAAGATAATCTAAAGAGCTTCCAATACTATTTGGAATCACTCGATTTTGATTTTTTCAAAATTAGTTATAATTTTTCAAAATTTGGACAAAATATGGGTTCCTGCAAATCGTAACTCGAGAACAAAATTTTTAAATGTTAAAGTTTTCACACTTTTGGCCATTAAATGTGATTCCATTTGCTTTTAATTGGTTAGTTATTTAATAGAAAATGAAGGTGTTATAAGTAATTTAAAGGGACGGTAAGGTATAAGACGAGAATCATTATCTTGAATTTCTGAAAGAATAATTACAAATATTTTGAAATTGTTTATAGTAATCTTGAAGTTAGAAACTAGCTAGAAAATTGATTAGGGACGTCAAAGTATACAATAATTAGCAAAATATGATTAAATGTGAAAATTATGCATACGTGTGTATATATATTTTGAATTTCTAAGACAATAATTAGAAATATTTTATGTATATTTAAGATAAATGAAGGGACAGTAAAGTATAAAAAAGAGAATCAATATCTTGAATTTCTAAGACAATAATTAGAAATATTTTGAATTTCTCTTTGGTTATCCTGAAATTAGAAAATAGTTAGAAAATTAATTAGAGATCATAAAGTATATCTAAAATTCTAATTAGAAAAATCTAATTAAATGTTAAAATATATTGAATTTCTTTTAAGTTATTATAAAAGTTAGGTTTAAATTAAATCACTAGTATACGTTTTTTCTATTTATAAGATTTTCCTTTCCTTATGCTATTATTATTATTTCATATAGTATTGCTATTTAGGTACTTGGCTATGTAATTTTTTTTCCAGATTATTATATGTTTAGGGGAAATTTTGGTAATTAAAAAAGAAAAAAGAGGAAAAAATTCTGCTAAAAAAATGAGGGAAATAAAATTTCCCATTTGATTTTTCTTTTCCCTCATACTGCCCATCCCACGACACTTTCAACTTTGAAGCCCTAACCCTAACTCCCTCTCACTTTCTCACTATCACATCCTCTGCCTCTCTTCTTAAATTTGTCGTTGCTGTACTTGACTCCCTTTTCTCTCACCTTGCTCTTTGGTTCTTGGTCTTGCATCATCAGTGGTGACTCTCGGCACTATTTCGACTGTAGACCCAATCCACTTAGCACTTCTCTATTTGCTCAAGATCAACTATCGATGCTATCTCCCCTCAATCTCAGTTAGCTAATAATGCTCTTTGTCACATCCAGTAACATGGTAATTAGGAATAAGAAATATTTCTAAATAATTAAGGGCAAAAAATAATAAGAAGAAATAGAAGAATTTTGGTGGAAAATGATTATTATGATTTTCTAAGTCAATTATAAAAATTTGACTAATTAAGAAAAATTGGTCAAAAATAATTATGAAAAAATATTTTCAAGTGTCAGAAAATTAAGAAAAAAAGGATAATATTCTTTGAGAATTATATGAGGTTGTATAATTGGTTTTATGGCCAAATTACCCTTAAAAAATTACAAAGGAATTTAAGGGTAATTTAGGCTAATTTAAGGGCTTTTATTTTTAAAATTCCAAATAAATATTTTTAAGAAGAATAAAATTCCAAGAAAATTTCTATGATATACCAAGGAATTATAACAGATTATGAAATTAAAAGGAGACCCTCAAATATCCAAGCTTTTTTCTACTTTCTTTGAAAAGTGGAAAAATCACTAAAGAGTACTGTAATTATAGAAAAGAAATTGAACCCGGAGTAAAAGTGCACTGATAAAATGAAGACCAGAGTCCTGCACTTCAAATGGCCCACATTTTTCCATGTGTCAAGCCCCTAATAGAGAGTATTTGAATTTGCTAAGTGCCACACCTCAAGTGGTGAGGATCTTGACTTTTGATAATTAATTAGTTTTGGATTTAGTTAATTAAGAAAAAGAATGAAAGAATAAAGGGGGGATTCACACTTGGATTTTTATTTAATGTGGTGGTTGAGATATTTTGAGCATTAAAGAGAGCTCTCCTCTCCTCATTTTTAGACTTGTGGTTCAGCCAAGAGGGAAAAAGAGCAAGAGAGAGCTTGAAGAAGAATCAAGGGAAAAGTGAGCAACTTTGATCATCCAAGTGAGATTCAATGTTAGTTTTTGATTCTAAGTTATTCCTTGCCTTGTTTTCATGATTTGTATGGTTGGAATTTCTGGTTTTTCCTTTTGTTTGGAGCTGGCCAAAACACTTATTGTGTAGGGGAGGAAGTTTTGTTGCTCAAACTTGTTAGAACACTTCAAAGCATGGTTATTCCAAGTGGTTCCAAGTAGTTGTATGTTGTTTTTGAAGAGATTTCTTTGTTATTTTTCAAGAGGTACTATTCGGTCAAGATGATAACTGAACCTTAGGATGATTTTTTCAATATTTTGATGCTTCCATTGTGTTTAAAATGAAAAATGGTGTAGGATAAACTTAAAGAACAAGTGTTGGAAGTATTAGAATCAAAGTTGTAATTTTTAGACAAAGAACCCTAGGCATTCATTCACTTTGAATCTAAAAGAAGAAGTTTTATTTTCTTAAATCCAAGTATATATTTGGATTCTATATGAAAAATTATGTAGGAATAAACCAAGAGAGGATTTTTAGGGTTAAGGAAATAAGCTCTAAAAGTTAAGGAACAAACATGGAAGCTTTAAAGGGTTTAAGAGTTACTTGAGTTATGTTGTTCATTTTTATGTGGAATGGTTGGTAATCTTGATGCCCTTTTTGTGTTTTGTCATGTTAGGGTTTGACATTTGTGAAGGAAAGGAAGAAAAACAAAGAAAGCATAAGCATTTGGAGCAAGGTAGCAAAGTTTAACTTAACTAAACATTAACTTTGCATCATTGATTATTGCATGATTGATTACTATTATATGGATGAACTTTGCTAATTTTGATATGGCTGCTCTTTGCACTTTATTGCCTTGGCTTTTGTATGATTGAAATTGCCAAATCATAAGATTGCTAGTTCACCAATGGTAGCTAATGTGGTTATGTATAATAATGATGCTTGTTAATGATATAGTTGGTTAATTTTACTATTGGGATCTCATTGAAATCTTATTCCTTTCAAATAAAATCTAATTTCTTAGGAGCGGAATCATCCAAGGGCAAGCTACAGATTCAAGGTTAATTATGGTGCCAAACCATAAAAATTCGTTGACTTTGGTTACGTAATTAATCTGGTTATTTAGTGCTGTAACCCTAACTAAACTGTCAATTTAGAGTGACGTTTTGACTAAGTTCCTGAACATTTTAAATCACAAAATTTGGCATGATTATAGATCACCTCCTGAACTTCAATTTGATAGGTAGAATGTTACAAATGGCCAACTACACGATTTTTGGTGATTTTTCAAATTTAAGGTTCAAAATCTGAAAAAAAGGATTTTTACCAAAAGGATAGTGGTGACTTTCACAAAAACCTGACACTTTTTCAAATGGAATTGTTCATGGAATTGTTCACAAGATTTTTTTTTCAAGAAAGAGAATTCAAATAGCTTTTTATAGAATTTTGAACCACTCCATTTTGATTTTTTTAGATTAAGTTATGAATTTTTGAATTTGGTACAAAAAACTGGATTTTACTATATGAACAGTAAAAATCTGAAAACCAACGTCCTAAAGGTATTTTTGAGCCCAAGACCATCCAATGTAGTCTAAATGGTTCTAATTGAATGCTAAGTTGATCTGATAGTAAGGTGTAACATTTTTTGTATCAGAGTAAGGTTCTGGTATGGGATAGAATGCTCTGCTTAAGTCTATTCGTTAGATAACGGGGTTAATTGAGAAGGAATCGACAAAGTTTTACAGGAATTGATATGGAAAACACAACAGATTGGGATACTAGATCTGAGCTGTCGGTTAATGATTGGGATGCTAACATAATTGATCTCACTAAAAAGAAGGATTTGGTGGAATGGACTATAAGAGATGTCAGCCTAAGCCATTCGTTAGTGAGCTCTAGCAATTATGCCAAGCATTGGGCTAAGCTATTATGGGTGTCTCTTGAGGAGTTAATGAATCTTCCTGGACCCGGTGACCTGGTGGATCCCTTAACTGGTTTGTATCAAGAATTAGACCTTAGCCTTTACCTTCCTTTTCACATACAGCCTATTATCCCAGATATGCATCCAAGCAATATTACCGGACCCAGTACCAGACTAGTTGTACCCCCAGCCCCTTTAACACCCTTGGCACCTGCAGTAACAATTGTATCTGTCCCAACTCTGCCTAATCATGAGATCCACAGTATGGGTTAGCTGAGTGGAACCATTTGATTGGCTAAGAGAGATGGTAGATGTCCTGCCTAACACACCTTTCTGGACACACGAGATTGTCAGTCTGAACTATATACTTAGAGATGATATGGAGGGTTGGATCTAGAGTCTCGAGGGCTTTGTTACTGTTCATTTCCTTTAGACGACTAGGACCCTCCTATCACTAACGTAGGATGTATTTTGATACAGCTAATCATAGTATGTTAGACTGACATTGCTTGGTGTATGTTTTGAACTGTATTGCTAATAACTGATGCTCAAACATTATATGATGTATGCATATTTTATTAAATGAAATCCAAGCATGATGTTTACTTATTTTTCCTTTGCTATGCTACCTGTAACATCCTGAGTTTTATCGGGTTTTAATAGCCTCTTTTGGTTGATTTTGAGGATAGTTTAGCAATTTGATCTTGATCTTGGTGTTTGGGTTGAATTTGAGGTTTGTTGGAGGAATAGGTGAACGTACCCCTCTCAGGGTATGTTCACCGCGGTGCACCGGGGGTTCCAGGCAGGCTTTGTGTTTCGGGAAGGTTTGGCTGCGGCGAAGTCTTGGGGACGCCGCGGCAAAGTTGTTCAGGTGAACGAGGCTTCCCTTTCGGGAAGGTTTTGTCGCGGCGAAGATAAGGGCACGCCGCGACGAAGTTTTCTGGGTGAGCGAGAGTTTCCTCTTGGGGAGCTTTCGCCGCGGTGAAGATTAGAGTTCGCCGCGGCGAAGTCAGGTTTTTAGGCAAGTAATTCCTCTCGGGATTAGTTCGCCGTGGCAAAGATTGGAGTTCGCCGCGGCGAAAGGTCCCGACTCTATATATTCGCGGGAGGAGTTCATCGTGCGGAAATTAGAAAAATCTGAGGTAGAGAGAGAGGCTCTGCTAGGGTTTCGGTATTTTGGCTTGGAGGGGGCATTTCTAAGGATCCATTACCTCAAGTAAGTGATTTTAACCTCTAATCTTCTTTCTTTCTTGGAATTTCTTGGAATTTTTGAGGATTTTTGGTGGAACCCTAGGATTTTCTAAGTTGTGATGGAATTGAGGTTTTTGACCGATTGTTTTGAGTTTAATTGATCACATTGGGTTAGTTTAAGTATTTAATCGGTATAGTTTTCTTGGATTTAAAGAATCTTGAATTTTTGGAGTTAGGGTTTATGGAAATAGGTGATTTGGGATTGAGAATGATAATGTAGAGGTTGATTTTGAGTTTTGTGAATTAGGTTATGTTAAAGAGGGTTAAATTGGATGTTTAATCGGTTTAGATTTGTTATTGGGACCTTAATTGCTCAAATGGGATGTTGGAGGCTGAATTCCTATAGTGGGTCTTTGAGGTTTGAACTCTAATTGATGCTTGGAAGGAGACTTGATGTTTTAATAGACTTTGAGGACTTTGGAGTGTTGTTTTGATAGTTATACCCTTTGAGTTGGGTAGAGTTTTGATGGGAGATAAGAATTTTGTGTCCCCAAGTGTTGTTTTGGCCACATTATTAGTTTGAAAGCTAATATATGATGGTTGTGTGTTTGTGTGCTTGTGTAGACCGGTTGTGAGTCTTGGTGGTGCACGGGGCCACATCGTTGGTTTGTTGTTCCTTGCTCAGGCGAGAGGTAACCACTTTCCAATCCTTAGTACTTGCTTATGTGGTATTGTGAGTGGATTTGTGTTTTGTGTTCCAAGTAGTAATTGTGTTCAAACTATATGTTGTATATAAAAAGGGAAAACCGTCTTGTGGGGTTTCGATTGATGATGAATGAAATCTTGAAAATTGTGAAGGATATGCCACTGAATGAAGTTACTTATGAGATGTTCAATTACTATTTGATTATGATTTGAGCATGATGCATGATTTGGAAATTGGTGAGAGTTTTTGATAGTTACTACCACGTGGTAAGGCCTCCATTAATGCATGATGGTTGGCTTAGTACGTCCCCCATAGTGAGGGATAGGCCTTTTGGCTCTTGAAAATCCCCCAAAGTGAGGGATTTGGTGGATGGGATTGCATCATTGCACTTGCATAACTTGTTGTGGCTATCTTGTTATCATATTATTTGTGAACTACCCCACCTGACACCTCACGAGCACCTATTTAGTAGTACCTAGTATTGGAAAGGCTGGTTACTGGGACTTTGTCTCACCCCGTGGTTTAAAATGTTTTCAGGTGAAGGTTCCGGGCGTGGGCCATCGGGAAGAGACGCAGAGGCTTGAGCTCGGTTAGCTTTAGGCCTCTAGCATTTGTATATGTATGGCTAGTATATATTGCCACATTTAGGACTGCTTTTGAAATATTTGATTACCCGGCCTTGTTGTAAACTGGAGAGAATGTATCTCCCTATTTTGGTTGGCCGGAGGCCATTGTTAGTGTCTTATGAAACTCTGGATTATTTTGTTGGGAATCTGTTAGATGGGCTGATGTGATGTGTTTTGTTACCCGGGCCGGAGGCTCGGAGGCCCAGTAGATGTAAATGAATGATTTCAGTTGCATGCAACAGTTTAAATGTGAATTCAAAATTAGGCAAATTTTTTCCTACTATGGTAGTTCATTTAACAGCTTTCCTTTTCTACCATAGTAGTGGGTTTATGACGGGTTATACTATTTTGAGGTTAAGGGACTTTACACTACCCTTTTAGTTAGCACGATGGTTAGAACTTGATGAAACCTTTTGCCAAAGAGACCCTTAGTTCATGATGCAAGGGTCCCTTCCGATCCATTATAGTTAATTCTGGATCATCTTGAGCAATAGCAAAAGACCGTCGAGGATATGAGGGCAGCACAAGCTCACCAGGAACAAGAGAGGGACATCGCGATAGCTGTAGCAGTAGCAGTAGCAGTGGCAATGGCTAACCTTGACAGGAGGCAGCTAGAGGAAGAAACCTTCGCAGCTCAAGCATCAAAACAATTGCCCAGACTGGCAATACTAGTAGCAGACCTTGACAACATCCAATAGTGGGATGACTCACTTTTGTAAACACAACTCACCATCATTTGATAGAGTGTTTGACGTCCAAGTGGCAGAAGACTAGATTAATTTCCTGGAAAAGATCTTCAAAGTATTAGACTACTTGACAGAGTGGAAAGCCCAGATGGCAATTTACAAGTTAGAGAAAGATGCCAACCGCTGGTGGATGAATATTAAACTTATTTTGGATGCTCATAACACAAGGGTAACATGGGAAGTGTTCCTAGAGCAATTCTATGAAAAATATTTTCCGAGATCAGTCAGAGACAAGAGAGAAAAAGAATTCCTGACCTTGAAGCAAAGAGATAAGGAGCCATTTAATGAGTACCCAGCTAAGTTCATCTGTCTCTCATACTACTCAAGTATCTCTGTTACTGAGATGATGAGAGGTGGATGACAGAGAAGATGGTCAGAGAACTAAAGCAGTCCTTGAGGGAGATGATTGCTTCTAGACATTTTCAATATTAGTATCATCCAATCCAAATACAATAAAATAGTCTAGACACCAGATTTACAACCATAAACCAAGTTTGATACAAGTGTAGAAAGTTCCTAAATCTAGAAATATTCAATACAGCATTAAACACAGGTTTAGACTGTAGAAAAACTCCCCGATTAAGCCATTGAGCTCAAGCTTCAATCTCCATCACTAAGGGGCTAAGGGGTTTAACCTCTCATGCCTTCAAACCAATTGCAATCACTCCAGGAATGAACAGTCATGGTTAAAGCTAAAAATAAAGTTGGAAAAATGGAAAAGAAAGTGGTTGGAGTGCTTTGATCAGTCCAAAAATGTAGAAAATGGTGAAGAGATGAAGAAAAATAGAAGTTTTGGGTGTAGAATCAATGGAGACTTGAGAGGAAATGATGGTGGCTCAACCTTGTGCAAATCTGTAGAATCGAAGAGTGTGTTTTCATGGTGGGTGTCCCCCTTAGGTATAAAAGCTTAGAAACCTATTCCAAAACACACAGTTTCACTTAACGCACTCAGGTCACGACCTCAGGAACGCAAGATCGTGACTCAAGGGGTCAGGTCGCGACCTGATAAGTTCCATGTCGTGATGATAGAACCCAATCTTTATACGATTTTCTCAAGTGTTTTCTAATGTTTTGCAACAATTTTACCCTCATTATGCATGCATTTATATCCATTTGATTACATTCAGTCATGCATTGTATTTTGCTGTTTAAGGGGTAAAAAGGGTCATTTTTCACTTCTAAATTTTAATTGCCTTGATCTGTAATCAGTTGGTCTTTACAAAGCTCTTTGTTGTAATTTTAAGGCAATTGGAGAAGGACCCAAGAATCATGATGGAGCATGGATGGAGCCAAAATATTACAAAGGACCAAAACACAAAAGTTGGGAGTGTTCTGCCTCCCTAGGTTGCGACATGGACTCCTTAGGTCACGACCTGGATGCCTCTTAGTGAAATTACGCATTTTAGACCCAAGTTAAGATGAGAGCTCTCTGTCTTCCCGAGTCGCGACATGGAACTTATTAGGTCGCAACCTGACCCCCCGAGTCACGACCTTACATTCCTAGGGTCGCGACCTGAGTGTGTTAAGTGAAGCTGTGCGTTTTGGAATAGGTTTCTAAGCTTCTATACCTAAAAGGGGCAGCTACCATGAAAAGAGAATCTTCTATTGCACAAGGTTGAGCCACTATCATTTCCTCTCAAGTCTCCATTGATCCTATACCTAAAACTTCTATTTTTCTTCATCTCTTCATCATTTTCTGAAATTTTGGACCAATCAAACCATTCGAACACCCTTCTTATCCATTTTTCCAACATCATTTTTAGCTTCGACCATGGTTGTTCATTCCTGGAGCGATTGTGATTGGGTTGAAAGCATGAGAGGCTAAACCCCTTAGCCTCTTGGTGATGAAGAACGAAGCTTGAGCTCAATGATCTAATCGGGGAGTTTTTTCTATAGTCTAAACCTTTGTTTAATACTGTGTTGAATATTTCTAGATTTAAGAACTTTCTGCACTTGTATCAAACTTGGTTTATGATTGTAAATCTGGTGTTTAGACTATTCTATTGTATTTGGGTTGGATGATGTTAATGTTGATTAATCTATACAATATTTTAGTTTAAATCCTTGTGTTCAGTTTGATTTTCAGTGATTATTGTTATTAATCTGCATACTTGGTATTCTGTGTTTGTCAATTGACATTCAAAGGACATTTGCACCATTCATTCATCTATACTCTAAGTGGTTTTCAGTAGTGTCTTAAGAGATGTTAATTAACTTTGATTAAAGTGAGTTTTTATTAATTAAGACATTAGACCCAGGTGATTACTTAGGGTTTTCTTCAGACTTATAGGTTTTCTAAAACTCCCAATCATTCTAAAGAGTAGTGATAGCTGAGTTTTCATCATCAAGAGACTGTTTAACCATAATTCCCTTTTAATCTAAAACATTTCTCCATTCATTTAAAATACCAAAAATAGTTTACTTTCTGCACTTTACATTTGTTGCACCACTTTTAAAACAACTAAAACCCCCTTTTTACAATGTTTTTGAAAACCAATTTAGACTAGGATTTCCAATAACAAGCTCCTCGAGAAGAACAACTGGTTGCATCCTATACTGCATTTTATCTAGTGCAACTCTCTTTCTTGAAGATCCGAAAGGTGATAGTCTGGCCATCGATCAATGGCGCCGTTGTTGGGGAGCCATTGAATTGGTTCCCTAGTAATTGGTTTTTCTCACCATTATGATTTGGGTCGATTCTTGCAGAGTTTTAGTTTTTGAACTTAAATCTTGCATTTCATAGCATCAAAAATTTTAAGAAATAGAACCAAATATCTTGTTTTTCTATACATTTGTATTTGCATTCTTGCATAGCATTTTGTATTTTATTCTAGCTTGATCCTCAGTGTTTTAGCCAATTGCTTGAAATTTTGAACTCTGTGCATAGTTGCTCAGCATCTGGTTGAAGTACTTAGTGATTTTTTCCCAAAGATTTTGCAAAAATAGCTCTATGTGACTTTGCATCGTGACCTCATATATTTGGAGTCACGACCTAAGTGATTGAGTCACGACCTGGGCTTGTGCCTTGCCGCGACCTCAGCCCTTTATTATCCAGTGTTGTTCTCGGTCTGTTTAAGTCGTAACCTGGACTTTTGCAAGTCATGACCTCAACTCCCTCTTCTTTCAAGGTTGCTTTTTGTTGATTGAAGTCACAACTTGGACTTTTACAAGTCATGACCTCAACTCCCTCTTCTTTCAAGGTTGCTTTCTGTTGATTGAAGTCGCGACCTGATCTGGTTTTCCACTGAATATTTTCCTGAGTGTCCAGACTTACTCTTTTTGCATAACTTTGCTTTCTACACATATTTTAAGAGTGTATAGCACTTCATACACCTCAAACTCACTGAGCATTATTTGAAATCATTGAGTTTGCCTCAATTTTGAACTATATACTTGGTAAATACACAGTTTTGAACCTACCTCTTTCTTGAACTCTATCTGTGCTTGAATTCTTGAGTAATTGTGCATGCCTAGAGTGCGTAGAGGCAGGAGAGGTAGACATACAGGATCTCGTAGCCTGCTTATTTTACGAGACCTACCCCAGTCATTTAGTAAGAGTAAGGAAGCAGAAGAAGGAATTATGGCGGAAGTACCTCCTCATGGTCCAAACAGTAGGAATGAGAATGGTAACCATAATAGACCTAATAATGATGGTAATGAGGGGCAAGGAGAAAATAATGGCCAGAATAGGATTAATGAATAACCTAGAGGTTGAACCATTAGGGAACTAACTCAATTTGATGGGAACTTTGAACCTATGCCTGGTGCTTTTCCTACTTTCAATGCAGATTCTGAAATTAAAGGTCAATTGATTTACTCACTGCCTATGTTCCATGGTCTTGCAAGAGAAAACCCATACTTGCACCTCCAGACTCTTTATATGCAATGCTTGTCTATAAAGCCAGTAGGAGCCAGTATTGATGATGTTATGTGGAAGGTCTTTCACTTATCTTTGGAAGGCAAAGCTAAAGAATGGTACTTGAACCTGCCACTCTACGTGGACAATGCCTATGAGTCATGGACCAGTTTGAAGAAAGCATTCTTGGATAAATACTTCCCCTCCACAAAGATTTCAACCGCCCGTGAGGAAATTTCAGCAGCCAAGTAAGAGCCATTCGAGACGTTCTTTGAATTTTGGAGCAGATTTCAAGAGATGCTTACCTGGTGCCCCAACCATTAGATTTTTAAGGAGCACTTGGTACAATATTTCTATAATGGGTTGTCAACATATGATGCACAAGTTTTGGATAACCCTGCAAATGGGTCTATGGAAAATATAGAACCAAGGGCTGCATGGGAGTTAATAAGCACCTTTGCTTTCAACCGTAAGAGACCCTAAATTTTAAAGAGACCCCCTCTTGGTAAAGCTAGCCCAAGACATATCTAAACTTGCAAATACAGTTGAAAGCCTTTACTCCAACAAAACTCACTCTCTTGCCCTAGTAGCTACAAGTTATGAAGTTTGTCATTCACCGATACATACTACCTCAAATTGCCCTAGGCCAGTTGAAGAAGTAAATACCATGTACTAAGAGAGGGGCAATATTAGAAAAGGGACGCCTACTCAAACAATTATAACCCTAGTTGGAGAGATCATCCAAACTTCAAATGGGGTGGGGGAGCAAATAGACCAAACCAGTTCTAAGGCAATCAGTTCCACAATCCTAGGGCCTCCTCAAGCACATTTCAAGATCCTTTAAGAGCAGTGGTGACAACTCCCTAACAGACTATGGT
Source organism: Neltuma alba (assembly GCF_004799145.2). Taxonomy (NCBI): domain Eukaryota; kingdom Viridiplantae; phylum Streptophyta; class Magnoliopsida; order Fabales; family Fabaceae; genus Neltuma; species Neltuma alba. The sequence continues at coordinate 175,687 of NW_021632496.1, forward strand.
ATCTCAACCATCACCAAGAGGAGATGACACTTCTCAACTTTTAAAGAGCATGGCTGCTCATATGACAAACATAGAGGGACGAATGAAAGAAAGTGATGACAAGTTTGTCTCTATAACCACCATATTGTAAGGGATGCAAAAAGATAAATTAGATGTTCATAAGAAACTGGAGGAGCTCACTTTAAAGAACACTGATATCACCAGTCATTTGACCCAACTGTCTAATACGGTTAATGACATACAAGCTAAAAGCGAAGGCGGCATTCCCTCCAATACACTGATCAATCCAAAGGGCCTCAACACCATAACTCTAAGAAGTGGTAAAAAGGTTCACTTTGAAAGTGAAAAGGTAGACAAAGATGATTCTGCACAAGGGGTAGAGAGTCCCCCACTTTTCCCAATGAGGCTTGGCAAGTCTGAGAGCTCCAAAGAAAAAGAGCTCATGATGAAGGAAAGAGTACACACTAAACCAGAAGAGAAGTCAATTCAAGCACAAGAAGAAGCATCTCAAGAACCTGTGCCAAAAGATGAGAGCACTATAGAGAGCTTGACTCACAAAGGCAAGCAAAAGGAGGACAAGCCAGAGACCAGCAACCAAGGAGCCTCTAAGCCAGTAGGTAAAGAGGTATGTGCTAAAAACCTTCCTTTTCCTAAGGCCTATTTACTTGGTAAGAAAAAGTTTGATGCTGAATTGGCTACTAATGCTTACTTATTGTTTAACAAGTTGGAAATTAATGCCAATAGTTCAGTTCTTAAGAGGGAATCCTAAATACTTTAAATTACTAAAGGAACTGTGTAATGACAAGCAAAGGTTTAGTCCTCTTGAGAGAATTCAGGTGAGTGCTAATGTGTCATCCTTATTCAAGGCTCAACTACCTGTTAAGTGCCAAGATCCTGGATCTTACACAATCCCTTGTACCATAGGAAAGGTTCACATCAAGGGAGCGTTATTAGATTTAGGAGCTGCTATAAATGTCATGCCTTGGTCAGTTTATTTGGCATTAGGGATTAATGGGATTAAAGACACAAGTGTAGTGCTCCCACTGGCAGATCGGTCTTTAGGTATCCTAAGGGCATAATCGAGGACATTCTAGTTCAAGTTAAGGACCTAGTATTCCCTACTAATTTCTATGTTTTAGATATGTCAAATGAACTTGCAAATAAGAGCACTTTGATTTTGGGAAGACCTTTCCTACAAACCTCTAAGACTATCATAAGCATGAAACACAGCTATATAACAATGGAGGTAGGGAACAATGTTGTAACTTTTAATATGAATGAGGCTATGCGTTATCTTTTTGACAATTCTGCATTCATGGGTTTAAATGCCATTGATTTAGCTGTTAAGCAAGCTAGGGATGAGCATGAGCTGTATATGCATGATAGTTATGACATGAGTTCACCTAAATTGATTGATTCTTCTGCTGTATCATCACATGAATCTAATAAGCTTGACTCATCTTTGAGTGCATATGATGAATACTTTAATTTCCTCTCTTTTGTTTATTCATTTTCTAGTCCTTGCGGAGATGAGGTGCCATGCATTAATTCTCTAGAAATTGATAGCATGCTTTCCATTTCTCAAGACTTTTCTTTTCCATCAAATTTTGATTCCATTTCTGCATTTACAACTAATATTGGCCTTAAAAGGAGTTTGTTAGTTAATGATGCAGATTTTCAAGAAGTGGTGAGTGCTGAGAGTGGAGTAAAATCCGAGGATATGAGCCTCTGTGACATTAGGTCGCAACTTGAGGATTATCAAGTCGCCACTCCAGACTAAGACTGTGAAGAAGGTGGCCTCTGTCAAATTAAGTCGCGACTTCAACCCAAGCAATCCGAGAGGGTGACCTCTATGAAATTAGGTCATGACCTGAGTCCCCTGTGTCACCCCCTGAACTTCAGACTTTAATTGCTTCACCACCTCATGTCTTGAGGACTTTGGTTGAAGGGCTGGCACTCTCTGACTCAATTACTACTTGTACACATTCCAAGATTACACCCCATACCTTACGATTTCTGAATGATCTAATTTCTAACAATGATATAGGTATAGAGGCAACCCAACCTAAGGTTGTTACCATTGTAAACCAATTTGAGCTTGGTGTAACATCCGATAAGATCGAAGCAAGCATAGTGGATCTAAGTGAAACTGGCGAGTGCATTTCACAAGGGTCTTAAAAGGGGAGTTTCTCTAACTTTACTGATATTTCTACTCTAATTCCCTATGTTGTTCAACCCTTAACTTTAGAACTGAAGGATTTACCTCCCAACCTCAAATATGCTTATCTTGAGCCTGAGAATAAACTTCCTATCATTATTTCTAGTTCTTTAACCGAATATGAAGAAACTAGTTTAATGGGAGTCCTTAAAAGAAATAGGGAGGCTTTGGGTTCACAATTAACTGACATTAATATAGGAATTAAGGCTCAAGAATATCCTTCTAACAAGGGTTTCACATCTCAATTGTTCACAGAAGAAGTTTCAATCAATATGCATTAGTCACAAGGTATTAAGACGCTTATCACAAAAGCAACCCATAAGATGAGGATTAAAAAGATCAAGATAATCACTTAAGAACATACTTGAATCCCAAAAGTGACTATAAAGTCTTCAGAAAAATCATTTTCAAAATCCAGTATGCTTAAAAGTCCAAGGATAGCACGGTCTTCAAGAAAAACTATTTGATGCAATGAGAGTATATGAAAATAGTAAAGGTTTGCTTGAAAAAGATGCAAAGGTAGCTTAAAAAGGTTCCTCCTACAAAGCAATGCAAAAAGTAAAGAGAAGGGTAAAGGTGGACAGCAAAAGAGTCTAGGTCGCGACCTGAATACAGTGAGGTCACGACCTGGGTACACAAAGACACCAAGTCAGGAAAGGGGGCTAATGTCGTGACGTGAGATCATATAAGTCGTGACCTGAAATCACATAGAGCCCTCCCTAGCCAAAGTCACTCTTCAAGTCACGATCTGAAGCAATGAGGCCATGACCTCAAGTCACAGAAACTACCAATGCAAAATTTTCAAAGCTTTGGCCAACATTTAACAAGTAAAAACCCTTTCAACAAGCATCAAATAACAGAAATGATCCAATTCACAGCAATTCACCGTCCACAATCAATTCAAAGCCAAATAATGATGATGAAAGATTGGATTTTTGAAAAAAAAATTTTTTTGCCAAAAATCTAAAACAACCACCGAAATGATGCAACAAAGTGAAATGAATTCGTCCCCCATACTTAGACTTGACAGTGTCCTCATTGTCAGAGGCAAAGGGAAAAAGAACAACAGCCACCATAATTAAAACAAATAACACCCACCACACATAAGCATGGCAGTGCCCTCACTGCATGACTAAGCAAACAATTAAGCACAAGGAAGGACAGACATAAGACAAGAACAGCAAGAGGAGAAAATTATTGAATTGAAAAACTACAGCCTAAAATAAGCTAAACTACTTTTCCTACTGGTTGGCTCCCTCTCCCACACTTATCTCACTAACAGATGCAATAATCAAATCGGTTAAAACAAAGCAGAACATGGTGAGCAAGATGGGTAAAGGAAAGAAGCGACCTGAGGTGTCATGGAGGCTGATAGCTCTCCTTGAAGAAATAAATGTGCTCCTTTTTAACTTGGAAGGACCGGCCTTTAGCATCTCTCATTACAACCTTCCTATTCTGGCATGTTAAATGAACTTCAAAAGATCCATTCCCTTTGGCCCTTTTCTCAGCTTTTAGCGTCTGATAAGTGGACAACAGGCCTCACACCTCAACACCAGCTTTAATCTTCATAGCCTCCTCAAGAGTTAATAGGAAAGGGTCTTCATAGACTAGATCAATAATCATGTAGTGGTCAATGGAGAGAGGAGGGAAAGTGGCAGCGAGTATCTTAATTTTCTTCTTCTTCGCCTTAGAAAAGAGCCTAAGGGATATAGGCTCTTTGCTATCTTCCTCATAATCCACTTTCTTACTCTCCATAGAAGTAACCATTGTCTCTTGATTAGTTTTCTTAGTTGAGGGTGTAGAGACGGTAGAGTGGAGAGCAACTGGAGTTGTAACTGGTCTATGTACCGCATTCAAGGCACGCAGCTCCCCAACAAGGTTGAAGCGCTTCTTCTTCTTAAAAGTCTTTGCAACTCTACTTCCACCTGCATTAACGTCAGAAACAAAGCCTTTCTTGGGCTCAAAGGGGTTAGTAGAAGACTTCCTAAGTGTACTATTAGTAATAGTAGAACCAGATGAAGTGGAAAAGGTGTAATCTAACTGATGAACAGTAGAACAGCCCACGTCACTACTATTAGAGAGGAAGGGGGAAGCAGAGTTGGGAGTAGGGGATGAAACATGCATTTTATTAACATTATGAAGCTCATCAATGAACAACCCATTAACAAAATTTACATCACACATCGAGTAATCTTCATGTGGTTGTTTCATTTGTTCATACATATTGAAATAAGCAAATTTATCCCCAACAGACATAGTGATAGACCCTTTTTACATGTCAATGTTAGTATTAGCAGTTCTTAAAAAGGGTCTACCCAAAATTAAGGTCCCATTCCCACCTTGCTCATTGAAAGAGAGCCTTTCTTATCGTTCGCTCAGAGGTTCTCACTCAAAAATTTATCCAAGCTATGCAGTAATGCAAACTCGGGTCGTTCTCTTTTGAGAGCCTTGGTTAGTTATCTAGGTTAGGCTAAGTGTTATGCAGAAGTAATGAAAAAAGGGGGGTTTTTTGGTTTTAAATATTTAATGAAATGCCAAGACTAAATGCAATTAAATCAAATATAAGTTACTATGTTTTTGGATTTTTCTAAGATAGTAGTAATGTAGTGGAAATTAATGATATGTAATCTCTTGAACATGGCTTTGAAGCAATCATAGTTCAAAATAATTTTGGGAGTAAAAATCACCAAGTTTTCTAAATGGAAAACCTTAAAGAACTCTTTAAGTCTAGGATCTTAATCAATGGCACCCATCTCATAAGATCCTATTAAGCTCACTTAGTGTGTGTATTAAGATTAATTAATGCACTTGGTTTAATGTAAGCCTAGATTAACTCAACAATCAAACAATACCATGCAAGAAGGAGAGTATTAAAAGAGTTGCATAGAAACATACATGTAACCACATGTATTGAAGCTCAAATTCAACACTAACTAATCCAATACACAAGATAATCATCCAGAATTGATTACAACCATAATCAAAATAGTTCAACCCAAATTTACAAATCTTAAGACCTAGAAGTTCATAAATAAAGAACTAGAACTTATGGATGAAGCTAACTCCCCTTTGAAGCTCTTTAAACTCATGCTTCTTCCACCATATTCAAGAGTTGAGAAGCTTAGCTCGTCATAACTCTTGAATCAACTCCAACTATGTATTGTTCTTCAGCCATGGCAGTAGCAGATGGAAGAAATGGAAATGGGATTAGGGTTTCTGAGGGGAAGATGAGAGAAGAGGATGATAGAAAATGTAGTGGAGGCTGAATGATGATAGTCTCATCTCATCATACCCAAAATAAGGTTTCTAACCCGAAACTTACGTGCATGGGTCGGTTTCTGGGGATGGGTAGGTCAAAATTTCCCGAAATGGTCGGGTCTGAGATTTGCTGATACGAGAGGTTCGCCGCGGAGAAGAATAGGTTCGCCGCGGCGAAACATGGCAGAGAGCCTTGCTTCAACAGATATTTTCGCCGCGGCGAAGTCAAATGTGTGCCGCGGCGAACTTAGGCAGAAGATCCTTTCTTGCTTCTTGTGCCTTGAGTTCTTCAATTCTGGTCCCAATCTTTAGTGTCCTACAATAGAAAGCAACAAATTGAAGTATCAATTGTCCTAGAAATCAATTGAGTCCAATTAATAACCAATTATGACAATTTAATCCTCAAAATGACACTAACTTAAGGTAAGGACTCTAAATCTAAATTAAGCACAATTATCATTAAAAAGGGCCAAAAAATATCACAAAATCATGGATAATGAAATGAAAAGATAATAATATCTTGAGCTCAATCACTCATTAGGCATATCCAAGACATAAAAATCGGCAGGGATAACTAAGTATTTGACTTTCACCAGGATATCCTCTAAGAAGCCATATGGATACCTCATGGTCCTATTAGCTAACTGGAGCATCATGGTGGTAGGTTTAAGACTTTTGTAAGGACTCATACATTGACCGAGGCATAACATAAATGGCAACACCTAAATCAAGTAAAGCCTTAGAAATAGTTGTCCTACTTAGAGTACAAGGTATAGTAAAGGAACCAGGGTCATGACATTTGATTGGGAGTTGTGGTTTAAACAAAGCAGACATACTAGAGGGCAACTGGACTCGTTCATTAGGTTTAAACTTCCTCTTATGTGTGCCTAACTCTTTTAGGGATCTTTTTAATCAGTTCAAGCAAGGGTATATTTACTTTAGCTTTTCTAAAAGTTTCAAGCAATTCGTTATCTTGTTTTTCATTAGAAATTTTCATACCCTGCAAGTAAGATTGAGGAAAAGTAAGTTCATTGATATTTACCTTCTTACCCTCATTGCTTAAAGCTCTATGAGTGCTTGTTCCCGCTTTGTTTTTCCTTTATTTGCCCTTACATTTTGACCTTTCCATAGGGTTCTCCTCTTATTATGCATCTTTACTTTTCGAGGATCTCTTTCTCCTAGGAAGTTCCTCCTTCTTGGAACTTTCAGATTTGCCCAACTTCATAGAGGTGAGTGAAGAACTCTTTATTTCTTGCTCAGATGTATCTCTGTCTACCCTTTCATCCTCAAAGTGGACCTTTCTACCACTTCTTAAGAATATCGCATTAAGGGCTTTAAGATTGATCACTGTGTTGGAAGGAATGCTACCCCCACTCTTAGCTTGCATATCATTGATCGTATTGGATAGTTGGGTCAAATGACTAGTGATGTCGGTATTCTTTAAGGTGAGCTCCTCTAATTTCTTATGAACATTTGAGTTATCTTTCTGTATCCCTTGTAATATGGTCGTTATGGAGACGGACTTGTCATCACTTTCCTTCATTCACCCCTCCATGTTTGTCATCTGAGCAGCTATGCTCTTTAAGAGTTATGAAGTGTCATCTCCTCTTGGTGGTGGTTGAGATACCATAGACTGTTGTGGAGTTGTCACTACTACTCTTGAAGGATCTTGAACTGTGCTTGAAGCGGCCCCAGGATTATGGAACTGATTGCCTTGGAACTGGTTTGGTCTATTTGCTCCCCCACCCCATTTAAAGTTTGGATGATCTCTCCAACCAGGGTTGTAGGTGTTTGAGTAGGGGTCCCTTTTCTGATATTGCCCCTCTCTTCCTTAGTGGGTGTTCACTTCTTCGACCGGCCCAGGGCAATTTGGAGTAGTATGCATTGGTAAATTACAAACTTCACAACTTGTAGCTATTAGGGCAAGAGAGTGAGTCTTGTTAGAGTGAAGGCTTTCAACCGTATTTGCAAGTTTAGACATGTCTTGGGCTAGCTTTACCAAGAGGGGGTATCTTTCAAATTTGGGGTCCCTTGAATCCCTTAAGCTCACATGTTGTCTATTAAGAGCAAAGGTTCTTATTAACTCCCATGCAACCCTTGGTTCCATATTTTCTACAGACCCATTTGTAGTGGCATCCAAAACTTGTGCATCATATGTTGACAACCCATTGTAGAAATATTATACCAAGTACTCCTCAAGAATCTGATGGTTGGGGCAATGGGTAAGCATCTCTTGAAATCGGCTCCAAAATTCAAAGAATGTCTCAAATGGCTCTTGCTTAGCTACTGAAATTTCCTTACGGGTGGCCAAAATCTTTATAGAGGAGAAGTATTTATCCAAGAATGCTTTCTTCAAACTAGTCCATGACTCATAGGCATTGTCTATGTAGAGCAATAGGTTCATGTACCATTCTTTGGCTTTACCCTCCAAAGATAAGTGAAAAACCTTCCACATAACATCATCAATACTGGCTCCTACTGGCTTCATAGACAAGCACTGCATATAAAGAGTCCGGAGGTGCAAGTATGGGTTTTTCCTGTAAGACCATGGAACTTAGGCAATGAGTGGATTAATTGACCTTTAATTTCAGAATCTACATTGAAAGTAGGAAAAGCACTAGGCATAGGTTCAAAGTTCCCATCAGATTGAGTTAGTTCTTTAATGGTTCAACCTCTAGGTTGTTCATTAATCCTATTCTGGCCATTATTTTCTCCTTGCCCCTCATTACCATCATTATTAGGTCTATTATGGTTACCATTCTCATTCCCACTGTTTGGACCATGAGGAGGTACTTCTGCCATAATTTCTTCTTCTGCTTCCTCACTCTCACTAAATGAATAGGATAGGTCTCGTAAAATAAGCAGGCTACGAGATCCTGTATGTCTACCTCTCTTGCCTCTATGCACTCTAGGCATGCATAATTACTCAAAATTCAAGCGTAGATAAAGTTCAAGAAAGAGGTAGGTTCAAAACCGTGTATTTACCAAGTGTGCAGTTCAAACTTGAGGCAAACTCAATGATTTCAAATACTGCTCACTGAGTTTGAGGTATATGAAGTGCTATACACTCTCAAAGTATGTGTAGAAAGCAAAGTTATGCAAAAAGAGTAAGTCTGGACACTCAAGAAAATTTTCAGTAGAAAACCAGATTAGGTCGCGACTTGGGTAATCCAGGTCCCGACTTCAATGGACAAAAAGCAACACTGAAAGAAGAGGGGAATGAGGTTGCGACTTGAAAAAGCCTAGGTCGCGACTTAAACAGACCGAGAGCAACACTGGAAAATAGAAGGCTGAGGTCGTGACATGCCACAGGATAGGTCATGACTCAAGCACTAAGGTTGCGACTCAAAGTCACAAAGAGGTATTTTCATAAAACCTTTGAAAAATTCACTAAGTACTTCAACCAGATGTTGAACAACCATGCACAAAGTTCAAAATTTCAAGCAATTGGCTAAAACACTCAGGATCAAGCTAGAATAAAATACAAAATGCTATACAAGAATGCAAATGCAAATGTATAGAAAAATAAGATATTTGGTTCTATTTTTCACAAAAATTTTGATGCTATGAAAGGCAGGATTTAAGTTCAAAAACTAAAACTCTACAAGAATCGACCCAAATCACAATGGTAAGGAAAACCAATTACTAGGGAACCAATTCAATGGCTCCTCGACAATGGCGCCATTGATCGAGGTTGGACTATCGCCTTTCAGATCGTCAAGAAAGTGAGTTGCACCAGAAAAATACAGTATAGGATGCAACCAGTTGTTGAGGGAGATGATTGCTCCCAGACATTTTCAACATTAGTATCATCTAATCCAAATACAATAAAATAGTCTAGACACTGGATTTACAATCATAAACCAAGTTTGATACAAGTGCAGAAAGTTCTTAAATCTAGAAATATTCAACACAGCATTAAACACAGGTTTAGCTATAGAAAAACTCCTCGATTAAGTCATTGAGCTCAAGCTTCGTTCTCCATCACCAAGAGGCTAAGGGGTTTAGCCTCTCATGCCTTCAAACCAATCACAATTGCTCCAGGAATGAACGGTCATGGTTCAAGCTAAAAATAAAGTTGGAAAAATGGAGAAAAAGGTGGTTGGAGTGGTTTGATCAGTCCAAAAATGCAGAAAATGATGAAGAGATGAAGAAAAATGGAAGTTTTGGGTGTAGGATCAATAGAGACTTAAGAGGAAATGATGGTGGCTCAACCTTGTGCAAATGTACAGAATGGAAGAGTGTTTTTCGTGGTGGTTGCCCCCCTTAGGTATAGAAACTCAGAAACCTATTATAAAATGTATAGCCTCACTTAACGCACTCAAGTCATGACCTCAAGAATGTAAGGTCGTGACTCAGGAGGTCAGGTCATGACCTGATAAATTCCATGTCGTGACCTGGGAAGATAGAGATCTTTTATCTTGACTTAGGCCCAAAACATATAGTTTCACTAAGAGGCATCCAGGTCACGACCTCAAGAGTCCATGTCGTGACCTGGGGAGGCATAACACTCCTAACTCTTGTGTTTTGGTCCTTGTAACATTTTGACTCCATCTATGCTCCATCATGGTTCTTGGGTCCTTCCCCAATTGCCTGAAATCACAACAAAAAGCTTTGTATAGACCAACTGATTACAGATCAAGGCAATTAAAATTGAGAAGAGAAAAGTAACCCTTTTTACCCCTTAAACAGCAAAAATGCAATGCATGACTCAATGTAATCAAATAGATATAAATGCATGCATAATGAGGGTAAAATTGTTGCAAAACATTAGAAAACACTTGAGAAAACCATATAAAGATTGGGTTCTATCAACCAACCAAGGTCATCCAATCAACCATAACCACAATACAAGTTCTCAATACAAGCAAACAACATAATCACATTAACAAGCAAGATAACCAATCAAATTATAATTCAATGCTACCTTTTAACACTTGACAATTTTAGTCTCCTCAAGGGGTTATTATCCTCTTTGATTCCTCCTCACAAAACCTATTGATTCAAGTATAAATACAAACTACATTAACAACTACACAACTTAAACATAACACTTGAACTTCAACCTACACAATTTTCCCCCTTTTTCTTTGATTTTTAAAAAAATTGTTCCTCCTTTGGAATCAATGATCTCTTGGCTCAATCCTGTACAATTTTTCACAAAGAATTCAAATATCCAATCAGTTTACAAAAATCGAACTCCTTCCCCACACAAAAACACATTTTAAACCCATTGGAATCATCAAATCACAGCAAAACAAATTTCTCTAGCATGTACTACCCTTGACCAAATTGAACATAAGAGACCTTAGGTTGATTTTCTTTCAAAAATCACTCCATATATCACTTAAGCAAGCTTATTGCACTTGATATTTAAGGTTTCTATCCTTCCCTAAAGGTCACATGTTCAAACAAATATTTGGGCAGCATTTCTCCTTGATTTTCCAAGCCAAAACCCTAACCAAAACTAGCTTAAATCTTACAGATAAGAAGGCCTGAACATATCTTGGTGAATCCTTCATAAAAACTAAATGATTCCTTGCCCAAATCCCTCACAAAATTTAGTCAAGAAGTCTAGAAATAAAATGGCAGCACCCCCTATTTTTCTCAATTTTCTAATATTTTTCCTTATACATTAGGGGGTATTTATAGGCAAACCAAGCTGCCTATTCTCCCCCCTTTTTTGATGACCAAATGACACATAATGGGGGTACTTGGCAGCCATCAACAGCAAGAAAGGTTCAGATCAATCCAAGTGGCTATTTTCTAGAGTTTTCTAATTTATCACATGAAAAAAAAAGATTTTATTTGAATAAAATAACGAGGTCCAAAAGCTACACGAAATTAGGCCTAATGTGGGCCCCACAAATGGTTTAGGCTGGCCTAGAAAGATGGCCTACAAACCAAATCACCATCCCAAACTATTCTAAAACTTTATTGGTTACTATTTAACATTTTATAATTTTTCTAGACCTTTAAAAATTCATTTCTCTATATGATAATTCACTTTTAATATAAGAACATGATCAAAAAATTTTCAAAATTTTTCGCCACCTTTAGGTGTTTATTTCGAATTTTCTCCGATTAGGCCTCTATCGGTGTCACTACGGGGAAATAAATTCACTAAAATTAATTCCTAAGCTTCCAACACCTAAAACCAATTTTATAAATTCAAATAAATATTTAGATGATTGTTCCATATTTTTTCTAGAATATTGAGGCCTCTAACTAATTAAAATAATTATTTTCCTCTGATTTTTCAATATTTTTCCAAAAACCTCCGTTTACGGGAAATTCCATACTAATTTATTTTCACAGTAATTTCACCTTTTGGGCCTCAACTGAGTTTTCAAAACCTCTAATTTGTACTTTTTCTATTTTTTGGGAATTTTCTAGAATTTTATTAAAATTCCTTGTTTTGCCCTTCCTAGACTCTCAGTTATGAAAATGCCAACCCTAACCTTATTAGGGTTTTACATCAAAAGTTATTTCATCTCCTCATCTAGTTTCTACATTAGCTCTCATCCCAATTTTTGATTTCCTATGTCTAAGTAAAATTTCTCGGGATGTGACAACTTGAATAGTTTGTTTCTATGTGTTATTCCGCATTTATATGCCATGATCTGATAGGGCTAAATAGGTGATAATATCCTTAACTCCTTACATTTTATGCCTTGGCTATATGCATAGTCGAGTTGATTATTGGTATGGTATATTGCTCTCTTTCCATGGCATGAATATTGTTTGTTTTTTTTAGAATAACCTGTGACATGCCTTGCTTGTTTAACATTATAATTATAGTTCTCTGCTACTGAGATTTCTATGAAATCTACTCTTCTTTATGATCAAATCAACACCAGTTAGGGGCTGCAAATGCTGAAGAAAAAGGCAAGAAAGTGGCCCTAGTATGAGGAATGGTTTTGATGTGTTCATGTGAACTTATGAACAATATGTTACAATGTTGTAATAATTATAACTTTTGGTGACTTAATAACTACTTGATAATATGTAATATATGTGAAGAATGGTTTTAAATGATGTGAAATATGGTTAAAGCATGCATTTGATTGCTATAGTTTAATTGTTCAAAGATTTACTTCAAAAGGGATGATTTTGACCTAAAATGAACTAATAATTGACTTCACATGATTTGGGACAAATGGAAGAGTTTGACCATGAAACTTATCAAATCAATAGATCTCATCTTTAGCTTTAAATGAGTGGTAATTCATTAAAATTGGTGTTTTATACAAAAAGTTATACTTATCCAAATTTAGGCATAAATTTTGAAGATTAGAAAATTGACCATATGAACATTGCACTTTGACGCTAAAACTAACCACACATGAGATGGATTCACAACCTAGAAATATATTTTTCTTAAATATTTTTTTGAAAGCTTTAAATAGGACTTAGAACTAGTTTATTTTTATTTTTCTAGATTTAGTTATGATTTTTCAAAGTTGGACTAATTTTTAGAGTTACAATGAATAGTAACCTGAGAAAGATATTTTAAAAATTCAAAATTTTGCAACTTAAGGACTTAATAAGTAGTTCTAATTGCTTTTATTTAATATGAAAAGGGTTATAAATTAAGGTGTTACATTTTTAGTATTAGAGCAAAGGTTCTGACATATTGTTGGTACTCTGATTGTGTGAATTTATATTGTTTATTGATCAATTTACTATAGTTTGAGCAAGTTGCAGGAAAAATAGCATTATGGCTTATTGTGACGGAGGCCACTTAGAGGAAACAATCAATCAGAGAATGGTTAAAGAGCCATATCCAGATTAGTGGTTTCAACAAGAGATGTCACACCTTACTTATATTATACCAGAGTCCATTTAGAGCCATATCCATATTAGTGGTTTCAACAAGAGATGTCACACCTTACTTATATTATACCAAAGTCCATTTAGAGCCATTTCGGACCACTTTGGATGGCCTTAAGCTCATAAAAACGTAATTGGACGCTGATTTAACTGTTCACTACACATTTTTCATATTACAGGTCCAATTTTGAAAACTCATAACTAATTCTAGAAAAATCGTATGGAGGTGTTCTAAAATTCCACAAAAAGATCTTTCAATGCTCTTTAAGAAAAAATAGCCAATTAGACTTCTCTTTGCCCAATTCATACAGGTTAATCAATAAAGATTACTATTTATTTAGTAAAATCTGGAACTTCCAGATTCTGTGCCTCAATTTTGAAAATTCATATCTCCATGTGTACACATCTAATTGAGGTGATATACCTCTCATTTTAAAGCTTGAGATATGTACTATAAGTATACCAAATTCTGTGACTTAACTCATTTATTTCATTGGTTAAACCGGAGCTTGAAGCTAACTGCTCTAGAACCTACGTTTTATCCCTTAGCACTCTTTGCTTTAATTCTTTTTATTTCTTCGGCATACATAACTTGGGTTTAATCTTTCCCATTCATGCTCATACGCTTTCATTCATGCTATAAACATTCTAAGCACATACATTGCATTGATGGCATTCATAACCATAATTTACAAAGTAGGAGAATTATACACTGAACATTAATCTCATTCATTAACATCAATAATTCTCCACTTTCTTCTCCTTGTTTCTCATGCCATTATTGACCATCACTGATTGACCTAAATTGTTGGTTAGGGAGGGGGTGAGATTTAGGGAAATCTCAATAGCAAATAATACCATATTAATCATGCTAGATGGATGCTAATGCACCACACGCTACTTGTTTATTCTCTTCTTAATTAGTGACATATTAGCATGCTTAAAGCTAACTTCTTGATGCATGGCTATGGAGACATAATCAAATCATCATGAATAGCAATTACAGTAGCTAAAACATGTCACAATAACATTCAAATAACATATACACAACAACACACATGTATACAACATCAAGCAATGACAATAGGTAAGTCTACTACCTTGCACCTAAAGCTTTCCTCTCACTTTTCCTTTGACTCTCTTGACTTTCCAACCATGTGGGCATTCGGTCAACATCACCAAACATCTTCTTGGATATTCTAAGGTTCTAAACATAGTCACATTGATCATACAATCTATTAGGACTAAGAGATTAAAATAAAGTTCAAGACTAACCTTCTTGAACTTAACCCTTTTCTCTTAATTTTTGGATTTATGTTCTAGCTTTGTAAAAATTGTTCGCTTAGGCTAATCCGACAAAATTTTGCCCAAAGAATCCAAATATCCACTTAGATTTATGAAAATCTAATCCCTCCCTATAGATCTCATTTTGGCTGAATAGGGTGTCTTGGAAAACCAAATTTCCATTTTCAAATTTAATGCTTCCAAGCTTCCTTTCTTGGTGTTTACCTATACTATTTCATCATTTAAACAAGTTGAAAACATCAAATTAAATCAAATCCAACTCTAACCTCATTCTCTCTCCTTGGCCGAATTGAGTCATCATGAATAGGGGTGGGATTCGCTTTCCAAAACTCACTCAAAACTAATAAAAACCTATCCCTTTCAAGTGTGTAATCTATGCTTTAAACCCTTGACTAAACTTTTCCATAATTTTTGAAAATTTGGCAGCATCTCCCCATGGAAAATGGCCATCCAAAACTACATAAAATCATATATAAACAGCCCACAATAATTAATAAAGAGCTTAGGAGCTTACCTTGGTGATTCCTTGAACTTCGGTGAACTTTCTCTCACTAGAAATAGCTCTTTCTCTCTCTAAATGCAAGAGCAACATAATCTCCCTATGGTTCCTTGTTTGGGCAAAATGTAAGGGGTCTTGGTGGCTATTTATAACCAAAACTTTGGCTTGAATGCACTAAAATGCCCTTGGTGGCTAATAGAAAGAGCAAGGGCAATTTTGGAACTTTAAGTGCACTTTTCCATCATCATTATATCATGTTCTTGCATCATCCTTACATCATTCTTCTAGAAGGTGCCAAGTGTCATAAATGTGGTGGAGGAGATGCGAGATTAAAGCCTAGCCATTGGATCAAAACTTAATCCTTAAGTTTCCACAGAATTTACTTGGCTCACGTTTCTCCGACTTTCTCGACAGCCCTTCAAAACTCAAAAAATTCTCTTATTTACTCCATAAATTTCCTTATATTCTAGAGAATATCTATAAATTTTTTCAGGCCATAATACTTTCTTTAATCCTTGCATAAAATTCATTCAGTAGAATACCCTTTTATTGGCATAAACGGCTTTTTAATTTATTAAAGCCATTCCACTAGCCTTTTGGTTATGGGACTAATTTTATAAATTAGTAAAACCTTTCAACCATTTAATCTCATTTTTGTATACATTTTTAGGTCTCTTGCTATTTTAAATAATTACATCAAACGATATACTTTTTACCGACCATAACCTTATAAATTTCATTTAAGCTGCCCCAAGGGTATTTTTGTCATTTCTCTTCACAAAGAAGCCTTAGAATATTATTTCCTATTTTTTGGGATTTTCTTGAAATTCTCTGTATACTCTTCCATTTTTACTCCTGTTGTCCGTAACTTTTTGAATTTACAGTTTAATCCCTGTTTGGACTTAACTTAATACAACCATCTCTTTAAGGTTTCTAACCTACCCCTTGGCCTGTTTCTAGTTTCTTTTCTCTTTCTGGGTCCTTAAGACTTTACTGAAACCTCTAACATTGATTACACCTCAGCCACTAAAAACTTTCACTTTACAGTTTAGTCCTTGAAACTGCTTTGACTTCCTTTCTTATCTTTGGGACTTTTGCTCGAAAAGGGCTTAGTGACCTACCTTATTTAGGCTATTTCTAGGGCTTCTTGGCCTAAAATTTGAGATGTGGCAATTCTCCCCCCTTTTAAAAATTTTGTCCTTAAAATTTTAGGGCTAAACCTCTAGTTTGACTATCACTGAGAGGTTACTCAAGGAGAATGTCCCTTTCTTTTTCTTTTTCTTTTTCCCCCTATTTAGCATGCCTGAACATATCCTCATCAAGACTTATAGCTCTAAAATCTCAAACAGTCCTACGTACCTTGGCATCAACTTTTTGCTTTAATGGTTTCTACTTGTTATCAGCGTAACCTTTCTGTCTGCTCTGAGCCATAAGCAACTTCTACTTAACTAGCTGTATTTCTTAGAGGTTTGGTCAATTATATCTGGACATAAACTTTCTTTTCTCTAAGTTTTGTCTAGCAAAATAGGGTTTTATATTTTCTCCCATACAAAACTTCAAACGAGACCATTTAAAGGCTAGAATGATAGCTACTATTGTGAGCAAACTCCGCTCGTGGCAGGTACTCATTCAAGTTTCTTTTAAAATCCAAAACATATGCCATCAACATGTCTTCTAGGGTTTAGATCGTTCGCTTTGTTTACCCGTCTGGTTATGGTAATTGTAAAACCCTTTACCTTAAAAACATTAGAACTCATCACAAAGTCACTACTATGGTAGAAAAGGAAAATCTTTTAAATGAACTACCATAGTAGGAAGAAATTTGCATAATTTTGAATTCACATTTAAACAGTTGCATGCAACTGAAATCATTCATTTACATCTACTGGGCCTCCGAGCCTCTAGCCCAGGTAACAACAAACATCACATCAGCCCATCTAAATGATTCCCAACCAAATAATCCAGAGTTCATAAAACACTAGCAATGGCCTCTAGCCAACCAAAATAAGGAGATACATTCTCTCCAGTTTACAACAAGACCGGGTACTCAAATATATCAAAAAGTAGTCCTAACTGTGGCAATATATACTAGTCATACATATACAAATGCTAGAGGCCTAAAGCTAACCAAGCTCAAGCATCTGCGTCTCTTCCCGATGGCCCACGCCCGGAACCTTCACCTGAAAACATTGTAAACCACGGGGTGAGACAAAGTCTCAGTAACCAACCTTTCCAATACTAGGTACTACTAAATAGGTGCTCGTGAGGTGTCAAGTGGGGCAGTTCACAAATAATATATAATAATAGCCACAACAATTCATGCAAGTGCAATGATGCAATCCCATCAACCAAATCCCTCACTTTGGGGGATTTTCAGGAGCCGAAGTCGGCCTATCCCTCACTATGGGGGACGTAAGGAGCCATAAAAGGCCTATCCCTCACTCTGGGGGACGTAGGGAGCCAAAAGGCCTATCCCTCACTATGGAGGACGTACTAAGCCAACCATCATGCATTAATGGAGGCCTTACCACATGGTAGTAACAGACAAAACTCTCACCAATTCCCAATTAATGCATCATGCTCAAATCATAATCAAAGAGTAATAATCATTTCACAATTAACCTCATTCAGTGGCATATCTTTCACAATTCCAAAATTCATCCATCATTAGTCGAAACCCCACAAGACGGTTTTCCTTTTTTTATACACAACATACAGTTTGAACATAATTACTACTTAGAGCACAAAACATAAATCTACTCACAAAACCACAGAAACAAGTACTAAGGATCGGAAAGTGGTTACCTCTCGCCTGAGCAAGGAACAATAAACCAACGATGTGGCCCCGTGCACCACCAAGACTCACAATCGGTCTACACAAGCACACAAACACACAACCATCATATATTAGCTTTCAAACTAATAATGTGGCCAAAACAACACTTGGGGACACAAAATTCCTATCTCCCATCAAAACTCTACCCAACTCAAAGGGTATAACTATCAAGGCAACACTCCAAAGTCATACTAATCCATTAAAACCTTAATTCCTTTCCAAACATCAATTAAAATTCAAACCTCAAGGACCCACTATAAGAATTCAATACCCAAACATCCCATTTGAGCAATTAAGGTTCCAACAACAAATTCTAAACCGATTAAACATCCAATTTAACCCTCCTTAACATAACCCAATTCACAAAACTCAAAATCAACCTCTACATTGTCATCCTCAATCCCAAATCATCCAATTCCATAAACCCTAGCTCCAAAAATTCAAGATTCTTTAAATCCAAGGAAACTACACCGATTAAATACTTAAACTAACCCAATGCAATCAATTAAACTCACCCAATGCAATCAATTAAACTCAAAACAATCGGTCAAAAACCTCAATTCCATCACAACCTAGAAAATCCTAGGGTTCCACAAAAAATCCTCAGAAATTCCAAGAAATTCCAAGAAAGAAAGAAGATTAGAGGTTAAAATCACTTACTTGAGATAATGGATCCTTAGAAATGCCCCCTCCAAGCCAAAAGTTCGAAACCCTAGCAGAGCTCCTCTCTCCTCCTTCAGATTTTCTTGTTTTCGCACGCTGAACCCTCCCGCGACTATATAGATTCGTGACCTTTCGCCGCGGCGAACCCCAATCTTCGTCACGGCGAACTAATCCCGAGAGGGATTACTCGCCTAAAAACCCAAATTCGTCGTGGCGAACTCCAATCTTCGCCGCGGCGAAAGCTTCCCGAGAGGAAACTCTCGCTCGCCCAGAAAAACTTCGCCGCGGCATGCCCCTACCTTTGCCGCGGCGAAACCTTCCTGAAAGGGAAGCCTTACTCACCTGAACAACTTCGCCGCGGCGTCCCCAAGACTTCATCGCGGCCAAACCTTCCCGAGAAGACACTCCCCTCTGAAACTCCCGGTGCGTCGCGGCGAACATACCCTGAGAGGGATACGTTCACCTATTCCTCCAACATACCTCAAATTCAACCCAAACACCCAGATCAAGATTAAATTGTTAATCTATCCTCAAAATCAACCAAAAGAAGCTATTAAAACCTAATAAAAACTTAGGATGTTACAGTAATAAGCCATACTAAGACTCAACTTGGTTCTCACGGCTTCTTACATTTTCCAGAATCTGGATGTAAACCTTGGGTCTCTATCTGGCATGATGTCCTTTGGTACCCCATGAAGTCTAATGACCTCCTTAACGTATAACCTTGCTAATTTCTCTGGCAAATATTTTAACCTTAACAACCAGGAAATGGACCAACTTGTCAATTGATCGACTATGACCCATGTCATGTCGTAACCTGATAACGTGCGAGGTAATCCTATAATAGAACCCATGGAAATGCTATCTCATTTCCACTTAGGGAAATATGGGTTTGTAGAAATCCTAATGATTTCTAATGCTCTATCCTTATTTTTCTAGAACATGAGGCATCTTGTCACATATTGGGTGACATCTTGTCTCATATTGGGCCATAAAAACCTCTGATTAAAGTCTTGGTACATCTTAGTCATTCCCAGACAAATCGTGTGCTTGCTCTTATATGCCTTATCAAGAATTTGCTTCTTGAGACCATTTATTGGAGGGACCTATGTTCTTCCTCTATACTTTAATATCCCCTTATTTGAGATTTCAAAATCTCTTATCTCCTGGTCTAATACTTTAGCTCGAAGGATCCTTACTAACTCATCCCTTCTTTGAGCTCTCTCAATCTGATCAGTTAACAAGACCTCCTTTCCTGCTTCTTCTACTTCATCAAATGTCAACTACATCTGATAGATAGGAACCTAATCTCTAATGTGTTTTAATAATTCACCCTCTTCAATCGTCATGGTTGCTACCTGTACCACCTTCCTGCTCAAGGTATTAGCCACTACATTGGCCTTTCTCATAAGGTACATAATCTGGTAGTCATAGTCCTTGAGTAGCTCCATCCAACTTCTCTGCCCCGTATTTAGCTCTCTCTGATCTTACAGGTACTTGAGACTCTTATAATCACAGAACAGTTCTATGGTTGCCCTGCACAAATAATGCCTCCTTATTTTTAAGGCATAAACAATCGCTACTAGGTCTAGGTCATATGTGGGGTAATTCTCCTTATGAGAGTTTAGCTGTCGTGAGGCATAGGCAACAATTCTGCCTTGTAGCACCAGTACACATCCCAATCCTTGTTTACTCACATCTATGCACAGTACATATGGTAGTGTTGAATTAGGGATCACTGGTACTATAGTGGAGGTCAGCCTTGCTTCAGCTCTTGAAAGCTCGCCTCACACTTACTGTCCTACACAAACTGCTTATTCTTCCTGGTAAGCTTGGTAAGCGGTTAGGCAAACCCAGAAAAGTCCTGTATAAATCTCCTATAATAACCTGCCACTCTAAGAAACTTCTTATCTCTATTACCATCTTGGGCTATTCCCAGTTGAGCACTGTCTCAACTTTACTGGGATCCATGACCACACCTTCTTTCTTAATTATGTGGCCTAGAAATCTAACTTTATCCAATCAAAATTCACATTTGCTGAGCTTAACATAGAGCTTAATTTTCTCCTTTTAGTGTACTCAGAACAGTCCTTAGATGTTGCTCATGTTCCTCTCAAGATTCGGAGTACACAAGGATATCGTCGATAAAGACTATGACAAATTGACCTAAGTACAGGCAAAAATCCGATTCATATAATCCATGAAAGTTGTAAGGGCATTCATTAATCCAAATGGCATCACTATGAACTCATAGTGTCCATATCGGATCCTAAAAGCAGCCTTCGAAACGTCCTCAACCTTTATCCTCAATTAATGGTATCTTGACTGTAAATTGATCTTTGAGAATACCGTAGCTCTAACCAACTAGTCCAGCAGATCTTCGATCTGTGGTAAGAATACTTATTCTTTACTGTTACCTATTCAACTCCCAATAGTCTATGTATAACCTTAGACTACCATCCTTCTTCTTAATAAAGAGTACTGAAGCACTTTAGAGAGATACATTAGATCTAATTAATCTCTTTCCTAATAGCTCCCATATCTGTTTACTTAACTCCGTCATCTTGTTTGGAGTCATTCGGTAAGGTGCTTTCAATATTATCTTCACAAACCTTACTCAATCCTTTTGTCAACTTCGGACTATCTTTTCTTATCTTAACTTTATCTTCCATCTTGCTAGACTTAGCGCACCATTGCCAAAAATGGCTAACCTTTCTAGCCTTCGTACTCTCTTATATTACTTCCCAGGGTTGCCCATTACTGGGCTACTTTTGCCCAAGCACGCTTAACTAAGCAGTGCTGACAGGACTCTGAGGCACTGATGCTGATAGGCTCGAACCCTAGTACTTTGCTATCATAGACCCTTCTTGTTCTATCTTTAGTCAAGTCTTTCCAACTTATATCCTTGACTCTAGCCTCTTCTTAGGGATCTGCCTGTCAATACTCAGTCTGTTACTATATTACAAGGGGTTCTTTCTATATTTAGAGCTAGCCTAAATACCTCTTGTTCGTGTCTTACAGCTCTAATTTTCTAACTGTGGCTTTCCTCTTTTAATCAGAAGAAAATTGAGCTTAGCCTAATCAATGATAAGGTTATCTAGAAGGAAGTTATTGGTACTCTCTCCGTATAGGTTTACCACTGAAGGAGGTTTCTATATCTTAAACTCATCCTTGGTTTTCATCTTCCCAAAGAGGTACTATACTCTTTCTCT
Source organism: Neltuma alba (assembly GCF_004799145.2). NCBI lineage: Eukaryota > Viridiplantae > Streptophyta > Magnoliopsida > Fabales > Fabaceae > Neltuma > Neltuma alba. Next base: position 197,511 of record NW_021632496.1, read on the forward strand.
TGTGGCTCAGCCACTTTCTCTTAGGCTCGGTCCACTGTGACCTCAGGAGCTACTGCACTCTACCGTAAGCCTCTTTAGGATCCATAGTAACCCTAGAATACTATCATCAATCTAAGCCGTATTAAGACCTCTGGGAGACTCTGACCACAGGGTTGAGTAATAAAATAAGTCGCCTCTACTTAGTTGATAACTTGACTGATCATTCTCCAAGACTGTTCCAATAGCCAATATCATTCTCTTGGGCCTCATTCAATTCTCCATGCCACCTATTTGCTTCTTTAGGTGCCTAAGCCAATCTATCTTAGGAATTCTCTTACTCCTCTAGCTGCTCTTACCGTTCTTAGCTACTTTAGAATGGTACAGGGAGAGGACTTATGTAACTTCTCCTTTCTCTACTTTACTCTTTAGTAGGAGCATACTCTAACATGCATAATGCCTGGTATTCCAAGGCAAGGAGTGCAAGCTCTTACTAGTTGCTATGTCTGTAGTGTGCTAACTAGACATCTTATCCCTAAAAAGGGAGCCTATCTTGCTGTTTGCTGTTGATTTTAAAAGTTATAAGGAGAGGACTTATGAGGTTCTCTTCTTTCTGCTTGCCCTTCTCTATTAAGCTGAGGGATATTGAACCCTAGCTTTGTTCTTGGCTAGTCATGCTTACATTGGGATAAAGTCAACTCTGCTTGCCTTGCCTTAGCTGCTCCCCTTTCCTACTTGGACAGGGCATCTTGCTCCATCTAGAGTAGTGTCAATTTTGACTCGGAGGACTAATCTTCCAATTTCTCTAGGAATACCTGTAGCCAAGACCATATTCCCTATGAAGGGTGCCTCTCAACCTAACCCCAAGTGACTGAGTATCTCTTAACATTATCAAGAACATGTCAACCTCATAATGCTAGTTCCCTACATAACTATCTGTCTCATTCTCATCTCTTTCTCTTCTTCTTGATCCCCAAGAATTCCACTAGGGCTATCCATCTTGAGTTTACTATCTCGAAGTTCTTCTTTATCTATTCAGAGACTTGAGATAGCTACTCTATCATGGTGTCCCAACCCTAATGAGGCTGTAAGTGTTCGCCCAGCTTAGGTGGCCACTACACCCTCTTAGTGGTGTACAGACTCTACCCCTAACTACGTTGTTCAACTCCTTATCATTACTCTTCCTCTTGAGGGGGAATCTGACAGCTCTTAAATAGTGGCTACTACTCTCTCTCTAATCTCTGCCAGTCTTACTCTTAGTGACCCTATAGTCTATCGAGTCTTACCGAGATACTACCTCAGCATCTGAGAGTCATTGTCTCTATTTGTCACGATAAGAATTCTTGTTCACCATGATGAAAGTCACCACTTCCTTTGGTGATCACTTTTGTATTCGTTCATCACCACCAATGCCCTTAGTTCATCATGACGAAACATATTTTTTCTTAACCTCTACTAGTCTCACTTAGCTTCGTTTATCATAACCTTATCCCTTGCCTGAAGGACTTCCATGTCCTAGCCTCACTATGATCCCCAACTAAGTCAACTACTTCCTTTCAACCAATTAAGGAAGGGTCTGGCTCACAACTCTAGGCCATTAACACTTTTTGTTTCTTCTATCCTCAGGGATCACTAGCGATGGAAAGCTATCTTTAGCTCTTCCTAGATTTTTATATCCATTTAGGAATCAAAGATAGCTACTTTGATCGTGCTGCCTTAACATCATATTAAGGCTATACTAACTGTATCTAACTTAAGTTGCCACTTAACCCTTTTCTTCTAGGGTTTAGAATCATACCTCTATCTAACTTATAAGCCATTATCCTTTCTTTCTCTAGAGGGGAAGTCTCTTTATCGTTAAACAGTAGCGACCTTCCTTAGCTTATGAATTTCTTATTATCATTTATTTGTTCCTTTCCAATTGAGGACTCAAACATCACCTCTTTAGTGATCCTCAATGCTTATTTTTTCTAGAGCATTCACCTCTAATCCATAGCCTTATTTAGACCATAGCTAGTATTCTATTGCTAGCTCTAACATGAGTTGGACTTTTCTAAATCCTTGTAGATAGTTCTCTTTTTCCTATGCTAGAACCATTACTCTGAAATCAAAAATATCACACCTTATTTATATTATACCTCAGAGTCCATTTAGAGTCATTTCGGACCACTTTGGATGGCCTTAAGCTCATAAAAACGTAACTGGACACTGATTTGCAGAAAATACTGTTCACTATGCATTTTTCAGATTACAGGTCCAACTTTGAAAAATCATAACTGATTATAGAAAAATTGTATGGAGGAGTCCTAAAATTTCACAGAAATATTTTTCAATGTTCTTTAAGGAAAAAATATCCAATTGGACTTATCTTTGCCCAATTCGTAAAATTTAATCAATAAAGATTACTATTCATTTGGTAAAATCTGGAACTTCTAGATTATATGCCTCAAATTTAGAAATTCATATCTCCATGTGTACACATCCAATTAAGATGATCTACTTCTCATTTTAAACCTTGAGATGCGTACTATAAGTTTGTCAAATTTTATGACTTAACTCATTCATTTCATTGGTCAAACCGGAGCTTGAAGCTAACTACTCCAGAACCTATGTTTTATCCTTTAAACACTTTTTACTTTAATTCTTTTTATTTCTTTGGCATACATAACCTGGGTTTGATCTTTCCCATTCATGCTCATACACTTTCATTCATGCTATAAATATTCTAAGCACATACATTGCATTGATGGGATTCATAACCATAATTTACAACGTAGGAGAATTATACATTGAACATTAATCTCATTCATTAACATCAATAATTCTCCACTTTCTTCTCCTTGCTTCTCATACCATTATTGCCCATCACTAGTTGACCTAAATGGTTGGTTAGGGAGGGCATGAGATTCAGGAGAATCTTAGTAGTAAACAATACCATATTAATCATGCTAGATGGATGATAATGCACTACACGCAACTTGTTTATTCTCTTGTTAATTAGTGAAATATTAGCATGCTCAAAGCTAACTTCTTGATGCATGGCCATGGAGACATAATCTACTCATCATGTATAGCAAATACAGTAGCTAAAACATGTCACAATAACATTCAAATAAAATGTACACAGCAACACATAAATATACAACATCAAGCAATGACAATAAGTAAGTTCACTACCTTACACCTCAAGCTTTCTTTTTACTTTTCCTTTGACTCCATTGACTTTCCAACCATGTGGGCATTCGGTTAACATCACCAAACATCCACTTAGAGGTTCCAACATCCTGAACATAGTCACATTAATCACACAATCTGTTTGGACCAAGAGATTTAATAAAGTTCAAGACTAACTTTCTTGAACTTAACCCTTTTCTCTTAATTTTTGGATTTATGTTCTAGCTTTATAAAGATTGTTCTCTTAGGCTAATCCTATACAATTTTGCCCGAGGAATTCAAATTTAATACTTCCAAGCTTCCTTTCTTAGTGTTTTCCTATACCTTTTCATCATTTAAATATATCGGAAACATCAAATTAAATCAAATCCAACTCTAACCTCATTCTCTCTCCTTGGCCGAATTGAGTCATCATGAATAGGGGTGGGATTTTCTTTCCCAAACTCACTCAAAACTAATCAAAACCTATCCCTTTCAAGTGTGTAATCTATGCCTTAAACCCTTGGTTAAACTTTTCCATAATTTTTGAAAATTTGGCAGCATCTCCCTATGGAAAATGGCCATCCAAAACTACATAAAGTCATATATAAACAGCCCACAATAATTAATAAAGAGCTTAGGAGCTTATCTTGGTGATTCCTTGAACTTAGGTGAACTTTCTGTTACTAGAAATAGCTCTTTCTCTCTCTAAATGCAAGAGCAACATAGTCTCCCCTATGGTTCCTTGTTTGGCCAAAATGTAAGGGGTCTTAGTGGCTATTTATAGCCAAAACTTTGGCTTGAATGCACTAAAATGCCCTTGGTGGCTAATCGATAGAGTAAGGACAATTTTGGAACTTTAAGTGCACTTTTGCATCATCATTACATCATCTTCTTGCATTATCCTTACATCATTCTTTTAGAAGGTGCCAAGTGTCACAAATGTGGTAGAGGAGAAGGGAGATTAAATCCTAGTCATTGGATCAAAACTTAATCCTTAAGTTTCCTCTGAATTTACTTAGCAGATGTTTCTCCGGCTTTCTTGACGGCCTTCTAGAGCTCAGAAAATTTTCCTGTATGCTCCATAAATTTCTTTTTTTCTAGAGAATATCTAAAAACTCTCTCAGGCCATAACACTTCTTTTAAGCTTTGCATAAAATTCATTTACTAAAATACCCTTTTATTGGCATAAACGGCTTTTTAATTTATTAAAGCCATTTTGCTGGCCTTTTGGTTGTGGGACTAATTTTATAAATTAGTACAATCCTTTTGTATGCATTTTTTAGGTCTCTTGCTATTTTAAATAATTACCTCAAACAATATACTTTTTACCTGCTATAACCTCATAAAGTCCATTTAAGTTGCCTCAGGGGTATTTTTATCATTTCTCTTCACAAAAGAGCCTTAGAATATTATTTCTCATTTTTTGAGATTTTCTTGGAATTCTCTGTATCCTCTTCCATCTTTACTCATGTTGTTCGTAACTTTCTGAATTTATAGTTTAGTCTCTACTTGGACTTAACTTCATACAACCATCTCTTTGAGGTTTCTAACCTACCCTTTGGCCTGTTTCTAGTTTATTTTCTCTTTCTGGGTCCTTGAGACTTTACTGAAACCTCTAACTTTGATTACACTTCAGCCCCTGAAAACTTTCACTTTACAGTTTAGTCCCTGAAACTGCTTTGACTTCCTTTCTTATTTGTGGGACTTGTACTCAAAAGGGTCTTAGTAGCCTACCTTCTTTAGGATATTTCCAAGGCTTCTCGACCTTAAAATTGAGATGTGACAAGAAGAGGACCCTATCCCTCCTCTAAATTATTAAAGACCGGAGTACATGTTCGGATTACCAAAACATGATAAATTTGAGGTGGTATCCAATGTAATACTAGATATAGATATCAATGATGATGCCCAGAGTATACTGGGTACCCAGACCGGATAGTAATGAAGCAGTACCCAACACTTTTTCAGCATCCAAACAAGACCGGAATAAGGCAGGTCCCAGTAGAGTATAGGCCTTACCTTTAAAGAAGAGGCTGTTACAAGTACAAAAGAAATTTTGCACGCTTGGGGACTTGATACAAGAATTTAGATTCTGGAGGCAACATATTAAGAGGACAAAGAACTAGTATGCCATGATATACTTAGAGTTTCTTTATCATCTCAGGTTGTTACATAGGGTGGTCATTGGGACGACTAAACCCCAGACAAGACTACCTAGGGATTAGCTCTGTTCACTGTATTCCCTATCAAATCCTAATTTTTGGGCCTAGAACCCTAAAAAGTAGCCTAAAAAGATATGAAAAGCCCTTTTGAGAATAAGTCCCAAAGATATAAAAAGAAGTTAGAACGGGAATAGGAACTAAACTACAAAACGAGTAAGTTTCTAGAGGCAAAAGTGTAAATAAAGTTAAAGGCTCCAGGAGAGTCTCAAGGGCTCAAAAAAGGAAATAGGTTAGATGTAGGCCTAAGGTTGAGGTGCAGACCTCAAAGTGATGATTCATAAGGTTGAACCCAAGAGGGGCCAAACCGTAATTTCAGAAAGTTACAGGTTAATAGGGGTAATTATTAAAATTATACAGAAAATTCCAAAAAAATCTCAGAAAATAGAAAATGGTGTATAGAGGCCTTTTGATGAAGATAAATAACAAAAATACTCCTACGATAGCTTTAATAGAATTTTCAATATAATGACTTAGTTTAAGGGAATTATCTAGATGCAATTATTTGAGCCATGAGGAGGCCAGAAAAATATATGTAAAAATAGGAAATAAATATTTAAGAGGCTAAATAAGTTCATAAAATTAGTCCATCCCTAAAAGGCCAGCATAGTGGATTTAATAAAATATAAAGTCCAGTTATGCCCCCAAGAGGCATTTTATGGGAAATTCAAAAAGAAATAGTTAAAGAAAGAGTTATGGCCCAAGAAAATTCATAGAATTTTTCTATAGTTAAAGAAAGTTTATGGAGTAGATAGAAGTCTTCTATGAGTTTAGAAACTCTAGAAATTTCTTCCAAGGTAATGAATTTATTATGGTAATTAAAATGGTTTTCTTCTTTACCATGAATAAAAAAATTATGATGGTAACAAAGGAGGCTTTTTGGGGAGAGAAAAATGATAGAAATGTATTATGGATTTGTTTAAAAATAATTAAGGTACCCAGGTTACTGTAATTGTGGAAAAGGAATTCATCTTAGTATAAAGTGTACTGATAAAGCACAAAGTACACTTTTCTCTTTTACTTGGCTAGCATTGTGCCACTTATCAAGTTAAGAATGGAGAGGATTTTGGTGCCACTTGTCAAATTAGGAATGGAGAGGATTTTGACTTTGTATTTCAATTTAGATTGGAATTAAATAAATCATGGTAATTAGTATAAGAAGCCATAAGAGCTTAACACCTAAGCATTGTAATTAGCTTAAACTTAGAGGGCAAGGAAATAGGACATGGCTTATAAATAGCCATCTTCCTCCCACACACACATTTTTGGCCAAGGAGGGGGAAACTCTTGCAAAATATTTCCTTGAAGTTCAATTAAGGAAAAGCTAGCTACTTTAGGTACATAAGCTTGGATACAAGGTTAGTTTAAGGTTCTACCTTGTCTTATGCTACGTTTTCTTGAGTTTTATGATTGAAAATTCTTGATTTCCCTATAGGGAGATGCTGGTTGAAATTCTTTATGCATAAAGGAGGATGTCTTTTATGCTAAATCTAGATTAAAGTTATTGGTTATAGCTTGATCTAAGTGGTGTTGCATTAAAATTGGAAAAATTGCACGATATGGAATTTAAGGATACCTTTCTGGCAGATTTGGAACTGCATCCTAGGATGTAATTTTTGAATTTTGATGCTTCCATTGGGTTTAAAATGAAAAATCATGTAGGGTAAACCTAAGGGACAAGTTTTAGCAGCATTAGAATCAAAAGTGAGATTTTTGGGAAAAACCCCTAAGTCTCTCAGCCAGAGCAGCTTCATAGGGAAGAAAGTTGAGGTTGGTAAATCTCGGCTCATATTTGGATTCCTTATGCAACATTTTGTAGGATTGGCTTAACAGAATAATTTTAGAAAAGCTAGAAAGAAAAACCTAAAATCAATAGAAAGGGTTGAAGTTCAAGAGAGCGAGTCTTGACCTTTGTGTGATTTATTGGTCCTAATGAGTTATGTGAACCTTGTGGCCATGTTTAAGATGTTTTGATGATGTTGACCAAAAGCCCTCATGGTTGGAAAGTCAAGGGAGCCAAAGGAAAAGCAAGAGGAAAGTTTATGGTACAAGATAGTGAACTCACCTATCTTATGTGATTGATGTTTATGCTTGTTGTATTGATTTGCATGATGCTAATTATAATGATATGAGCTATGTATGAATGATATATATTCTGTCTCTTGATGATTTCATGGTCATGCATGTAGTAGGAGACATTGAGCATAAGGTTAGACCACTAAATTAGCATAAAGATAATCAATGAAGCATATCGTACACTTGCATTCATCTTGCATATATTGCATGAAGAAGGGCAAGAAGATAGAAGCAAAGAAGTTGGAGAATTTCTATGCGTTATAATGTGATGCTTGAATTTGCTAGTAATGTAATTATTTTGTAGACATGCCTAACATGAAATGTGATGTAATGTGATGATGTATAATGTTAATGGCATGTAATTTAAAGTAAAAGAATAAATAGAAAACTATAAGGCTAGTTTATGCCTGCTTGAATTAAGGAAGAATTAAAAGTAAGAAGCTAATATAAGATAAAACGTAGGTTCTTGAGCAGTAAGTTTCCAGCTCCAAATTGACCTAGCAAATGGTTGAATCTGATCACAAAATTTAGTGATCATATAGTACCCATCCCAAGCTTTAAAATCATGGGTAGTTTGCCTTAATTAGATGTGTACATTAGGATATATGAATTTTAGAAGTTGAAGCAGAAAATCCAAAAGTTCTAGAATTGACCAAATGAATAGTAAAGTTCAACAGATAAACTGTACAAATTGGTCAAGGATATCATATCTTTTCCTAGTAGAACATTGAAAGAGCTTCTATCAGAAATTTGGAGCAACCTTATATGATTTTTATAGAATTAGTTATGAATTTTTGAAGTTGGAACTATAATCTAGAACTTCTACGTGAACAATATCTAAGGACCTTAATGAAAAGTTCTAAAATTTTCAAGCTTAAGTAACGATTCTACTTATCCATTTTGGTTCCGAATACGTGCTATGAGGAGTAAAAGTAACGATGTTTCACTCCCAAAGACCAATGCATGGAAAGACCAAGTCAAAGGGATCTATGACAGCATTGATATGTGTACCTTTGATCAACTAGTAGACGTTTTAGAGATTTTCGTTATACCTACCTTTTCGTTTTCTTTTCAGTTACGAGCAGTTAACTTAATGATTATATAATTATCTAAAGACTGGTTGTGACTAATATGACCATTGTAACACCTCTACTTTATACAAAATAACTAACCAAATAGAAGCAAATGGAATCACATTTGTTGGCCAAAAGTTTGAAAAATTTAACTTCCAAATATTTTGTTCTCATGTTACTATTCACAACAACCCCTAATTTAGCCAAACTTTAAAAAATCATAATTAATTCTAGAAAAATTAAGATTGAGTGATTTTGAGTTCTATTGGAAGCTCTTTGGATTAACTTTTGAGAAAACATAATTTTTGGATGAATTATCTTCAAATTCAAGCCCAGTTTAATTTCCAAAAAGTACTGTTTATTTGATTATTTTTTAATTTTTCAGTATTTTTGCCTAATTTTATATAAGCATAACTTCTTATACAAATATCCAATTTAGGCATGTTACCACTCATTTTAAAGAGAAAAATGAGATCTAGTTTTTTTATAAAATTTCATGACCTAACTCACTCGATTGGTCAAAGTTTGATCCCAATTGCTTTGCCTTTTCATACTTAAGCTCTAACTAGCTAGACAATCCATTCATCCTTATAATTAGGCATAATAGCATACTTTGGCATATAATTGTATCAAACTATAACATAAGGTCATCCTAAAAGGATTAATTTACAAATATCCACAAAATTCCAAGAAAGGATCAAAGCCATATAAAGTTTCATAATATCAACCATTCCTTCATGCATTGATCACCTCTTTGCCTTTTCCCTTTGATGTTGTAAGCCCTACGGTTTGTTGAACATGGGAGAGGTAAGATTCATAGGAATCTTAGTAGCATAGCATCATATTTACAATGTCACACTCAAGCAAAGTATTACATGCCACATGCACTAGCTATCACATGCTTTCAACCTCATTCACATGCCATGGAAAAGAACTAACATGCTTCTCATCCATAGCACTCAACATTGCATAAGCCAAAGCATTACATGTATGGAGTTATACATCATATTACATCATAATCTCGTCCACCTCATGGCATAACATATAGCAATAAATAGAATGTGAGGTAACATTTGAATAGTAAATGCTAGCTACCTCTTGTAAGCTCGTCATTAGCCTTTAAGCTTTCCCCTTAGCAAAACTCCTCAGTAAAACTCCTCCTCTTTGGATACAAAAGCTATTGATAACACAATAGGGCATCACACATTATTATTCTATTCATTATAATAATCCTTAATCCCTTTTTACTTGATTCTTGGGTTATTGTTTCTAACTTTGATTCCTTAATTCCCTTAGGCCATTCCTATATAATTTTTCATGCAGAATTCAAATATCCACTTAGATTTATGAAAATCCAATTCCTCCCTATTGAAATCATCTTGGCCAAATTATAGGGGATTTAATTCCAAAATTGCTACTTTCAATTATAATGCTTCCAAGCTTCCTTTCTTGGTGTTTTTCCTACACCATTTCATCATTTAAACATATTGAAAGTATCAAATTGAATTGAATCCAACTCTAACCCTAATTACTCATCTTAGCTGAATCAATACTCAAGTCCAAGGGGTTAGATTTTCTTTCTAAGACTCAAGTATAATCAATCAATTCCTATCTTTTTTTTTAAGTGTTTAATCCATGTTTCATTCTCTTAGCTAATTTCCCTCCATTTTTTTTGAAAATTTGGCAGCATATCCCCTTAAGAAAATGGCCATCCAATGAACATGAAAATGCCATAAAAACAGCCCCACATCAAAACATAAGAGGGATAGAAGCTTACCTTAATGATTCCTTCAGCTTGTGTGACATTTCTCTCTCTTAAAATCAAGAGTAACAATCATTCAAAAAAAAATCAAGAGCCACAAGGTCTCCCTTAAGCTTCCCTCTTTGGTTGAAATTCATGGTGTGGGAGGGGGTATTTATAGCCTTTTGATTAACTCTTTGCCCTTGAGTTTCAACATAATTATAAGGGTTAAGTGGACAAATCCTAACCCTCCAAAATTCTTCCAAAAATAATAGAAAATAAAATGAAAATAGGTGGACAAATCTCATGCTTCATGAATATGATCTTGCCACATGTCCACATGATGTCATAGTGATGATGTCACATTCTTATGTCATGCAAAGATTAATTTAGGTTAATGTTGGTTAACGTCCTTAATCACCATGATTAATTCCTCTTAACCACGTTTTAGAAAACTCATTTTATTTTCATTTTCCATTAAATATTTTTCCTTATAATGGGCCAAAAATGGCATGAAATATGGGCTATTTGGGCTGAAAATATTTGCAAAATAAATTCACTTCCCTGGGTATCCTTACGATGAGCCTTGTCGCTAGACTATCAAATAAAACTAAGCTAAATGCAATATAGCGATACTAACCTAGATGTCGAACTCTTGAGGAACCTATGAATATCTTAGTAATTGTCACACCACCTTTATTACCTCATTATATCACAATTGGAACCATTCAAAACCATTATATAAGCCTTAAGTATGGAAAAATTCAAATTTGAAATTTACATTTTCAGTTTATTGTTCACTATTCACAGCAATTTTTGACTAACTTTGAAAATTCATAACTAAATTCAGAAAGATTGAAATGAAGTGGTTCTAATTTTTCTTTGAAGCTTGTTGTGCCTTATATAAGGAAAAAAATACTCATTCGCGTCACATCATCACGAAGCAAAGCCAAAAAATTTGTCAGGTTGCACTATTCATATGATCATTTTCCAATTTGTTAGTATTTTAGCCTAACTTTCGAAAGGTATGACTCTTAGCACAAAACTCCAAATTTAATGATCTACTACTTGATTTAAAGCTAAAATTAAGATCTATAATTTTATAAAATCTTAGGTCCAAATTTGATCATTTGCTTATTATTTTATGTGCCATAAAATTATCATTATTTAGGACAATTTTATCTCCTAATTCATGATTTATTGAATTTCTTCTTTTTTTTCCATGCTCCATACCAATCAAGCATTCCATGATCAATATTCTCAACATTAGGGCACATCATGTGTACATAAGTACAAGCCAACATTATCCAAAACCCATTACTACATTATACTAAAGTTCATCAAAATATTACATGAGCTTTACATAATATCATAAAAATTCCTAAAGCTTCCTTAGCCCAACACTACCTTCTTGCCCTTGTCCATGGTTGATTCGTTCCCTATTTAATGCATAATTTAACATAGAAGGGAAAGAGATTTCATAAAAATCTCAGTAGCAATGAACTATAATCATCATGTTAATCAAGCAATGCATAATGTGATATGTCATAAAACTTTAGAACATCCTCAAGTCATATAAAATGATTTTATGCATCATATCAAGAAAGGACACAATCACACTTTCATATTGGCATATTATTATGCATTTAGCCAAAATATATCAAGTGTCATAAAATCAACAATAACCATAACATAAATTCCTCAATTCAAGCAATCAACATAGCCACATTAAACAAGCAAGATAAACAATCAAATTATAATTCAGTGCTACCTTTTAGGCTTAATACAATTCAGCCTCCTCAAGGAATTATTGTTCTCCTTGGCTCTTCTCCTCAAAACCTATCAATCCAAGCATAATTACAAACTACATTAACATTCATTCAACTTGAATACAACACTTAGCCTTACACTTTCTTAATTCCCCTTTTTCTTTGATTTTTAACATAATTGTTCCTTCTTAGATTCCAATAATCTCTTGACTTATTCTTACACAATTTTTCATGCAGCATCCAAATATCAATTTAGATTTATGAAAATCTAACTCCTTCCTTCTCAGTCAGTCTTAGCCGAATTGGACTATATGTTTCTTCAAAAATTTCACTTTTGATTACAGTGACTTTAAACAATTTCCTTCAGTGTTTCCTTACACAAAAATATCTTTTAAACCCATTAGAATCATCAAAACACATCAAAACAATCTCTTACATTAAGAACATACATTGGCCGAATTATAGCATAATGAACCCTACTTTGATTTTCTTTCAAAAATCAATCCAAACACCACTTAAACATGATAATCCCAACTCGTTTTCAAGGCTTCTATCCTTCCCTAAGGCATACTCATATTGACTGAAATATGGCAGCAAGTTTACCTTCAAAAAATAATGGGTGAAGGTGCAAAGATACCTATAAACATGTACCAAAAGTGCACCCACCACCATAACCTTTTTCAAGGTGCGAAAGTAACTATAAAAGTTAAAAAACGGAGCAAAAATGCCACCACTGTTAAGATAGCCTAACTAGTATTAATTTTTGTGGTGGGGCCTACAATATTTGTTATGAAACACTCAAAATACCCCTGAGTGAAAAAGAAAATTACTCCTCTCCCTCCCAACCTCTCATATTCATCCTCTGATTCGTCTCCCTCCATTGGAAATTAAACCAGAAATTCCACACTTCCAAAATTTCATCATCAACAACCCATCCATTAGAAATCCAACTAGAAATCAAATATAAAAAACAAAAGCAGTCATCAATCTTACTAAAATCAAACTTAAAAACTCCAGGCAAAAAAAAAAACTCAAAAACAATAATCAACATGACTAATATCAAACTCAAACCAAAATGAAGAGGTTATGAGGTGAGGAAAAAGATGAATTAATGAATTATATGAAGAGATGATTATACTGCAATAGGACTAAAAACATAAAAAAAAATTCTTTGAAAAGCCAGCACAATAGTACCTGGAAAAGAGAGAGAAACTAAAGTAATGGAAGTGTTAGAAGCAACCCAAGGATATATGGAAGGGAAGAATGTTTCTTTAAAAACTTAAGTCAGAGCTAAAGATTAGCAAGATCAACCACCCATATTCCAAGGATTAAATCGTAAAGAAGAGATTATTATATTACAATATTTCAGGAGAAGCTGCCTCATCCTTCCTTGTCTTCCAGATACGAAAGACGACAGATTGCGGTAGTCGATGGCAACGAATTCATGAGGCTGAGAAGAAAGAAGTTTCGACTTCTTAGATATGAAGAGAAGTCGCCTCCTTCTTCTTCCTCATCTTTTAGATTTGGAAAATAACAAACCGCGATGGATGACGGCAGCGAACTTTGTGAAGATGGGATGTGCGACGAATCTAGATGAAGATGCAAGAGCGATTTGAACAATGGCATCCTCTCTTCTCTAACTCATGTTTGTTCTAGCACCCCCTTTGGTCTCTCTCTCCCATTCTCAATCGAAGACATTGATGAAGAAAAACAAAAGGTGACGTGCTGATCTCTTACCTCTCCACTCTCGGCTCTTACTTCCCACTCCGCAAGAATAGAAATCAAACATCACCGATGATTTGGGGTTATTTTAGGATTTTCATAAAAATATTGTGGGCCTTACCACAAAAATAACAGCAGTTAGGCTATCTTAACGGTAGTAGCAGTTTTGCTATGTTTTTAAACTTTTCTAGTTACTTTTGCACCTTGAAAAAGGTTATGGTGGTGGCTACACTTTTGATATAAGTTTATAAGTATTTTTGCACATTCACCCAAAAATAATTCAAATATTCAACCAAAACAAGCTTTAATCTTAACCAAACCAAAGCTCAAACATACGTTGGTGAATCCTTGATTAGAGCTTGATGATTCCTTGTCCAAAAGCACTCAACAAGCTTAGGTTTGAAGCTCAAGAAAACATTTTGGCAGCACCTCCCCTTGTTTTACGAATTTTATACCTATTTTTGGGTATTTTGAGGGGGTATTTATAGACCAACAAATCTGCCACTCTCCCCCTTTGTTTGGATGCATAAAGTGTCACCGAAGAGGGGCACTTGGCTGCCATCAAGTGTGGATTACGTTCAGATCAAGCCAAGTGTCTAATTACTAGAATATTCCAAGATTTTTACATGAAAAATGGGTTTTATTTCAATTTTATTGAAGGGTCCAGAATCTGCACGAAAGTAGGCCTTCTCTAGGCCCAATATGGGGCTCACTCATGGTTTAAAATGACTCAAAAAGATAACCTACAAACCAAATCATAATCTCAAACCATTTTGAAACTTTACCGGTTACTATTAACTAGTAACATCTCATAATTTTTTTAGGCCTCCAAAAATTCATTTCTCTTCATAAAAAATCTTATTTTAATATAAGGGTATGATCTGAAAATTTTTAGAATTTTTCTCCACCTCTAACTATTTATATTAAATTTTTCTCGATTAGGCTTTAGTAGTAAAACTGTGAAAAATAAATTCTCAAAAATTAATTCCTGAGCTTCCAGGGCCTAAAATCAATTTTATAAATTTCCATAATTATTTATATAATTAATTCATATTTTTTATAGAATTATTGAGGCCTCTAACTATTTAAAATAATTATTTTCTTCTGATTTTCTGCTATTTTTCCCAAAAAAACCTTCGTATTCAGGAAATTATGTAATAATTCATTTTCACATAATTTTTACCTTTAGAGCCTCCATTGAGGTTTCAAAACCTCTACTTCAATTTTTTCCAATTTTTGAAAATTTTTTAGAATTTTTCTCAAATTTTTCCATTTTGCCCTTCCTAGACTGATAAATTTGAAAATGTCAATCCAGACCTTATCGAGGATTCACATTAAAAGTTTTTTTATCCCTCTGTCTACTTTTTGTACTGGTCCTCATCCTAATTTTTAACTCTCTATATCCAGATGAAATTTTTCAGGATGTGACAGTAATCAAGCACAAATATCAAATTAACCAAGTATGATGTATGAAGTGATTATGTAACCAGTGACTAAATCAATGACTAAAGTAAGACTATCTAAAATTTTTGTAATTTCTGGATTTAATGACTGAAGTAAGACTATCTAAAATTTTTGTAATTTCTGGATTTAATGACTGAAGAAGGATGCAATGTATGAGTTATCCTTGACGGTCAAGTCCACTAATCATCCTAGTTCCTCTCTTGATTGAGTTTCAATTCCTTTATTAGACTCGGTTTGTGAAGACCTTCTACAAATAATGAATTCAATAAGCTAGAACCCTAACTCATCAAACTCATCTAATGCCTAATATGGATTGCGCTCTATAAAAGATATTCTACTCTCTCAATTAACAATGTTAGAACCCTAACCGGTCAATCAAGGGATTCAAATACTTGAGAAGAAAGAATCAATATAGCAAAAGGAAATATCAATCCAATCAATCAATTAAAGTGCAGAATACAATCCAAATCTTAGTCTCAATGTAAATCAACTGAATTATACCTCTGTACAACCACAAATCACAAATCTAAACCTTAAAATTTACAATCTATGAATGTAGAGAGTGAAACTAAGAATAAGGTAGAAGAAACTCCCAATGTAGCCTCAGGAACTCAGACTAGCTTCATTGAACATCAAGGAATCAAGATCTAGCCTCTCATGACTGAAATCATAGCTTCACCAAGCTCAACAACTTCAATAGCCATGGCAGCAATGATCTAAGGAGGAATATAGGAGAATAATCGATAGAAAATGGAAGAATTAGAGTAGAAATGATGAATTGATGTTGCAGAATGATCGAGGTAAAGAGGAACGAAGTTGAGAGAGTTTGGACAGAGAAAACGAAGCTGTAATGGAGAAAAATGACAAAATATAGTTTCTAGTGGGTGTTCTGGAATTTAAATGCAAATCTCGATCCTTTCACCGCAACAAAGAGAATAGTATGCCACAGCGAAGCCAAAACAACACCCTTTGGATTAGTGAATTTATGCTTCATCATTAGGCACGTTCATCGCTACGCAAGCGAAGATCAAAGTGTGTCGCGGCAATCCTTGGCAGAATCCTTCCTCCATGATGTTTTCAACCTCTGATCACCTATAATAGTTAAATTAAGCTCATAGTCATCTAATTCAAATTGTATAGGATACATAAGAACCAATGAATTAATAAAATTCACGAACTAGCACATAAAAACACACAATTGATTCTTATACCTTTGATATATAAAAACCTCTATCTTAACCCAAATTACATAATTAAAAGCTATAGAAGCATAAGTTGGACTAATAAATATATGTAAAATATGAGACTTATCACCTTACATTGTTTTAAGTGCTGGTACAGTGTCAGATGAATGTTTCCTATATCCTGTCTAATCCACTATCTCAGAAAATTCATCTCAGTGCACCATTAACCTCTTCTCAGTGTAGGGAAGCTTCATGATTTTTCTCAGAATTTAATTAACTCCAAAGTTCTCTAAATTCCATTTCTAGCAAAACCGATATTCTGTCGGCGATAATTCTGTTTTAAATATCATTAAAGTTAACCTCCTTATCATTTGAACTCAGACACAATTTTATAAATTATGATAATCCTCTAAGAAAATTTTTCACATTTTTTCCAGAATTATTGAGGTTTTTTATTATTTTAAATAATTAACTTTGGTTATTATTACTCAGTGTAACCAAAAATTCCTGAAAAATATAAAAAATTCTATATTAATTTATTTTCCTTCCAATAATTCCTCTGGAGCCTCAAACACTGTTCCTTGCCCTTAATTCTATTATACATAATTTTTTGGAAATTTTTTAGAATTTCTAGCCTGACTTCTCAATCAGATATTTCTTCAACTGATATTTTAAAAATATCAGTCCAGACACTGCATGGTATCAGTTCAAAACTTATGAGATCTATGTGCCCTCTATGCTAATTGGCCCTTGGTCTATTTTATTTCCCTCATCTTCAAGGTTAAAATTTGCAAAATGTTACAGTTGTGACTAACTTGTGGCTATGCTATTGTAAATATATAAGTATAAATGAAATATAGAAGTACATATGTATATAATGTTTATGTTCTTTTTGCAGTTAAGAAGATAATCAATGATGGTTACAACAAGATGAATTGCTTAAGCAAGGGAAACATAGGAAAGAGACCCTGTTAATCCTATTCAAATAATACTAAATAGGTTAGATGAGCAAAAATAAACAGTATAAGAGATACGAGCTACATTGGCTCGATAGGAATAGGAGAGAGATATTGCAATAGCAGCAATAGTAGCAGCAGTTATAACTCAAATACTACTTGGACCAAGAGCGATCGGGGCAACCTAACCAATCTGTAACATACTAAAAAAATTGTAAATAAAATATATATATAATAATAATAATATTTTATTATTAAAAAAAAGAGACAACTTTCCACCGAATCGGTGGAAAGTTGGGGGCAAAGAAGAATTTGAGGGGGGTGTATTAAATGAAAAAGGAATGTTGAGGGGGAGTGTTAAATGGGTTGGTAAAAAATGGAAGGTAATAAATGAAAGAAGAAATTAGATGGAAGAAAAAGAGGGGGATGATGGAAGTGGAAATTTGGAAGAGGAGCCGTGGAAAAATGAAACATGGGGGTATTATATATATCATCATCCCCTAGTTATTTCCTTCAAGTAAGAGCAAGAGAGTGCGGGAGAAAAAGAGAGCGCGCGAGAAAAGAAAGAGAGCGAGAGGAAGAAAGGAAAATCAAGAGAGTGTGGAAGTACATGCTGTCTGAAGGATAGAAGAAGATTTGAGGATCATTTAGATACACAAATATACTTCTTTTTATCAAATTTTCTTTATGAGTATTTCTTAAATATTTAGAGCTTACTATTATTAGTATTATTATAATGTTTAGAGAAAATTTTACTGTTTGGGTATAGAGTAAATATGGAGTTTTGACAATATATGACTGTAGAAATTTAAAGATCCATTATTAAGGAATTTTAATCGGTTTATTTTTGTTGAATGATTATTTTGAGAATTTTAAACTAAAATTTCAGTTGAAAAATTTGTTATTTAGACTTGTAATATGTTTTTACCGATTAAATTTGAGTTAAATAATTTATTTGAGCTATTTAATATATTATTGAGGTTTTAATCAGTTTAAATATTGAATAAATTAAAGATATATTTTTTAAATAATTTTTGAAGGCTTGAAAAATTGTAAATTGAGAATTTTGTGAAATTAGATAAAGCTACAGTTTGTTTATAATTTAAAAAGAAGTTGTTTGATTTGAGGAAAAATTTTAAATGAGATTATAATAAATAATTGAGAATTTTAATATAAAATATTTAGATTTTGGGTAATAAAAATATATATATACTTTTGTTAAATTTAAATAGCCTTTTATGTAAATTATATTTTTCAAAATAATATTATATCTATTATAAATGTCTAGATTTGGGAGAGTTAATATATTTATGTAATTTTGATTATTTTAAATGAGATTATAATAAATAATTGAGAATTTTAATATAAAATATTTAGATTTTGGGTAATAAAAATATATATATACTTTTGTTAAATTTAAATAGCCTTTTATGTAAATTATATTTTTCAAAATAATATTATATCTATTATAAATGTCTAGATTTGGGAGAGTTAATATATTTATGTAATCTTGATTTAGAGGGTAGTCTTAGAATTTTAGAGTAGTTTTGGAGTAGTTCTGAGTTTATATTAATAAATATTTATTTGCAATTTTGTAGACCCTTGAAAATTTTGGAGTAATCTTTGTGTAATTATTTGTAAGCTAAAGAGTACCAAGTAACTCTAAAAATTCTTTCTTGTACATGTGAATTGTGTATGATTATATTGTGGGTTTACTAATTTTTATATCATACTGAAAAATAGCATTATGATTTCAAATAAATGTTTTGACATGTTATTTGATTTTGTTAAGATTTATTGCTATTAATTATGATCAATATTTAAATATATTGATGGCTAAGGAATTGTCATGAGTTGCTATTAAATAGTATATAAGTTTTATTGCTATCTTATTTTTAAAATATTTGAGGATGTATTTATGATGTAACATTATTTGCATGTGACATGCATTGTTGGGTTAAGGATAGAAGGAGATTGCATAGATATAAAATTACCACGTGATATGCCATCACTTGGTGCACAGTGGATGGCACTTGTCAGGGCCCCCTCTTCCGTGTTTTCTTTTGGCCGGGAATTCATTGGAACTGTGGGACATGTGACACCTCCCTACTCACAAAGGAGGGGAGCCAGTCCGAGCTTGAGCTCTATATCTTTGGCCGAATATATCTCTAGTATCAGTGAGCTTGGAATAATTCAATAAAATAGATTAGTTCCTATCAGACTATGTGTTAGTCTATGGCTCCAGTCAGTGGTATAAGGGTGGACAGTGATATAAGGGAGGCAGCATATTGCATTATTTTTGGATATATTGAAAAAAATAAAATTGAATTGAATGTACCAAATCTGTGATTTTTAATATATATACATATATACAGACATATAAACAGATTTTTGCTTTATCATATATGGTTTGCTTGTATAGGTTAGAATTTCAGTAGTTACTGAGACGTTTGATCTCACCCCCTATATTAACAATTTTTAGGCGAAAGATCTAGTAGGAATCAAGGGAAGGCACCAATGGAGTGAGCCGTGAAGGCTTTTGTGCTCCTCAAGCACATGCTATGTTATATTTTTATTTGCCATGACTATAAGACTTTAATAGTTTATATTGTTAAGTTATGTTAGAAATGTTTTGAAATTTTGACTTGTTTGCAGTGTTAAAAATATGTATAGACTTTTAAATTAAATATTTTGTTGCGAATATTGACATAATTATGTGAGGTGTTACACAATCCAACCTTAGGAACCAATAGGTGAGTAGCTACAACCTACAGTAGAACCAGATAGTTTGCAATAGTGGATTACGCATTTTTACAAGTATAATCCACATGGTTTTGAAAGAACCCTAGATATACAAGTAGCCGAGGACTTGATAACTCAGCTAGAGAAAATTTTCAAAGTTATAAAGTGTTTAGCAGAGAGAAAAGCCTAAATGGCTATATACAAGTTGGAAAGGGAAGCTAACCGATGGTGGAGAAAGATGAAGATAGTTCTCCAAGTTAATGAAACACCTATTACGTGGGAGGTGTTTAAGGAGCAGTTCCACTTGAAGTATTTTTCACGATCGATAAGGGATGAGAAAGAGGTAGAATTCCTTACCATGAGGAAATGAAAAATGAATCCTGTGATGAGTACCTAGCAAGGTACATTAAATTGTCCTGATATTTTACCTACCTACAATATATGAATTATCAATAGCGGTTCACGGAGAAAATGATTAGGAGCCTAAAACCGTAGTTGACAGAAAAGGTAGTCTTGAGGCAAATTGAAATTTTTAATAAGGAAGTGGTAGCCTATTGAATCACTGAGAGCAGTCAAAACCACTATAACCGGGCAAGGGCAACCCCAAGGGCCGAGAGACCTCTTACAAGAATGATGTCAGAGGGAACTTCCTACAATAACAATAGGAAGAGGAGGAAGTTTAACATGAATAGAAAGCCTAGAAAAGGGAATCACTGAGGAGAAACTGACACTTCTAGGCAGGCCAAGAATTGTGAAATCTATAGTAAAAATCATGACGATCAGCCATGCATGATGGGTCAAAACCTGTGTTACTAATGCGAGAAGCTTGAATAGTTTACAAGGGAGTATCTGCAAGGTATTGGCAATTCAAGGCCTTAAAATCAAGGTAGAGTGTTTACCCTTATACAGGAAGATGCTCATAAGCCGCTCGAAATAATCCAAGGTATGGTTAGCATAGATGGTTACTTAGTGTATGCAATGTTTGACTCAGGTGCAAGCCATTCATTAATATTATATGATTGTGTTGGGTAATTAGGCCTTACTATTGATACATTGCCATATAACTTGTGTGTTTTCACATCCATTGGCACTAAAGTAGTAACCTCTCGTGTGTGTGTGTTTGAACTGTATTATTTGATAGACGAATTGTTGCACTATTCTTGACCTAAATGTATGTTGTTCTATGATATTGATGTGATAATTGGCCTGAATTAGTTGTCGTCTAATAGTATACTCCTTGACTATAAAAGCGAAACCCTAATCCTTCCTCTTAAGGAAGTTATCCCTTGCTCAGAGTGAGACTAAATTTTATAACTGAGGCCCAAGCAAACAGATATTTAAGGCAGGGTTGCCAAGGATATATAATGTTCTTTATGGTATAAGTAAAGATAGAAGAAGGAATTGATAAGATAACAGTAGTAAGGGATTTTTTGGAGCTGTTTCCAAAAGAGATTAGCAAACTTCTACTGGAAAGGGAGGTAGAGTTTTCTATTGATTTAGTACTCTGAACTGAACTAATTTCAAAAGCTTCACATTAGATGGCTCCAAATAAAATGGAAGAATTGAAAAAGCAGATAGAAGAGATGATAGAGAAAGGTTTTATCAGACCTAGCATATCTCCCTGGGGTGCTCTATTATTATCCGTTAAGAAGAAAGATAGGAACCTGAGACTATGTATAGATTATCGGGAGCTTAATAAGGTGACCGTAAAGAATAAGTATCTTCTTTCTTGAATTGATAATTTGTTAGATCAGTTGGCTGGTGCTACTATGTCTTCTAAAATTGACTTGAGATCAAGCTATCACTAGCTAAGAATTAAAGCAAAAGATATTCTAAAGATTGCATTCAAGACCTGCTACAGATATTATGAATTTTTAGTAATGTCGTTCATATTAACAAATGTACCTGTGATATTTATGGATTATATAAATCAAATTTTTTGACCATACTTGGATCGATTTGTCATAGTCTTTAATGATGGTATTCTGGTTTATTCTAAATCCCTAGAGGAACATGAGCAATATCTGAAGATGGTGTTAAGTACACTAAAAAAAAACGGCTATATGCCAAACTCAATAAATGTGAGTTTTGGCTAGATGAAGTGAAATTTTTAGGTTATGTGATTACCCGAAATAGAATAGCCATAAATCCTAGTAAAGTAGAAGCAGTGCTAAACTGGGAGCAGCCCCAGACAATAACAGGAATAAGAAGTTTCTAGGGTTAGTAGGATACTGTAGACGATTTATACAAGACTTTACTAGAATTGCCCATTCTCTAACCTAGCTAATAAGGAAGAACTAACCGTTTATGTGGGATGAGAAATGTGAGGTGAGTTTTCAAGAGTTGAAGTAGAAGCTGACCTCTACTCCTATACTAATTATTCCTAATCCAATACTACCTTATATAGTGTTCAGTGATGCAAGTAAGCAGGGATTAGGATGTGTGTTGATGCAGCAAGGGAGAGTGGTTACATATGCCCCATGTTAACTAAAATCGCATGAAGAAAATTACCCTACACATGACTTGGAGTTGGCAACGATAGTTTATACCTTAAAGATCTAGAGGTATTATCTATATAGGGTAACCATTGAATTTACTATAATCATAAAAGTCTTAAGAACTTGCAAGATGAGAGTGAGTTAAACATAAGGCATAGGAGATTGATGGAGCCACCCAAAAACTACAACTACCAAATAATGTATCACCTGGGAAAAGCTAATGTGGTGGCTGAAACACTTAGCAAGAAAGTGATGCAGGTTGCAACAATGATGATCAAGGAGTACGAGTTGCAAGAAAATGTGAGAGATTGTATTGACCAGACATAATTGACTGCAGAAGAAACAGGAATACTAAAGTTAGACACCTTACTAACAGAACAAATTATTGAGGCTTAAAAGAGAGACCAGATGATATATATTTATAAAGCCAAGATGTTAAAAGGGGAGACTAAAGACTTTGAAGTCTCAGTTGAGGGATTATTTAAGTTCAAAGGAAGAACATATGCCCCTTCAGTGATGATCTCAGATAGTGAATCTTGAATAAGGCACATAATAGCAAATATACTATTTATTCGGGCACGACTAAGATGTATCGTGCCATTAAGAAATTGCTTTGGTAGCTTGGTATAAAGAAAGACAGCATTCAATATGTGTCAAAGTGCCTTACTTGTCAAAAGATCAAGACAAAGCATCAAAGAACATCAAGATCTGTACAACCCCTCGATATCCCTAAATAGAAGTGGGATAGTATTTTGATGGATTTTATTATAGGATTGCCTTGTACGTCATTAAGATACGATGCAATCTACGTTATTGTAGACCAATTAACGAAATCAGCCTATTTCCTGGCAATAAAAGTTAAGTCTTCACCAAAAAAGTTAGCTAGGTTATGCATCAAAGAGATTGTATAATTACATAGGGTGTTAGAGAATATCATATCTAACCAAGATCCTTGATTTATATCTTGATTATGAAAAGCTCTACATGAAGCAGTGAGCACAACCCTGAGATTTAGTACAACATACCATCCACATATAGATAGGCAAATAAAGCGACCTATCTAAATGTTGAAAGACATGTTGAGAGCTTGTGTCTTAGATTTCAAAAGAAATTGGGATGAATATTTACCATTGGCAAAATTTGCCTATAATAATAGTTATTATTCCAGTATACAAATGGCTCTGTATGAAGCTTTATATGGTAGAAAGTGCCGATTATCACTATGCTAGGCAGAATTAAGTGAAAGAAGAGTCTAAGGTCCAGAAATAGTGGATCAAACCTCAGAATAGATAAGGATTATTAGACAGAGGTTGCTCATGGCACAAAGTAGATAGAAAAGATATACTAATGTTAGAAGAAAGTATGTGGAATTTGCTATTGGAGGCCATGTGTTCTTGGAGGTATCTCTAACTACGGGGTGTGGTTTGAACCCTAAAAGCGAAGAAGATGACACTAAAGTACATCGAACTGCTCCAAATCTTGTCTAAAGTTGGGCCAGTAGCCTACAGACTAGCCTTACCCCCAATCTCAGTCAATTACACAACGTCTTCCATGTTTCCCAATTGAAGAAATGTCATCCAGATCTAGCATATATCATATAATATGACAATATTGCACTACATGATAACCTATCATTTAAGGTATTGTTAGATTTAAGGTTTTGATGATAACAATTTGAGTAAGTTTTAGTTTAGTATGTTGATCGATCACCTGATCGATTAAAGGTTAATCGATCTTATGTCAGATAAATTGTCACTATTTGCTAGTAAGTTAGAAGTAGGTTTGATCAATAAACTAATAGATAATTCAAATTTTATGAGTTGATCAATCAACTAATCGATCATCATTAACTCTAAGTTATATGGAAGCTTACAGAAAATTATCTATTAATTAATCGATAATCAAATGTTCGATCAGCAGTCAAAAAAATCTGTACAATTCTAGTAAGCTTTTATCGATCATATGATCAATCAACGTGTTATCAATGAAAGCACAGATAAATGGCAAAGTCTTCGTACTCACTTAGTATTTTAGTTTATTCACCTTTTATCAATCAGTAATTAATCGATAACCTATTCTGACATTGCTTAATAACTTACTAGTTTATCGATATTTTTTACTCTGTCCAGGTATGTTGTCAGGATCCTTAATCGATCAATTGATCGATTAGTGGTTTATTGATCAAATGATCGATCATTATCGTATCATTGCACTAAACTGTTTCAAGTCTTTTTTGGATCACCTGATTGATCATTGAGTTATTGATCAAATGATCGATCATCCAAACTTCTGAAACTTCTATTTTCACATGATGTGATCGATCAAGCCTTTTCCTGACCTGTTTAAACTAAGTTTTTTTTCTTATAATATTTTATCGATCACTTAATTGATTAAGCTTTAATCGATTATTTACTTAATCATTAAATATTCTATGACTTAATTGGGAAAATCCGTTTTAAACCTTTTATTGATCAGTTTATCTATTATTCATTTATTGATAAAGTGTTTGATCAATGATGTCCAAAATCTATTTTTCTCATACTTAGCTTTATCAATAATATGATCGATTAAACAGTTTTCGATCACTTATTCGATCACTGTACCGGTTCATTTCATAAAAAGCTTTTCACGATGATTTCAAAATCTTTTATGTTTTTATCTTTAAGCTTTTTTCAGCCTTCTTTTTACACATAATTCTCTATTAAAAGGATTCAAAGGCACAAATGGATTTAAAAGTTTTATTCTTGCAAAAATTTCTTCTGAAAGTCACTGTATGCATTTCTCACTTTTTATTGATCATTTATTCGATCATCTGTTGTTCCATAAGCTCATCGATAAATGAACACACATGTGACTAAAGCTTTCTCTGTATTTAATTGAAAAGTTGATTGATCAACTACTTGTCGATCAAGACATCGATCAAGTATGATCAGTTCATATTTAAAGTACCTGATGATTGATTCATTGCTTTTTCAATTGGTATATGAATATCATTGTTCATTATTTGTTCAGTTACCTTTACAAGTTTTCTTCTGAAAGAGAACTCACTTGTTTCAAGTATTGTTATAGATTACAAAGCAAGCGCAATGGTTATTTAGTAGCCTGTAACCCACCATGTCAGAAACATTAATGACGAACTACCATTGTAATTGCTGAACACAAGCAACTGAGTTTTCCAATGGCTAGAAGCTGTCCAGTCTAATGGTTAATTAGACATCTGTAACTATAAAAGGCACGAAGATCATTGGATGAAGTATTAAATACGCGAACTACCGTTTGCTGAAATGCTTACTGTTGCATTCAATACTCTATTTTTTCTTTCACCAAGCATTAGTATTCATTATTCATTTACTCTGTGAGAGAGGTTGATATATCTCTTTACTTATTTTTCTGCGAGTAACTCAAGAGTATGGACTTTTGAGAGGGATTGTAACCTTACGGGTAGTAAGGGGGAGTGATTGAGAAAATCAATTACCGTATTGAGGCGCCAAGGGCCTGTTTAATCTTGGGATTGTAGTGGAAATCTTAAAGGTGTTCTGAGGACTGGACGTAGATCAAGTGGTTGAGACTGAATCAGTATAAATCTTATGTCTTCACTCTGTGGTGAACTCCTTCTAACTCAACCTTCTCTGTTTTATTTACAGGACTGTTTCAATATGTTAAAATTTTTATAAGTCACCAATTCACCCCCTCTTAGGTGAAACTGCCATTAACAACTATGACTGAAGCAGATCATAGACTGGAAGGTTAAATAGCTGATGAACAAAATGATTCCATTAGTAAAGGTGATATGGAAGGATATGACTCAAGAGGAAGCAACTTGGGAAAAGGAAGATAAGTTAAAGAGCAAGTATCCATAGTTCTTTAAATAAGATACATTTTAAATTTCGACGATGGAATTTATCTTAAGAGGGGAGGAAATGTCATATCCTATTAATTTTAACACTGCAAATAGGGAGTGTAAAATAGACCAAGGGTCAAGCAATGTAGTAGACAGAAAAATGGAACAACTTTTGAACTGAAATCTAATCAGGGACAAGGCTGTCACTTTCAAAATATCAGGTCAAGATTGAACAGAGGGGGAAAGTCCAAAAATTTTAGAAAATTATGAAAAATAGAATAAAGGGTTTAGAATAGTATATAAGGCCTAAAAGATGAAAATAGCGTGAAAATAATTTATTGTAGAATTTTCTTTAATTTCATGAAATTTTGGCTAATTAAAGGAAAATTGGCCAAATTGAATTATTTAAAATATATAGAGGCCTCAATAATTCATGAAAAAATAACAAAAATTATTTGAAAGGTTATTATGACTTTTAAGATTATTTTTAGCCTTTGAAAATGCAGAGGTTAGATTTAAATTATTCAAAGCCAAATTATATTAGTAAAAGACTAATTTTGGAAAAAATTTAATTGAAGGAGTTATAGGGCAAAATAAAATCTGAGAAATTAGGAGAACCTCTCCTCATCAAAAGAAAGCTATTGGCACAAAAAAATAAATTTTTGGAGAGGATTTAACAGGATTCAAGAAAAATTTAACTGATATCGTGAGATTATACAGCGTAATAACCATGAGCTTGGTAACACAAAATTGTTCCCCATTTGTCTTATCAATATAGTGCCATATGAGGAGCAAAAGGACCTAAGTAAAATAATACAATTTGTTGAAGGATAGACTTGGAAGAATGGAATTATGAATAGAAAATTAGAGATTTTCCCATATATGCTTAGGTGTCCCATGAGGTGGCATCTTCATTCAATGGGGGAGACACCTAAGAGGGCTATGTGGCATGATCTAGGGGAGGAAGAAACAAGATGAAGCCAAGTGTATTGTGGTGAAAGTGAATGATAAATTAGGTTACCATATGGTAAGTTTTTAGGCCAAGTTTATATATACTCTTCCCTCTCTTCCTTTACCAAATTTTTGGCCAACCTTAGGGTTAGGAGAGGTAGAGTATTTTGGCCAAGTGAGGAGGAAGAAGGAGGAAAAGAACAACAAGGAAAACCAAGATAGTTTTAAGCCCTAAATTAAGGTAAAAGCTTAGTTATCCTTCCTAGCTCATGATACTCTATAGATTGACGGTCTCAAACATGATTTTGATTGAGTTTGATAGTTGAAAACCTTAAATATGTTGCTGCTTAAATTGCCTCTTGATGAAATATGATTGATTCTAAGTTTATATATGGATTAAGGGATAGAAAATGGTTGATTGATAGTAGTTAAACCTTGTTATTTAAAAGATTTCAACTTGTGTAATTTTAGGATGATGTTCAGCCAGAGCTGGTTTACCATACTATGGTTTGAATTTTGTTATTTTGATACTTCCAATGATTCTAAAGGGTGAATTTGTGCAGGGGTATGTGGAGAGCATATGTTTGGAAGCATTAAAATTGAAAATAAAATTTTTGGAACTTTTGGGGTACCTATCGACAAAGATGAAAAGTAAGGGAAGGAGTTGTATTTTGATAAATATAAGTTCATATATAGATTCTACATAAAAAATCATATAGAAAAGCATATGGGAATTATGTTAAAGAAGATCATACTAAAACCGTAAAAGAAAGGTTAAAGGGTTAGGGTTTAGAGTTAAGTATTTGATGGAATGATGTAATTGATTTAGAATGCCATTGTTGTTGTTGTTGATTGATAGACATTATTGTTCAATAAGAGAGAGCTTAAAGACAAGGACAAGAGGCCGTGTGAGCAAGTGCATCAAGAGGTAGCATAGTGTTAGATATAATTAGTTTTGATGATGTTAAAGCAAAAAGTTTGTCTCAAATGTTTATCTCATACTTTAACTAAATACTATACTTAATATGATTATCTTATGTAGTTTGGTCAAGAAAAGAAATGATTTATCATGAGATTGATTCAAAAGTAGAACAACAAAGATAAAAGAAATAAGAACTTATAAGATCAAATGGGAATATTAAGATTTAGGTTCTTAAATTTGATATTGAAGGTTACTACGTTCAACAAGAACTTGGAGTGGCTCAATTGGAAGTTATATCAACATACCTTGAGTTACCCCTTATCTAAGCTCAAATATAACCTTCATAGATGACCTTCACATGTGTTTCTTGAGTACATTTTTGAGTTCTATGTTTCTCCAACACGTTATCAAGAAGTCACATACTATATTATGCTATGTTCTTCATCTAGCTCTAACATATGTTCAATATTTCTACAATATCTCATAAACTATAACTCTTTTTGATGTGAAACTTAATTCTTATGAAACTAGACTCAGAAAACGGTTCATAAGACATATGCTGCTTGATATATGGTACTAAAGTTAGACATCTTGTCCCTATCCTTTAGTTACTATATTGAAGATATCTTTGAAACTATAAGGAATTTTGGAGTGGGACTTGCTACATTGGAAAGTAGACTCAAAGAGCTCTTTGATGATAGATCATTTGGAACATGTGGACTTGAATTAGAAGATTTATGATCACTCAAAATGGATGTTTGTTCTATTCACCTCAGTGTTTAAATGTCAAAGACCAGAAGTTCTATTTTCTACTTCATACCCAAACAAGTTATCAAGCAAAGGCTTTACCAAGTTAGTTATCAAGCAAAAAAATCTTTCTTGATCAGTTTTCTCTGTTACATATTCGACAATTAATCTGCTTGAATAGCTTTCTATGTTTTGTTAAACTATTTGAACAATTTTCTCAAATAAATATTTGAGAATTGGTTTTCTCAAATACATATTCAAGAAAGCTATCTCCCAAAGAACATCTCGAGTGTTCTCTGATCTTTTTAAAGATGAACTTATTTGATTTCATTTTACTTCTTGCTTATAATTGTTATATAAATATCTCTCACTTCTTTCTTTGAGTATCTTAAGTTCATAGATCATATAAGCAAAGAATTTTCAAAAGACGATTGAAGGGTTTCAATGGAAAAAATGATGCTGAAAAAGCAAAGGAGTCTAACAGCATTAAATGCTAACTCAATCTACACAAACTACCAACTTCTCCAACTACTTTTATAATGGTAACTTCGTCTCAAGTCCAATGGATAGTTGATGACACTCAACCATAAATAGAGGAAGCATTCAATGAAGCAACAAGGAGAAGAGAATGAACAACTATGCTCTCGAATCTACTGCTTATTACTCTGTTTCATTAAGTTCATCAACTGTGCTTCAGTGTTCATTTATTACTATGTGAGAAAGATAGATTTAAACAATCATTACTCATATGTGAGTTGCTCAAGATTGTGAAAATCTTGAGTGGGTTATAACCTTATAGAAGTAAGGGGGAGTGATTAAGAGTGATCAATTGTTGTGCTGAGGTGCCAAAGCTCAATATAAATCTTGGGAATAGTGGGACTCTCAGAGGTTTTCTGAGGACTAGACATAGGTCAAGTAGTTAAGACTGAATCAGTATAAATCTGCTATGTGCTTCTTTCTTTATTTTCTTCTTCAATGATATTTTTCTAACTCAAGTTTACTTCATTTTCTTAATTGATTTTGAGTTTAAAATTTTTAAAGTCACCCAATTCACCCCTATCTTGGGTGTCCTACCATTCTAACACATAGAACTGACAATTTGATGTTAACTTGCATAGTTTGTTTCTGTGTTATTCTGTGTTTATATGCCATAATGTAGTAGAGCTAAATAGGTGGTAATATGCTTAACTCCTTGCATTTTATGCCTTAGCTATATACTTTGTTGAGTTGATTATTAGTATGGTATATTGCTCCCTTTCTAAGGCATGAATATTGTTTGTTTTCTTGAGAATAACCTGTGACATGCCTTGCTTGTTTAACATTGTAATTGTGGTTCTTTGCTATTGAGATTTCCATGAAATCTCACTCTTCTTTGTGCTTAAATTAACACCATTTAGGGGCTGCAAGTGCTCAAGAAAAAGGCAAGGAAGTGGCCCTAGCATGAGGAATGGTTTTGATGTGTTTATGTGAACTTAGGAACAATATGCATGTTACAATGTTGTAATAATTATAA
This sequence comes from Neltuma alba, assembly GCF_004799145.2. Classification (NCBI taxonomy): domain Eukaryota; kingdom Viridiplantae; phylum Streptophyta; class Magnoliopsida; order Fabales; family Fabaceae; genus Neltuma; species Neltuma alba. The sequence goes on from NW_021632496.1 coordinate 228,061, forward strand.
CTTTTGATAACTACTTAATGATATGTAACATATTTGAAGAATGGTTTTAAATGGAATGAAATTTCATATTTGAAGAATGGTTTTAAATGGTATGAAATATGGTTGAAGCATGCATTTGATTGCTATAGTTTAATTGTTCAAAGATTGATTTGAAAAGGGATGGGTTTAACCTAAAATAAGACAATAATTGACTTCACATGATTTTGGGTAGATGGAGGAGTTTGATCATGAAACTTGATAGATCAATAAATCTCATTTTTAGCTTCAAAATGAGTGATAATTCATTGAAATTGGAGTTTTGTATAAAAATAATTATACCCATCTAAAGTTAGGCATAAATTCTAAAAATTGGAAAATTGACCATATGAACAGTGCACTTTGACATGAAAACTGACCACACATGAGATGGATTCACAACTTGGAAATATTTTTTTCCTTAAATATTTCTCTGAAAGCTTCAAATAAGACTTAGAATCACTTCATTTTGATTTTTATACATTTAGTTATGATTTTTTAAAATTGAGTCAATTTTTAGGGTTATAATGAGTAGTAACCCAAGAAGGATATTTTTAAAATTCAAAATTTTCCAACTTAAAGACTTTATGAGTAGTTCCAATTACTTTGATGTGAAAAAAGGGTTATAAATTAAGGTTTTACATTACTGGTGGTAAGAACAAGAAAGGCCACATACATGGGTTAGGATCTGAGCGTAAAAATATTAGCTTTTCCTCTCATGTGTCTTCTTTTTCCATCAACAACACAGGACTCCATTCAGAATGAGTCCTAATTGCAAATGAGGGTATGAGAGCTTAGACAAGAGAATCAAGAGATTATTATGCAACAAAATTGGGAGATTCGCTAGGAGAATTAAGATCTTAAACAAACAATCTTATCAAAGCTAAAGGAACTTGAGAATAAAATATCTTGGCCATTTGACCAAGAAAGTGCAAGAAATGACTATTAGGACATTAGTTGTATCAATGCTATATTCCTAGAATAGACTTCTGATTTTTTTTAATTTAGTTGTTATGTTTGTTAAATGTTAGACATTTTATTGTACTTCATATTATTTTTAATTGCATGTTGCTTTTTATAAAATATTTGATTTGATATGTCACAAAAAAAAAAATTGATTTGATTGGCATTTCAAAAATTTATTCATGCCCATGAAAAAATTTAGGACGGAAATTCTGTCACAAATCCTTTTATATATAAGCTAAAAGGTTTTAAAAAAAAATCTTGCGATACAACATTCTGTCGCTAAAATTTTCTGTCACAAAGTTTGCCATGACATATTCCGTAGCTAAATATTCCATTGCAAATCCGTCCCTAATAGCGATGGAATATTCTGTCGCTAATCCATCTTAAAATTGGAATGCACTATTCTCAGTATTTGTGATGGAAAATTCTGTTACTAATCAGTGATGAAATTTTTGTAGCAAATTCCATGGCTAAATTTCCGACGAAATCTCAAATTCCGTCGCAAAGGTATTAGCGACAGATCATTTAGCCAATATTTTTGTGACAGAATTTTATTACTAATTTTCATCGTAAAACACTTTATTTCAACAAAAAAAATAACAATTTTGCATATAGTATAAAGCCTATTAGACATTTTCTTCGAATTTTAATAGCTAAAAGATTTTTTGCTTGTTCATTTAATTTTATTTTGGGCCAGAAAGCATGAATTCAATTTTCAGATTCTCAAGGGTTTGAGAGTTTATTACATCCGTGTTATGGCATTAGCTGAAAATTTTCCGCAAGTTTATTATAAAACAATTATAATATTCTTCCGCTCTTTAATATAAGACCTATTTAACTAATTTGATTAGATTAAGGAAGTTAGGTAAATTAGTTAATTATAAGAAATGTGACACGTCTTTTCTAAAATACCATAATCATCTTTCTTAATACCCACTTTTCCTCTTCTACTTAATTATGATTGAGGGAGTATTCATAGGGATAATTTAGAGAAAATTGATAAATATGAGAAATGGGTCTTATATTTAGGACCAAAATTAACTCAATAATTAGGTCCTATATTAAAGATAGGAGGAGTAGTTCACATATTTTGTCATCATTATTAACAGGAAATTTTTTCATTTATCTAAAATATGACATCATACGATAAAGACCGCCTCCTGCAACACACGGAAAAAGATCCTACTTGCATAATAAAACTTGTTTGGATAATTGGATGTTTCTTTCAATGAAACTTATTGGAAAAATTACAAATAAAGACCCTTTAATATGTAAAATCATTATTTGTAACCCTAAATTTGGAAAATAGCCTCAGAAGACCTAATCCCAAATTGTAAATATAAAATCTTGGTAAAATATCTAAAATACCCCTCAGTCAAATAACAAGTTGATGAAGAGAAATGACAAATTCACTTTAGTAAATAATAAGTTCAGTAGACCAACTCACAACTTGGATAAATGTATGCCAAATGACAAGGTGATTATGGGAAATGACAAATTCATTTTAGTGAATAATAACTTCAGTAGATCAAATCACAATTTGGCTAAAGGGCATTTCAGACATTTCACCAAGACTTCACATTTGCAACATGTGACCGGGTTTTTATTTGCTATTTTCCAAATTAAAAGTCCTAGATCGCAATTTCACATATTGGGAGTTTTTATTTGCAATTTTCCCAAACTTATTTATATAAATATTTTTATTTTATTTTTAAAATTTTCTGTTACAATAAAACTATTAACAATTATAAAATTCAAGAAAAATTTTATCAAATAGTAAATCATGTAATAATAAAATATTTTTATTTATAAACAAATAGCGGATATTTATTATCCCTAGAATATAAATTAAATAATAATGTAAGTCTCAAATAAATTAATCAAACAAGAGTAGCGGCTACGTACATAATGTTATCACAAACCCTGATAAGAGCCAAATTATCAATAGATGAGTAAGGTATCTATCTGTAATTATATTTAATTTTGATATCTCTATTCTTTATTAAATAATATTTACAAAATATAATATGTATGTGTGCGCGTTTGTCCGAGGAGAGAGGGTCAACAACCCTTTGTCACCCCATTAGGTATTTATTTGGCTTTACATGGAATTGGGGGACAAGCCCTTCTATCTGCCCCTTACCGTTACAAAACAACGCTCATAGGGTTAAGATGGTAAATTGCATCAAAGATTAGGATAAAAATTATGTAATATCTGCTGTAATTTCTGTAATTGTTATTTAAAAATATTATTATACTCCTTCGATCCTTAATACAATACATATTTAACTAATTTGATTAGATTAAGAAAATTAGATAAGTTAGTTAATTATAAGAAATATGACATATTTTTTCTAAAACACAATAACCATCTTTCTTAATATCTTCTCTTCTCCTTCTCCTACTTGATTATGGTTGAACGAATATTTATAAGGATAATTTAGAAAAAAATGATAAATATGATAAATATATCTTATATTTAGGATCAAAATTAACTCAATAATTAGGTCATATATTAAGGACTTGACGAGTATTTTATTTGGAGGTATATAATATATATTTTTCACACAAAAATTCATTTTTAAAGTCTTTGAAGTTTCTAGGAAGAATTACAATGTAGTCATAAGAAAGAAAAAAATTACAAAATAAGTATCAGAAGTTGTCATTCTCTATTCTAAAATTTGTCATTACAAACTGTTTAGGTTGTTATTAAATTTTTTTAATAATTACTTCTCTCGCTTATTATAATTCTGTCAAATTTCTATCTTATTTCATTCTACCTAACAAATGGGCTGTAGATGCCTCCGCTACTGTTGGTGGTAAAGTTTACCTAACGAGTGAAGCTGCCTATTGCCGTCCCCTTCCAAACTTCATCACGATATTATAATATATTTAAGTGAAAATACAATTTTCCCCCAAAAATAAAGAATCACTAATTTCGCTGGCCAAAAAAATCACCTTAAATATCGTCAATCTAAAATTTTTATAAGTTCTATTACTTCAAAACTACAAATAACTCATGTTTATCTTTAAAAATTAACGTGGTTCCTCGTCAACACACAAACTAATTTGTGATGCATAAATAGCATAATTTCTCAAGAGCAATAATGTTTTATCAAATTTTCTATTGTTACATGTATGTGTAAAGGAAATTTTCCCCATTAATTTATTCTCTGCAGTGGCTAAACTATTAAGGGGTGTAATATTTCCTTCAAGCATTTTAAATTGGTGTAATGTTAGCCTCTGTGGTTAAAAGATGATAACTTGTCCGTGCGAATTGAGAGAAATGGAGGGAAGGAGAGAGGAGAAAAAATTTTAATATGTTTGATTTAAATAAATTGGAGAAGTGAGATTAAACAAGTTTAATAAAGAAAAAATGTAAGATAAAAAAGTAAAAAAAAAAAAATTAACTAAAAACTTTTAACCCCACTTCTTCAACTTTAAATTTTTTTTTTCAAGTTCATAAAAAATTTTCCTCCTTCCCCTCCATTCCCTCATGCCAAATATTCAAAGTTTTAACTAAAAATAAATACTTTTTTTATCCTTAATATAAGACCTACTACCTCCAGTCCTTAAAAAAAACTAGTTTGATTTTTAATTTCATCTTTAGTGTAAAACCACAATCCACTTTGTCTCTTATATGTATCTATTTTTCCCAAGGCAGTTCTTGGAGTAATTACACATATTAAATGTTTAATTAAATGACACTTGATTAGTAAGGATATTTTAAGTAAGACAACACATATTTATTACAAATAACTAACTTAATTAATTTTCTTAACTTATTCAAACTAGTCAACTAACTCTTATATTAAAAACTGGATATAGTATTTAACTAATTTGCTTAGATTAAAGAAGTTAGATAAGTTAGTTAATTATAAAAAAAATATAACATGTTTTTTTCAAAATACCACAGTCATCTTTCTCTTGATGGAATATTAATATATATAATTTTAAAAAAATTAATAAATATAAAAAATTGATTTTATATTTAAAAAGAGTCATTTATTAATTTTAGTCCGGAAAAAAAAAAGGGCAGGAGCAAAAAAAGGGGAAGAAAAAAAAAAGCGTCCGGAAACTGACACCCAGATCTGATTGAAATTGTGTTGGCGTAGCTTGGGAAGGCGATGACGGAGTAGAACTAGAAGCAAACCTTCAAACCTTCGTGGGTTTCGAACTTGTGACGCATTACTGATTTTGACTGCCCCACCCTCCATTTCTGTCCTTGAATTTGGTGTCCGTTTGGATCTCTTCTGCCACTACTGGCTTTATGATACCCCCCTTTTCTTCTGGCGCCGTCTCTGTCTCTCTGTTCTTTTGTATGATTGTATCTCCTTCTTGTTCGTCTAAGTCTCACTATAGACTCCGTGTCGGCCATGTTTTTGAGTAGAAACCCACTCCAAGGCCTATGAGGGCCATAATGAAGACCATTGTCAATAAATGGAGGATGGATCGATTGATGCTTCTGATTGCAGAACGCAGGACACAGAGTTGGTGGTTTTGTACGCGGAAGACGACGGAGATTCGAGAGTAGTTGAGTAAGAAGCGAGAAGGGAAAACGGAGATGACAAGGAAGAGAGTTTGGGCTTTCGAAGAGGGGAAACAGTACTGCTTCGTGTAATTAATGTAAGTATGGTTTAAAAGATAAAGAGTTAAGTTGCGTCCAGTACCCCGAACAATTTACTCAGGTACGTCTAGTGGTCTAAAGTAATTTTGGATTCATCTAATGTCTTAAACTAATTAAAATGGTGCGTCCATATCCTAGGTTAACAAAAATATTATGTTTAACCATTACTTTCCTGACTCAGCTTAAAGTTGACCCCAGATATTCTATATGGCAGACACATAGGCACCCGATGTGTATTATTCTTAGTCAAAAGTCAATTTATTTAGAAGAAGAGGAAGGAAATAAATTCAATTTTGAGTAAGAATAATACACATCAAATGTCTATATGTTTGCCATTTAGAATATTTGGGGTCAACTTTAAGCCGAGTCAGGAAAGTAACAGTCAAACATAACATTTTTGTTAGTCTGGGACATGGATGCATCATTTTAATTAGTTTAGGACACTGGATGCACCCAAAATTACTTTAGGTCACTGGACGCACTTGGATAAATAGTTCAGGGTGCTGGGTGCACCTTAACCCAAAAATAAAAGCAAAAAAAAAAAATCCGTTCATCATCACTATTCAATTTTTTTGTCAATATCACGTGTTACGCCAAACTCTTCCCTAATAGTATAATTTTGAGGTTCTATTTTTATCTACCCAATGAGTTGACTGCTAAATTATTGCATTGATTTTTTCAGTTTGATAAAAATACCCCTGCTCATGAATATTAATTACTTAACCATCGTTTAATTACATATCTTTTTTTCAAAATAATTTTAATGTTCACATATTTTTTCAATTTTATTGTTATATTATTAAATTGATTAATTTTGATCATATAATAAAGTTAATTAATTTTGTAATTCTAAAATTTTATTTTCCTAACAATTTAAAATGTTTAATCTTATTTATTTATTTCAGATTCATTATGATATAAATATTTTAAATACATAACTTGGCTGAAATTTTTTTTACAAAAATATATATTTTCAATTAAATTATAAGATTATAAAGTGATATAGTTTATACAATATTTCATCAAAATATCAATTTCAAAATTTGAAAAATTGAAATATATTTCGTTAAACATATATTTGTAAAAAAAAATTACTCAAATTTTTAATTTAGCTTTTAATCTTTTTTAGGTAAAAATTATTTATGTTTTTAAATTTAATAAAAGGTATTAAACGCTAACTAATAAACACCAAATAAAAGCTCAGTCAGTAAATTAAAGATTTATATTAATATGAGTAAATTAGTAAATAAATTTTATTTTAATATATCTTCATTTTAAATATAATTTTAGAATTTTTTTAAAGTATATTTTTTAATGTCATTAATAGTTTGAATTAAAATATGTGCTTTCAAAATATAACGAATAGCTAATATAAAAGATATAACGAATATCTGTATAACTAAAGCAAGAGGGAAGGAGAATTAAATTATTTTATTGAATAAAAGAACCTTAAAATATTTGTCAAAGATTGTGAGCTATACCCCACTCAACAAAAAGAAGAAATACAACATCTTTTCATATTTAAAGGGATATAGCGTTACTTAAAATTTTAAAATGTCCAGGGGAAAATACCATTTCACTTTAACATATATTCTTATGTCGTATTTTGGCTTCGTATTTAGTATATAATAAAAATAATTTTTTGCAAAAAAAAAAAAAAAGGCTACAGTTACATATAACAATTTGACAACGAACGCTGACCCAAGAAAACAAAAATTCAGCGAAAAGATGCTGCCCAAATCCTACCATTCCCAAATTGCCCTGCGCACCCGATGTACGCCGTCGTCATCGCCCGCCTTCGTATATATGGAATTTCCCACTTGCAACCCGATCACATTCCCACTTCCGACTCTCCACCAACCCCTTCCGTCTCTCACTCTCGTTGCCGGTTCTCATGGGTTCCGTTTCAAAGCTTTGCAATCCAAATCCGGCGGCTTCTATATCATCCAGGTCTAGGCCTAGTCCCAGATCTTCTCAGTCTCAACCCAAGTGTTTGATCGGTTTCCCAACTCCCACTACCTTCAATACCAAGCTCTCTTCTTCCTCATCCTCCCTGCGAAGCCATCTGCCTCAGTTCTCAAGGGGCTCTTTGGTGTAAGTGTTTTTGTTTTTCTTCTTGTGCTCGCTCCGTCGATTTAGACATATTATTTTCTTATTTTGATCTTTATTTTCGACCTTTTTCATTTTCAGTTCTATAGGCTATTTGCCCCTTAAAGAATAAAAACTGCGATGTGAATTGAAAATTTTCAATTTATTGCCAGGAGTCTTGTCGATCATCTATTCCACGCTTGCCTCTTTTATTTGACCTTTACAGTGGATGGAGTTCCGGCTTCGAAATGATCATGCATGTTTGGAAACTCAGGAACTTAGGCTGTTTAAAATTGAGCTAATGAAACTTTGCGCTTATTGGTGTTTGCTTTTAGCCTTAATTAACCATCTCGGTTGCTCTTGTTGTAGCAACATTTCAGCTACCTCCCTGCGAAATGTCAACTTTAACATTGTGCACCTGATATTATTGTTCATGTTGCAGCTTGAAACTGTTATATTTTAAATTCACTTTTTTCCTGTAATAAATTAATACGAAATCCTTTTCATTTTAACTATAAAATCTAAAGGAATGATCGTTCTCATGCATCCCTGCCGTGGAAATATGCTAGGATTAATTAATTAATATTAGCATATTTCCACAACTGCTGTGTCCTTCTCATTATTTTATAGTTGTAGAATACTCTGTATAATTCTTATAACAATTACGGTATTCTTGCAGAATCAGGTGCTCGCAAACTGATGGAAATGGAAGTCCTGCTAAGAGGACCGTGCTTCACGATCTCTATGAGAAAGAAGGTCAGAGTCCATGGTATGATAACCTGTGTCGACCTGTCACTGATCTCCTCCCTCTTATAGCAAGTGGTGTAAGAGGCGTAACTAGCAACCCAGCGGTAACTACCTTTTCTTTTTGTTTTTAATTCTCTTCTTTTTCTTCTTATTTGCTGGCATGCATGGATTTATTTTCCTCGTCTTCCAATCATTATTAATATGAGATGATCATAAAGTATCTGAGATTTTATATGGAATCTTAATTAGTTTGTTGTTACATATGTGTGACTGCAGATTTTTCAGAAAGCAATCTCATCTTCGAATGCTTACAATGACCAATTCAGGTAATGAAAAACATTAGTGTTTCTAACTATTACTATATTTCTTCTTGCAGGCGTGATTCAGTTGCATAGCCTTTACTTGTAAGGCTGCCTTTTAGAGAATATCATTGTAGTGGACTGACCCCTGAACATGCTTCTCATGTTTGTCTTTCTAATGTTTTTGTGTAGATCGTTCAAAGTATTTGCAGTCTAAAAATGCAGTTAGTCTGGAATTGTAACTTACATAAACACTGCTCTTTATATCCCATACTTTCATTGGCTCTGGGAAATAAAACTTCGGCCTTGTGCATATAATAATACTGTAGTTTTCATGATGTTGAGAGTATGATATATGCTGACGCTTGTGAAGAAAAAAAAGGAGAAAAGATTGAAGGACTTCCTGGCATTGCAAATTATGACTACCTTATTAGCTTTACGGTCATACTCCCAACCCCCCCCCCCCCAGAAAAAGAAAAAAGAAAAAGAAAGAAAGAAAAGAAAAACAACGAAAAAAAAAAATCTATTTTGTATTATCATTATTGGTTTCTTTCGTTTGTAGTTTAAGTCTTGACTGCATATTATTCTTCAGCTCCCTTTGTTGGCCTTACTTCTGAAGCCAAATTACTTGATCATGCAGGGAACTTGCGCAACAAGGGAAAGACATAGAGAGTGCTTATTGGGAACTTGTTGTGAAGGACATTCAAGACGCATGCAAATTGTTTGAGCCAATTTATGATCAAACTGATGGGGGTGATGGCTATGTTTCTGTTGAAGTATCTCCTAGGCTTGCTGATGATACTGAGGGGACTGTAGAGGCAGCAAAATGGCTTCATAAAGTGGTTGCCCGTCCTAATGTATACATAAAGATCCCAGCCACAGCTGCATGTGTTCCTTCAATCAAGGATGTTATTGCAAGTGGAATAAGTGTGAATGTGACTGTAAGTCTGCCATGTCCCTTTGTAGCGTGTACTTCTTACTATATTTGGTATACTAATATCCAAGATGACCTGGTTCATCTTATCTAAGATATCATGGTGTCATAGGATTGAATCATTTTGTGTGGTACCTCTTACCAATTAAAAAAGATGGATTCCACTCCTCTTTTAAGTAAATATTTCAATTTTCATATTAAACATGAACACGTCAATTACAAAAGTATCATATACCATAATACTCAAGATTAAAATGTGAGATAATATCGTACCAAAAGCTTCCTACATTTTATGTTGGTCTGGGTGGTTGACAGACGGAGTGAGAAGACGTGTTAATTTTTAAAGCCCATTCTGAATTAATTTTATTGTGGCATCCTCTATGGGGCTGGTATAATCCATTTGAATATTTGAGTAATCTTACATTTGAGAACTTTGATGAGTGTCATTTATCTTGATTGCTTTATCATGTCTATGAAGTCGGGCCATATGCTTACTTTCATTATTGTATTCACAGCTCATATTCTCTCTCGCAAGATATGAAGCGGTAATTGATGCTTACTTGGATGGTCTTGAGGCTTCTGGGCTAAGTGATCTCTCCAAAGTCACAAGTGTTGCCTCTTTCTTTGTCAGCCGAGTAGACACTCTCATTGATAAGATGCTAGAGAAGATTGGCACCCCTGAGTCCCTTGATCTGCGTGGAAAGGTAACTGCTTCTTGCTGATTAATTCTTTCCTATAATTCCTCGGTATATCAAACTTGCTCATGCTGTTCCACATGGTTTTAATAGGCGGCAGTAGCTCAAGCAGCCCTAGCGTACCAACTCTACCAGAAGAAATTCTCTGGTCCAAGGTGGGAGGCCCTTGTTAAAAAGGGTGCTAAGAAGCAGAGGCTTCTCTGGGCCTCAACCAGCGTCAAGAATCCTGCCTACCCTGATACTTTATACGTGGCTCCTCTTATTGGACCTGACACTGTAAGCCATGATATATTTTTCATCATCTCTCTCTTAGTAATTTCAGAATTGATTGTGTTGGCCAAAAAATAATGGAGTTTTATTGTGGAATTGTTCCATTGCCCAAGATGCAATCAGACCTATAACCTTTGATTGGTTTTCACGAGCTTGAAATCAGCTGTCTGTAATCATCAAGTTAAAACCTGTGGCATTACATAACATTGCCATTTTCCTTTGCAGGTATCAACCATGCCAGACCAAGCACTCCAAGCATTTATAGACCATGGCACTGTATCCAGGACAATTGATTCTAACGCATCTGAGGCTGAAGGGATATACAATGCTCTGGAGAAATTGGGAATTGACTGGAGCTTTGTTGGCTCCCAGCTTGAAGTCGAAGGAGTCGAAGCTTTTAAGAAGAGCTTCGACAGCCTACTTGATACCCTGCAAGAGAAAGCGAACTCTCTCAAACTGGTCAGCCTGTAAGGTAAGCCTTGTGGTTTGCATTTATGATGTCCCTTAAGGGTTAATAAAGGTAGTGGCTTGTCTCTGTCAGTTCTGCTGCAAATGCGCTTTGCGAGTGCTTTCTAGATTTCGATGGAAATAATATGAAATTGGATGTTGGATATTATCATTAGTCAAATTATGGATCGTGTTGCTCTATGCTGACAATTTTAAATGAAGTCTTTTGTTTTCATACCCCCATTTTTTGTTTGTTGTCTATGTATCATTCTTAACAAATCCTGAACGTCGTTGTCTGTTAAAGCATCGTCGAACTTTGGGTTATAAATTGCTTGTATCTTTTGTTAGATTTTTCTTTGGCCAACTTCAGCTATTAACAACTAGTCTATACACCCTAAAGTCACTTTCAAAAAGCTAATCCAAGTACTTTATGTTTTTAATCAATTGAAGTTAAATTAGTGTCATATCATTTAGTTTGGGTATATAGGCTTTCGCGACTAAAGTCTTAACACTAGCCTAAATATGCACTAAATTGTAGTAGTCTAATACTGTCCAGTCACAAAATATGTAAGCAAAGGTAAAATTTGATGATGTTGGGGTTGATGTGCAATTCACCTCATGTCATTTTCAAACAATCCAATTGCTTTCCATAAGGGATTATGTTTTTTCGGGAAAAAAAACCCGCAAATTTTTCCCCATTGTTTATTTTGGTGCGATTGGAACTCATATGGACGAACGCAAATATTTGGCCATTAATTGACTTGATTATGCTTATGTGGCATGTCGCATGGCATCCACATCATTTTCTTTCCCCTCATTGCCTAACCCGCTGGCTAGAAAAGCTTGAATTGGATTCCATGCCTATGTCTAAGTAATTGGCTCAATTCCAAAGAAGTCACGGCTTTGTCGTTGCATCTCTACGCCATCATTCTTGTTGCCTCCTCGACCTTCAGGCCCTACCTCCAAGGCTGATTTTGCCATTGCCAGCTTTACCCTCTTCTTCTGTACACCAATGACCGCCCTTTTTTACTTGTTGCCCTCCCGTGACTGCCCACCTTTCATCCTCTAGTGACAAAATTTCACAATCTCTATTGTCGACTTTGATTTCACATTTTCTAGTAATGGCGTTTCACAATCTCCTTCGCTCTCCCTCATGCCATCCTATTTCATGTGGCATTGAAACCTGAGTTAACATTGATCTTCCTCAGCCATAATTTGCTTACGTTGTCGCATGAGTTAGGTTCTCTAGCACCAGTCTTCTTCCTACCTTTGCGACCTCAGCCACCATCAGATATGGGTTCCTTTGAATGGTAGAATACCTAGTAAGGGTTGATCTAGGTGCCTTCTTTGAGTTTCCCATCCGTGTTCCGTGAGAGTGAGGGTTAGGAGTTGGCTGCATTAATAATAGCCTTCATACGTGAAAGAATGTGCCCCTTTTTGCCAGAAAGAATATGCCAGTTTGATTGTCACCGTTTTTGTGCAACTATAAGCATATCATTGAGCTCTTTAATATAATATGCAAATAATATCATGATCAATGAGCTCCCTACTCTGAATCTTTAAATATGTAGTTCCCATTTGAATCCGAGTATGAAGCATACAATGTGTTACCAATAATATAGGTGAAGTTTGAGGCTGCCTATTTTCAATTTCCAGTTATCACATTTATGTGAATACACTAAATAATAAAAGTAAAAAATAAAAATAAAAATCAACAATCATCCAACTTTCAAACCTCACTGAACATATGTACGTGGAAAACGATGCAAGCCAGTTCCATCTTTGATGCAAGTTCTACAGGTACCTAGTAAAGCTACCTTGCAGTAAACTACATCTATGTATAATAACTCAAACGAAAGTATCAAAGGCAAATGATGACATATCACATTGATCATGATTCAAATGATAAAATAGGTATCCATCTTGTTGCGAGCGTCTCGTTAAAGTAACTTGCAATATTGAGTGTGAGTTATGATAAATTAAGGAGCTGGTTTTATTCATTAGGGCTTGTGAGCAAAATGAAACAGCTTATATACATACTCTAAACCCTACTAATCTTGCAAATAACTTTTCAAGAAGCACAAAACAATTGCATTGCATAGTGTCTACAAAAATATTCGACTGTGCTTGTAATAAAAAAGGAGTTGACCATGCCTTGAAGCTTTTCTATGATACTCCCTCTTGTCCTATTTATAAAATCTCTTGACCATGCCTTGAAGCTTTTCTATGATACTCCCTCTTGTCCTATTTATAAAATCTCAAAATTTGAATTGGTTTAGTTCTTGTATGATCTTACTAAGGATTGCCTGAATTGAACATTAAATGCACTCCTACACATTTTGCTTTCAGTTAATTCTATTCTTTTTCGTCCTTTATTTCATAACCACTATTTCTTTCTCTTATTTACTTCCTCATTAAATAAAAACATACTTGGAAAAAAAGAATTTTAATTTTTACATATTTATTACTTTTAACTAATTTTAATTGTTTTCTTAAACCATATATATTAGTTAATGATCTTATAAAAAAGACCAAAGGGAGTAATATATTGGGATGGTAGCTACTTTTCAGACAATAGAAAGCATAAATGAACTGAACTATCATAGGCTTAATTACTTGGGACTTAGATTCTTTTCACTACCCTTTCCATCCTCTTCCTCTACACTACCATTCTTTTCCCTCAACAACCATTAAATCAAAACTCCAAGGGTCCAGATTTAATATTTTATAACATTTTATAAAAATAAGTATTATTATTAAAAATAGATAAATAAATTTAAAATGCTAAAATTTGATTTGATAATTTCATAGTTGCAGACTTTAATTATAGAGCAAATTTTTTACAATTTTTTTATTGCATTGTGAACTGTTCAAACTAGAGTTTAATAGTTTAAATTTATTTTTTTAATAGCATTATTTTTGTGAACACCCAATTTTGTCCGAGCCTCACAAAAAATATTAAATGTAAACAAAATTAAAAAAAAGAAAAGAAAGAATAATAAAATATTAACATCCTCCTTGATTCTTTCTTAAAGACCAAATTTGAAAATATGCTCGGAAAAAAAAAATCAAACAAGAACATCTTTCTCACAATAAATGGTAATAAAGAAAAAGATTGAAATTAAATGCTTATTGGTCTCTAATTTGGGAAATGTGAGGTGAACACATTAAAGAAAAAAATCAGAAAAATCAGAAAATAAAAATAAAAATCCCTCCCTTAAGTTGATTGGCACTTCAATTTAGAAACATATTTTGGGGTCATAATTCTGAAAGTTTTAAAAACGAAAATTAAAATAAAAAAATCACAATATGATGATAATTTGATGCTTAAATAGGAAGTTACATTATGAGTCATAATGAAGGGAAATTAAAAAACGAAAATTAAAGAAAAATTAGAAAACTCTAGTTGGAGCCTATAAATAGGAGAGTAAGGGTTGGAAGAAAGGAGGAGAATTCTAGAGCAGAAGATAGGCAAGAGAAAGAAGTCTTGTTCTTCATTCTTTTCATGTGACAAGTCTTAAGGATACATGCTTCCATCTATTCTCATTTTCTTCTAATGACACGTGATTTATCTTGTTTTAATTGTTTGATTTTCTCTTTAAGTTTCAAATGTACCAACTGCCTCACTATGCACATTATTTCCACACACATATGCTTCTTGCCATCTCTTTCTTATTTTATTGTGAATATAGAGGCTCTCAATTCATGAGCAATGCGTATTGATTGTTAGTGGCAGTCTCATCCAAGAGGGGGGTGAATTGGGTGAGTTATAAAAATTTACGGAATTAAAAATAAATACTATCGGAAACAGAGAGTGTAAGTTTAGGAAGATTTCACCGTAGAGAGAAAGACACAGGATTTATACTAGTTCGATCTTAACCACTTGGCCTACGTCCAGTCCTCAGAACACCTCTAAGTATTTTACTATCTTTCAAGATTGATCGGGCTCTTAACGCTTCAGTACAGTAATTGAGTCACTCAATCACTTCCCCTTACTTCCCGTAAGGTTACAAACCCACTCAAGAGTCCACACTCTTGAGTATCACACAAATGTAATTAATGATGAGTGAGTAATCTCTCTTACAGAGTGAATAGATGATAAACACTGACGCTCGGTATAATGAAAGAACAGAGTATTGAATGCAACAGTAAATGATCACAGATGGTAGCTCGGGTATTCAATTCTCTTTCATTAATGCTTCTTCGCGCCTTTTATAGTTGAGGTCGTTAAGTAACCGTTAGACGGAAGAGCTTCTAGCCATTGTGACTTCGTTTGTGTGTTTTCCCAGCTGCAACGGTTCCGCCATTAATGCTTCTGAGCTTCTGACAAAGTAGGTTACAGGCTACGTAATCAACCATTGAAGAGCCGTTGGGATTTTCCTTCGTAATCTGCAACAAAACTTTTACTCAATAAGTTGATCTTTACAGTGTAAGCCTTAAAGTGAAACTGAATAGGTGATAATATGATTATTCATTGTTTTCAGGTGGAATCAAATGTTTGTTGAATATGCAGAATAATAATCTAAACATATTTGATCAAAGTGCTGATCGATCACTGGTTGATCAATCAGGTTATCGATAATCAAAGTGAAAGCTTTTGAATCAATTAATGAGGATGATCGATCAAGTGATAGATCATTACTTTATCGATCAAGTGATCGATAAAATGCAGCAGAGACACTTATGCTGATATGTAAGCCAGAGAAAGATCAGAGTCACTTTTGATCATAAATCACTTAGCAAAATAATCAAGATGATCATGCATGCTAAAAACAGTTTGAAAGAAAATAGATAATTGAATATGAGAAACATCATAGCTAACTGAAATTGAACAGAAGGAGTTCCATGATCGATCAGTTAATCGAATACTTGTTGATCGATAAGATTATCAATAATCCAAATGTTACAGAAATGAAACTTCAGTCAATATTGATCGAACACATTATCAATAAACTCATGATCGATAATGTTATTGATAAACACCATGTGAAAAATATTCAGTGAAGAGCAAAGACTAAGTGGATTGATCGAATAGGTGATCGATCAGTGAATGTTCGATCAGGTTATCGATAAAATGTGAGACAGAGATTTTATCCTGAAGCTGTTTATCAATCACGTTATGTGAAAAAGAACTATGCAGAATGGTTCAATTATCGATAATTTGACTATAGAAGAACCAAGTAAGAGCAGATGAAACACTGATTATCGATCATGTGATCGATAATTTGGTGATCGATCAGGTTATCGATCAGGTAAGTACCTGCATTCAGAGAGTTAACGAACAATATTCGATCATATTATCGATAAATGGTTGATCGATAATGTGATCGATAAATGATGAGAGAATCAAAGTGCAGAACGAGTAAAGTGTATTACCATTTATCGGAGTCTTTATCGATAACTGATTTATCGATATGTGATCGATAAATACACCTCAGATTTGGTTGTCTTATCTGTTTCATGTTTGATTAATCTACATTATCCATCAAGTGATCGATAATTCATAGTAAACTTCTATAACCTCTACGTTAACAATGATCGATCATTTTATCGATTAGTGGATTATCGAACAGCTTATCGATCAAAATATCAGTTATGTTACTTGTTTACACTGTCAATTTATCTGACAGCTTATCAATAAACACTTGATCGATCAACACACTGAACCACTTTTATCTTACTTTGTTATCATCAAAACCATAATCCTAACATTGATCATTTCTTGCTTTCACCTATTTTTCTTAAACTTTGATAAAACATTGTTTTACTAGTTAAACTAAGAAAAATATGTTCATCAAAATTAATAAATAAAAATGCTTTTTTAGAGCCGTCTGAGGTTTTTAGAACCTTCGCAGGCTCAAATGATTACTCTTTTGTGTGAGATTATAGGATTCTCCGCAGGATGTGCAACCCCATGCTTTTTTCTGAAAAATAAAATATTTTAAAACAAAATATTTTCTAGAGCCGTGTGAGGTTTTTAGAACCTCCACAGATTTGAAAGATTATTCTTCCATGAGAGATTATGAGAATCTTTGCAGGAAGTGTGTGTAACATCCCAAATTTTGGCTCATAGATACAAGCAATAGCACAAGGAAAGGATGATTACTAAGTCCAATACAACGAAAGTCCTGGAGATCCCTCGGAAGGAAAAAGAGGTTTTCCAAGGGCAAATATGTAAAACAATAGTGTTTGGGGACTAAAGAATGATGAATTGGAAACAACTGAGGGCCAGAGATTATGCCAGAAACTTGCAAGAGATGGTTTCGAAGGTTAGGCCTAAAGAGGGACTAAATTGCAAAGAAAAGATTCCTAGGCCAAGTAGGGACCTAATTGTAAATAATAAAAGTTCTGGTCAGCCAATACTCAGAGTTAGCAAAAAGGGCCCAAATGACTTAGAAAAATTTCAGAAAAATGGGAATAGGATCCTAGAGTCGATATAAGGTTAGAAATGACAGAAATGCCCTGAAGTCATTCTAGGGTTTTGAGCAATTTGAGATAGTAATTTAAATTGAATTATTTAAGCTATGAGATGGCCTCAAATAATCAGGAAAAACTGGAAAACAGTAGTTGAGGAATTTACACAGATTGTAAAATTAATTCCGTCCCCAGAAAATAATGAGGTTAGCTTTAATTAAATTTAAAGCCTATTTATACTGTATCCGGGGAAAGTCAAAATAGCCGTCTAAGGTTTGACTTTTGGCTTAAGAAAAATTAGAGGAAATCCCCGTGATGGAAGGGAAAGAATGAAATCCAAAGACAGATCGACGGAGTTATGAGCCAGTAGAAAAGAATTCGGCAAAATCGACTCTGATTAAATATTATTCAATTAATTAAGTCCCTAGGGAGAGAGGGATGGGATATTCCTTTCTCTATAAGTATAGCATGAGAAGATTAAGTTGAGAGTCAATAAAAGGTACATTGGCAATGCTCAGAAGCCCAGAAGGGAGCTGGACCGACAATGTCGGGTCCCTCAAGGGTCAAAATGGGAAATTTATGAAAAATTCTCAAAAATTTCCTAAAAATGGAAAAAAGGTAAATTGGGGGTTTTTGAGTCATATATGATGTTTTAGGAGTGAAAATATCCCAAAATAAATTATTACGACATTTCTCAAAAATAGTGATTTTTGAAGAAAATAGTGAAAATTGAAGAAATATAATTATTTTAATTATACAAGGGTCTCAATAATTCAAGGAAAAATATGGTTAAGTTCTTTGGAAATATATGTGAATTTATAAAATTGTTCCCAAGCACTGGAAGTGAAGGAAATAATTTATGGGGAATTTACTTCTGAAATTCTATTGATAAAAGCCCGATTTCAGAGAAAATGTGAAATAAATAGTTAGAGGTTATGAAAAATCCCCAAACTTTCCAGATCACACTTTTATATTAAATTTTGATTTTTCATGGAAAGAAATGAATTTCTAGAGGCCCCAAGCTATTTTTTCCTAATAAAGGCTCAAAAGAAGAAAATCGGGTAAAGGATTACGGTTGGGATTGAACTAGATTAATCCCATTGCTTTCTAACCAGATTTGGGGCACTTGGTTAGCCCAAAGAATTAGAGGATTTCGTGCTCCCTAAGCCCATGCACATGGTCAAGTTGGTTTGGATAAGGTTTAATCATGACTTTGCAAAATATCTCAAGTAAGCTTGTGAAATAAGCTTGCATATGTGGCTGATTGTTTCCCTTCCACTTGGTCTGAAATTTTGAAGATATTTTGGGCAGGAAAATGCTGATTAATAGGAGAGAGAGAAGGCAGCACATGTGGCAAATTTCTTGGAGAAGAAACAAAGATCAATGGCTTGGATTAAATCAGAACCGACGACTAGGATTTGTTTTACCTTTCTATAAATACCCCTCCCCACCCCTCCATTTCGTCCAAGTACCTTGAACCTATGGGGAATCTCTTGAAAAATGGTTTCTAGAGAGAGAAAGAAGAGGGAGAAAGAAAGGCCAAGTGGTTCCAAGCTAGATCAAGCTCTAAAACAAGGTATGTGTGCCGTTTTTGATGTAGTTTCTACCTCCCTTGTTATTTTTGAGCTGGTGGTTGGTTTGATTGGATTTTTGATGATTGAAATCCTATAGGGAGGTGCTGCACGAAATTTATTGGAATAGGAGAAGATGATATGGATGTTAAAAGCATGTTTAAAGGCTTGGAAACAACAAGAATCAAGTGGCTATGTGTTGATTTTACAAGAAATCCAACTTTCCCTTAGTTTGTGATTCTGTTCGGCCTTGACTGTTCTGAATGGTTAGGATTGGATTTTGATTGTTTTGAGCTTGGAAATGGATTCTACATACAAAATTATGTAGGGATAGTACGTGGAAATAATTTTAAAAAGGTTGGAATTGAAACTCAAAAGTTAGAGTTCAAGCATGTTCAGGAAAGAATCAAGTAGAGATAAGTTGATAACTTGATTCTAATAATTGTTTTGCATCATGTATTGATGTGTTTAGGACCTTGGAACATCCAAGAGGATGTTTAATAGTGTGACCGAAAATCCATAGGGTTGGAAAGACAAAGGAATCAAAGGAAAAGCAAGAGGAAAGCTATGTTATAAGGTAGTGAACTTACCTATATTGTGTGCTTGATATGTATGCTTGCATGATGTGGTTGTATTGCCATGATGTGACTAAGCTATGATGAAATGTTTGCAAAGTTATATTTGCAAGTTTATGTTATGCTTTGCCTTGGCAATATATATGAAAGTATGAAATGCTTTAGCTTACTTTCCATGGCATTCATGTGTTAATGTTATAACATGTCATGCATATGCATGATATTTTGCATGCCTATGGGTAGTGTTTGCTATTGAGATTCTTCCCAATCTCACCCCTCTTTAACAAACCATTTAGGTCAATCAATGGTGGGCAATAATGGCACGAGAGGCAAGGAGAAGAAAGTGGAGAATTATTGACGTTAATGAATGATGTTATTATTCAATGTGTAATTCTCTATCATGTAATTTATGTTATGGATGCCAATGATGCCATGTATTTAATTAAAATATTTATGGGATGAATAGAAATGTATGAGGATGATTGGGAAAGTGTAAACCCAATTTATGTATGCCAAAGAAATAGAAAGAATTAAAGTAAAAAGAGGATAAGGGATAAAACGTAGGTCATGGAGCAGTGAGTTTGTAGCTCCAGTTTGACCTATCAAATGAATGAGTTAAGCCATAAAATTTGACAGATTCATAGTACACATCTCAAGCTTTAAAAGGAAAGGTAGATCTCCTCAATCAGATTTGTACACAAGGAGATACGATTTTTATAGAATTAATTATGATTTTTGAAATTGGGCTTGTAATATGGAATTTGAACAGTGAATAGTAACCCGAGTAATTATGTTAAAATTTTAATCCGCGGGCTTATATTTTGACCTGCTTGAACCATAACACTTGCGAATGCATACTCTGAGGGGTCAAAGGTAGGATGTTTCAGTGTAATCCAAAATTTGTCTTAAAAAAATAAAATATCTTCAAATAAAAATGCAAAAATTATTTTCATAAATTAAAAAAGGAGAATGACAACAAAAGAAGCTAGAAATTGCAAATCCCAAATTAGGTTTAGTAACACAACTTTATTTGGTATTGACAGGTTTGAATTTGCAAATGACAATAAATTTTTTATTGACATTCCTTATTTGGCATTTACAAAATTTCAGCTTCTATTTTTGTTATTGTCCCATTAAAAAACTGCAACCCACAAAAAATCCTTTTTAAATAATCAAATAAATATTTTTTAAAAAGATATCAACCAAACGCCATACATTTCTATCCCCGAACTATGTAAGCTTTAATTCCGCTAAAGGATACGTAGGTCTTAGATTTTTATTCTAAGTCAAGTCCAACCTTATAAATATTTTTTTTGTTTTTGTAAATAAAATTTTTTTTCTTTGTTTCTATCTTTTTCTTTAAGGTAATTAAAATATAATTAAAAATGTCACATTAATTTTGAGTAGTTGACTTAGGGTAACTGTTCTCTTGAACAGGTGTTGTGGGGTGCCTAACACCTTTTCCACACACAATCAACTCTCGATTCCTATCTGATATTCATAGACCATATTTTTTAGGTTCCCAAAATTAATTTTTTAAAATTTTGGTGGCGACTCCTCTTTCTTTCCCTTTATGGGATAACCAAGATCCAAGCACGACAATTTTTATAAGATGTTAAATTTGAACCATTAAAATTTTGATCCAATAGTTGTGAAGGGAAAATGAAGGTAGCGGAGGGGAAGAGGATGGAAAGGGTAGTGGAGAGAATCCAAGTCCAATTACCCGTGCCACTATGTACTCAATTAATGCGGTTAAAGACGATAATCTTTCGTCTTGTACATGACTATCTGACCCTCAAATGCATGTAGGCTGTTTGAGGTTAAAAGAAATAGGCTTCCCTTGTGAAACATGACATATCGTAAACGTAATGCTTAACACAATATCCCTAATAATACCATTATTGTCAAATAACCCAACTCCCACACCAATCTAATTACCACTATCTACTGAATTAATGAGGAAAAAACAGACAATAAGCATTGATCGAATAAATGGCTTTATCACATCGCATGTGTATGCTATAGACCGTGGGATTTTTGACCTATCTGTATAGACACTAAACCTTAACAACCTTCCAAAAAACCTTTCGGGAAGGGCAATACAGTTACATTGCATTGTGTCTACAAAAATATCCGATTATGGTTGTACTAAAAAGGAGTTGACCATGACCATATACCCTGCTCATGATAGTTTATTTGAATACAAGACAAAAGCAACTAAACGACAAGGCGACGATAGTGAGATGGAGACTTGTTTTATCAGTACAAAGTGAGAAATGACGAATGAGGAAATTGGTTTTATTTAAGTTCATATCCAAAGGTATAACCATGATAAGGCGATGCTAGTGAGATGGAGACTTGTTTTATCAGTATAAAGTAAGAAATGACGAACGAAGTAATTGGTTTTATTTAAGTTAATTCTAAATCACAGGGGAAAAGTTGATGTCCAAAGGTACAACCATGATAACCATTCAAATATTTTTTCTAAAAGTCCAACACAATTCACTTGTGTATTACCTGCAAAAATTAAGTATTGAGCCTTCAGTGTAATGAGGTTGATCAAGACCAGTTATACAAATCATATTTAACCCCCATTCATATACAAATCATATTATCTCAAATAACATTAATTGACTTATTTTGTATATCCAATCATCAGGCTACGTGTGTAGATATATATATATATATATATATATAATCCAACATTTGGTTACTAAATAACTAATTTTTATAGTAGATGCCTTGTTTTACTTTTACTATACAATTTTAGTGATAAACATTGTAAATTTTCCACATCCTCCATAATGGTTCTAGATATTCAAGGTTTTCTTAATAATATATTTGGATGATAACTACCTCTCTGACAATAAAAAGTATAAACGAACTGAAAAGGATTAACCATCAAGTATTCTCAGAATGCTTGATGGTTGTATGAGTAACAGTCAAATAAGTGTAGCCAGTAACCGTAAAATTGGTAACCAATACTTGGTGGTTTTAACTTCATAACCATCAAATATTATCTAAAATATTTGACGGTTAATAACCATCAAATATTATCCATCCAAATATATAGCGCAAGTATACTTGATAGTTTTTAATTGTCAATATGAGCAAAAATAACCGTCAATTATTATGTTTTTTGCAGCAATGCTAATACATGGCTATCTGATGTCGAATGCATGTGGGTTATTACAGATTTCAAAAAAAACAAAAAGGCTTTCCTTGTGAAACATGACATATCATGAGCCCAATGCTCAACACAATATCACAAGCAATACCATTATTGTGAAATAACTCATCTGCCCCACAAATTTGATTGCCATTGTTTGCCAAATTGATAAGAATGAAGCTAATAATCATTGATCGAATACATGGTTTTATCACCTCGCATGTTATATGCTACAGACCATGGGATTTTTTACCTATCAGGTTAGACAAATAGACCCTAGCTTATAACCATTTTTGTCTGTACCGTATGATAAATGCTTATATCAATTTGCTTAGCTTTACAGGATGTGCGTATTCAGTCTAGCCCAACTTTGCAATATTATTAAAAACACAGCCTTGTTAAATGTTTTAGGGAAAATTACACTCAGGTCCCATAGAAGACAATTAATTTCAAAAAAGTTCCTGAAAATCCCGAAATAATTCCGAAGTCCCCAGGGACCTATGTGCAGTTAATTGTAATTGTAAAATTACCTATTTACCCTTATTAATTTGAACCCAATGTAATTCATTTACAACCTCAATAGTGATTGTTGACAACCCAACGAGAGGTGGTTAACAACCTCGGCAATGCCCCTGGCATCCTACAGAGTGAGTTGTCAGGAGCACTGCCGAAGTTGTCAACCACTTCTGCTCGGGTTGTCAATAGCTATTGTTGAGATTGTAAATGAATTGCTGCAATAAAATTAATGGGGGTAAATAAGTAATTTCACAATTACAATTAATTATACACAGGTCCTTGGGGAATTCAGAATCATTTCGGGATTTCCAAGGACTTTTTTGAAATTAATTGTTTTCTGTGAGACCTGAGTGTAATTTTCCCAATGTTTTAATCAATGAGTGAACTCGTGGCTTAGAATAAGTACTCATAGAGACCATTCATAACTAACCCAAGCTTTGGCCACGTCCACAATAACAAACGATG
The DNA here is from genome assembly GCF_004799145.2 of Neltuma alba. NCBI lineage: Eukaryota > Viridiplantae > Streptophyta > Magnoliopsida > Fabales > Fabaceae > Neltuma > Neltuma alba. The sequence continues at coordinate 251,859 of NW_021632496.1, forward strand.
GGTGCCATGGAGGATTTCATAGGGCTTGAGTTTTTCAACTTGCTGCCCTGCTTGAGGAACGATGGTGTCACCTTTCATCAAATCATTTGCAGGCCATTTATATACTCGTGTCAACTGATGTAGCTATTGGAAAGAAAACTATAAACACATATGTTACCTCACAAGTGCATGTGGGATCTTGATTGGACCTATTTCCTTCATGTATTTTATATCATGTGAGAGTCCTTTAAGGGTTTAATTGGGATTTATTTGCATATTTTGTGATTATTTTGTGTCTTAGGTCTTTACATATGTATCATGTCCTAAAAGGGTAATTTTATCAATCATTCGTTCAATGTGTTTGATGATTCTTTTGGTGAGTTTGATTTAAGGTGCAGGTTGGTAGTTTTGCATGATTTTAATTCAGTCAATGTTGAGTGCATGGCATGATTATGTTAGAGCATTCCATCAATTGAACATTTTCCGAAAGTACTAATGCATTAACCAACCTAATCACATGTTTTGACAATTTGCCCTAATTCTATGATTTTAGTACTCCTTAGTATGCGGAATGGTAATAAAGTATGGCTTGTCAATGTTGAGTCTCCTTGGAATGACAACAAGTGAATCCATTGGTTAGAGTTTTAGACTTGGTTTTGACAATTTGAACATAAGTGTGAAGAATTTGAGTGTAAAGAAACAAGTTTTGAAAAGTTGATTTTCACTTATGCATACTTTAACTTTTGAAAACCCTTTGAGCATCAACTTGTGCATTCCATACTTGCCAAAGGTTTTTGAAATTGTTTTGACGTTCTTAAGGCCACACTTTTTGGAACAATATTAGCAAATCATTTTAGGCCATAAAACTTTGTCGCAGTGAAATTTTTTGCTATTTTGTAATTTTTGCCGTGGCCAACTACTTCTTCACTGGGACGAACTATAACATCCGTCATTTTACCTCTTTCATTATGCATTCAAAAGTGCTATGGTTCAGACAAATCATAGATTAAGCCCATGGATTAAAATTTTATATTTTGGTTATCAGGGTACTACTCATTTGGCAATTTCAAATTTTTGGTCTAATTTCAAAAATTCATAACTAATTATAAAAAAATCGTATTAGGGTGATTCAAGTTTTTATTTAAAGCTCTTTCTATTCTGTAGAAGAAAAAAATATTCATTAGATTATTTACTTTTTCATTTAATACAAAAAAGATATGTAATTGGTATTGTTCATATAGTTAAATGATATTTTATAACTTTTTTATACTAATTTTGAGCAATCATAAGTAATCTACCACTTTTTTAAAGCTTAGGATTTTTTTTTTACTGACAAAATATCATTGGCAGATTCGTTCATTTACTTTACTTTTCTTCTATTTCAAATTCATGGCTTTATATTAGAATGTTTATCCCCCTACTTAAATATGACAAGTCATAAACATATTTCAACATGCATACAACCATTCCAACATGTCATAAATCATTATCTTGTGCCATCAGACTCACTCTTACATGCTGTTGTCATACTTATCATTACATAACATTAATTGGCATGTCTAATCATTCATCAACATAAAGGAAATTCATTACATAACATAACATAAGAAATATTTCTTCAATTCTCCTTTTTATTTTCTTGATCCACACCTTGCATTCATCTTTCATGCTCAAAATACCTATTATAGTTGGCTAAGGGAGGGTGAGATTTAGGAGATCTTACTAGCAAACATATACCACTCAAACATACAAAGCATGACTTGGCATTACATAACATACTTGCAAACTTATTATTTTCATAACATATTAACATGTTTGAAAACTATCATGTGTCAAACATAAAACACATAGGCATATGACATGCTTTAAACATAATCACATACATAATGCATGATTTCATATGGTCACATAAACATAGCAAACATGTCATTCATGCAAGCAAACACTAAACACATACAGGTAAGGTAAAGTTTGCAACATTTAATCTTTCACATCCTTCCTCTTCCTTTCTTTGCTTCCAACCATCAAGGTTACTTAATTAAATTTCTCATTCATCATCCTTTACTTCTCATGGCTCTAAATACATTAACATATTATGTCATTCGCTCATTAGAGCCATAATAGTAAAAAACATACATGTTCTCTTACATAACCTTTTAACTCTAGCTTTTGGAGTTTCAATCCAATCTTTCTAAAATTAATTTCATATACTACTCCTATATAATCTTGCATGAAAAATATATTTTCAAGCTCAAATTTAACAAAATCCAATCCCTTCTCTTTTATCTAGCTTTGTCCAAAACATTAGGGTTTTAGGACAAAAGTTCTATTTTTAATTCAAATACTTTCAAACTTACTTCCTCCCTTATACCCTACACAATTTTCCATTCTAAACACATAGAAAGTATCAAAATTATCAAAATCTATTTCTACCCTAAATCCTAACCATGGCCGAAATTCATGCAAAGTGAAGGAAAAATCAAATTCTATCCATGTTCATGCAAAACCACTTAATTAACCTTCTTTTCTAACTCTTAATCTTTAATCTAACTTCAATAAATCCTTTTTATAACTTAATCAACTTTGGACAACATGTCATCATAAGATTTCATGCTTCCAAAACTTGTCAAAACCCATAACTAAGCTTAGTAACACAAGAAACATCAAAACCATGACTGGAGTCACAACTTACCCGAGCTTGTTGCTTGATTTGCTTGAGTTTCCCTTCTTTCCTTTCTTTTCTTCTTCCTCTTCCCTCTTGGCCTTCAAAATTTCATCATCCTCTACCTCTCCTCATTTGGGCAAAATTTCCTAAGTGCCAAGGGGAAGGGAGGTATTTATAATGCTTTGAAAATTAACCACATTAAAATATAGTTTGAAATCCATCCTTGAAAATACCATTTAACCCTTAAAAATTTTCTCTTAAACTTTCTCCAAATTACATGTATGATGTGGCAATTCAAGAGCTTATCCATGTGATTTTCTTGAAATAAGGAAGGTTGCTTTCATAAACCTCCTTTTTCTAGAAGCTTTACTATTTTATTCTCTTTTTTATCACATGGCCTTCCAAAGAATTTTCCATTAATAATTTAGATAGGTAGTGCCATTTAGATTAGAAAAGGAGAAAAAGGATGGCTTTTGGAACAAGCTTCTTAATTTAGCTAAGTCATACTGAAAAAACCATACCACATTGTGTAGGTTTTTGTGTTCTGTCATCTCGATGACTAAGACATTTCTCCCATCAATCTCATCATAGCTTTCTTAAACATCTCCCTTTAATAATGGTTTCACATGGTTTCCTAATTCAGCCTGTGTGATGGGAAAGATCTCTTTAGACTTTTGCCTCCCTTTTGGAAACATCAAATTACTTTAAAACAACATAACTTTGACCAAACTATTTTTTATGCTTCTTAAGCCCAAAAATTCATCCTTTTAGTTCATTAATCCCTTTTATTGTAAAAAAAATTCTCTAATTTTTCTCAATTCAAAACTTGACACGGGAACATTTCTTTTGGATTTTTCCAAAAACTGCCTCCTCTTAGCATAAATAGGCTTTAAATTCTTTCAAAGTCAACCCTTTTGCATTGTAGGAATGAAATCATTTGTGTAATCTTGAATAATTAATCTATAATTTAATCCAATTATTCGAAGCCTTCACATATTTTATGTAATTAATTTTGGCTAAATATCACTTGATTAGCCAAAATTCTAAAAATATCATAAATCCACTTTTTGAGGTATTTTCATCATTTCGAATCTTGAATGGGCCTCAAAGCACTATTTCTCAATTTTCAATTTTTTTTTGCAATATACTCTCTTAGAATTTTTCTATACTTTTAGAAATTTTTTAGGATTCTTGACAAAAAGGGTTTGGTAGCCCACCCATGTCAGGGTATTTCTTGTACTTATAAATCCAAAATTTAGGATGTTACATAAATCCTTATGTTTTGAAACCCTTTTTGAAATTTTCGCCGAGGCAAAAGTCTTCTGATTTTGAGAATGTTTTGTTGTCTTTCTTTTGCATTCATATTTGTTCATACCTTTCGTATATACATTCTATACAGACATACACTTCCACAAACAACCACACACACACTTGCATACTAGTTTTGAATTTGTGTTTGTAAGTTAGTTTTGTTTTCTTCTTTGTTGTTTATTTTCTTTCTTGCTTTTTTATTTGTTTTAGTTTATGCTTGGAAAGCTTATTTTTAGTCCCCTATAACCCTAAGATGAAAGATCTTTAAATAAAATAAAATAAAAAGAAAAGAAAATTGAAGGGACTAGTAAGGTAGTCATCGACGATAAGGATATTTCCCATAAGTAGTCTAGTTTATCCTCTAGTGACCCTAAAGAAAAGTTTGACCTTGATACTCCTCACCAATTTGAAATGACTAGTAGTGGTGAGAACAACCCTAACATAGTTAGCCCTCTCAATCCACCTAATCTTCCTAATGCTAGTAATCCTAGCCTTAGGAATGGACATGAACGGCTTAGGTAAAATGAAACATCCCTATTTTCATATAAGGTGAGTGTCGCTAGTGCCTATAAGGTATAAGGTGAGTGTCGCTAGTGCCTGTAAGGTCATGAGATTTGATTTTATACGTTAAAGGAATACAATAAAGGTTGAATAAGAGAATTTAAGTGCCGAAAATTTGATATTTATTATAAAATAAATTATTAAATAAATTGTGTGTGTATATATACTTTAAAGGTAAATTGAGTAAAGAGTAATATTCACAAATAATTAATTACAGCTATGTATATTTTACAATGTAAGATAATATCAAAAGATTATAAACATAAATTTAAAAGTAAATAAAATAAAATAAAATAATAATAAAGTATAAATTTAGGGGTGTGTATATATAAAATATATATATGAGTATATATAATATTTAAGAAAATCTGATTAATTTTGAAATATATCCTATTTTACTTAAACATAACATACTATTTATATTAAAGAAGATTTTCTCTCCTTTATTTTTTGTTTTAAATATGCTAATATGAGATAAGCTATTTTAAATTTTATCAGCCTTAAAAAGTGTATATAAGCACCTAAGCCAAACACCCAATTTATTTTGCTCCGCCAATACTTCTGTCTTGGCTGCCATCACCAGGTACCTCCTCTCGGTTTGCTTGTTATTTTCTACAGTTGCCTCCGTCTTATTCTCTCTCTATTTCTCCCTTTGATCCTTTCCCTCCTTTTCCTTAACTGTACACTTAACTCAAGACACTCACATACCTATACATATTCTTCTTTCCTCTAGTTATAATATTTTTTTTAATATATAGTCCTTTCCTCCATCCATGCAACAATTGAAGTACCTTCATATACACACACATAATAATCCTTGTGCCCACTCCCTTTTTGTCCGATAGCCGCATGAGGCAGATTGTGTGTGTGTGTAAATGTTAAACTCAACTCTTTCAACCACGCAACATATATCATACATACATACATAGATATATATATATATATATATCCTTTGTACAACGATTCCACACACTGACACATATATATCGTATTATTCTATTTGTTTTTATTTTCAGATATAAATATATAAATAATCAAATATATATCTATATATTTAATATTGGGTTTTTGATAGAACATCTTTTAAACCTTTTTATTTATTTTGAGTGTATAAAATTGTAACTAAACTTTAGTCTAAGAATTCAAAAAAATTAATTTATTGAGTTCATAAGAATTTTCTCTCAACCACGAAAAAGGCATAGGTTCTAAGATAAAAAAATGAATAGCCAAACTAGTGACTTTAGGACTCAAAATCTAGGATTAGCATTTTTGACTATGATAGAGTATAACATATTTTCGTTATTCGTAGATTCGATTATTGGTGGGACATCTGATTGTGAAGCCTAATTCTAATTTTGTGAGAGTAATTGCTAGGGTACTAGGTAACTCTTCTTCTACCTGCCTTGCTTGTTAGTGCGATCTATGAGTCTTGAGAATCCAACGGTATCATCTTTAATTATTCTCTAATATGTCAAATGTCACACCTTACTTTATTACCCAATTTTACATCAAGTAGGAATATTTGGAACCATTTCTAAAGTCATTAAGTTGGAAAAATACATTCAAAGTATGAATCTAACTCATGTATGCCCAGTTTTCACATCAAGATATGCTGTTCATTTGGTAATTTTTTCAATTTTTAAGAATTGATACCCAACTTTGGAAGGGCATAACCCTTTATACAAAAACTCTAAATTTCATGAAATACCACTCATTTTAAAGCTAAAAGTATGATATATTAGATTGTTAAGTTTCAGATCCAAACTCCATCATTTGCTCAAAATCTCGTATGGTCAAACTTTACCCTTAATTTGGTCAACTTTTATCCTTTATGGAAAACTTGCCAAAATAAGCCATAACCATTCCAAATATAATTCAGCCACATGTCACAGCATTTAACAAGTAATTTGTCATAATTTACATCCCTTTAAGGTCATCCAACACATAGCCATAAATATTACAAAACCTGTACATAGGGCTCTATATAAATTCAATATAATTCCATAATATTCTTCTTCATGGAGATATCACCTCCTTGCCCTTGACCATACCACTTGAAGGTCATATTGGTTGTTTATACATAGAGAGGAATGAGATTTCATAGAAATCTCAGTAGCAAAGGAATTACAACAATAATGTCAAACAAGCAAGTTATATTACAAAAGAGTTCATAAACACTTATTCACTTTTATGCCATGCAAGTATCATTCCAATCCATTTAAAATCAACATGTTAATGCATATTGTCAAGGCATACAATACAACCAACCAACATGTTATCCTCATCAAATAAATGCAAATATAACATGGCATATGTTCAAGAAATCATACTAGGTAACAACCAAGCAAGTTAACATTAAAACTGTGAATCCCAAGCTACCTGTTTTTAATCCAAGATTTTGGCCTCTTTGATCCCTTAATGTTCCTCCTTGTTCTCTTGCTCAATGTCTATCAATTCATGCATAACATGCCAAATTATAATTCATAACACATAAAATACCATGGTATTAAAAACCAGACTAGACCGGACAAGTTGACCCAAAAACCAGTGACCTAATCACTTGTCTGATCCCATGAGGCCTCTAACTCAGGAAAGAAATGACTTGAGATAGCTTGACCATAATCTGGCAGACCTGCTGGGTTGGGCGAGTTACTGAGTACCCTTAAAAAAGAATTGTGTAGAGAACGCAGAGGCTCAGATCCTCTAAGAAACAAGAAGCAAGTTTATTGTTGATCAGGAAAAAGAAGAAGAAAGGAGAGAAAGAAGAGAATGAAAAATAGGGGGAAAAAACTTAGTGTAGAAGAGAATAAGGGAAGAAGTTTTAGTGTAAAAATCATGGAAAAAAAGAAGAGAATGATTCTTGAGGAGTAAGAGCTCTTGTTGTTTGAGAGTACTGTGTACTGAGAAGAACACTGTGTGTGAGGAAGAGGGCAACCAAAAAAACAAAAGAATCACTTCTAGACCACTGAAGATGACACATTACTCAAAGAGTGTGAGAGAGACAGAGAGCAAGAGAGAAGAAAATAAAAAGATCAGTAGAGTACCATGTAGAGTCAAATTCAAAAGAAAAACAAAGAAGAAAAAAAGGAAAAGGTCGGTCATTATCATAGCCTCAAGCCGTTCTCTGACATGCATAGCATATTGTAGTGGTTTTTCCTCCTTTATGTTTCAAAGCTCACCCATCCTCCCACATCAATCAATGCATCAGCCTACACAAATTGTTATTAATTATATATATAACTAAACTAAGAAAGGACAAATGGAAATTCATATGATTCTTTTATTTTTACTAAATTATATACCATATGATATCATTTTTGTTGTTTGATAGGATATTTTTCAAATTTTATTATTAAAATATTTTTTATAATTACAGACAAATATTGTATACATTTTATATAAATTATATATTTTAAATTATTACCGGTCTGACTCTAAGTCAACTCTGGTCTAACCTACTAACTTGACTGGTTTAATGACTGGTCCGGTTTTCAATACCTTGTAAAATACCATTAGGGATCAAGGTAACTCTATAACCCTCTTTTCTTTGACTTTTTGACTTTAATTTCCATCTTTGTTTTGACAAGTTCCAAGGGCCATTCCTACACAATTTTTCATGTAGTATCCAAATATCAATTTGGTTTTCTCAAAATCAAACTCCTCCTTATTATAATAAGATTGGCCGAATTGAAGGTGATTGAGGGTTAGAATTTTCATTTTTCAATGCAATGCCTTCAAATACACTCTCTTGACATATTCCCACACAAAAACACATTCTAAATTCATTGAAATCATCAAATTAAATTGAAACACTTTCTAACCCCATAAACCAAGCTTGGCCAAATTGTCACGTAATTAGGAAACTTGAAATTTCTTCCAAAAATTAATCCAAATATCAACCAAACAAGCTATTCCAACCTTTAAATCATGGTTTATATCCTTCCCTAATCATTTCTCATCAATTGAAAAATTGGACAGCATGATACCATTAGAATTTTGTCACCAAATTGTACTTGAAACAAGTTAGAAACATAGTCAAATTAAAGCTTTAACACACCTTGATTGATCCTTGATTCTTGCTTGATAATTTTTGACTTAAACCTAAGTGTTATTTGTAACATCCAGACTTTTGGGCCTAGAAGCATCAAAAGTAGCCTGAATTAGATAGGCTACCAGACCCTTTTTGAGCAGAAGTCCCAAAGATGAGAAAGGAAGTCAAAGCAGTTTCACGAACTAAACTGCAAAGTAAAAGTTTTTCAGGGGCTTCAGTATAATCAAGGTCAGAGACTCCAGTAAAGTCTCGAAGGCCTAGAGAGAGAAAAGAGACTAGATATAGGTCAAAGGTTAAGTTAGAAGCCTCAAAGAGAGGATTATATGAAGTTAAGTCCAACCAGGGACTAAACTGTAAATTCAAAAAGTTATGACCAGCAAGGGCAAAAATGGAAGAGTGTACAGAAAATTCCAAGAAAATCTCAAAAAATGAGAAATAATATTCTAAGACTTTTCTATGAAGAGAAAAGATGAAAATACCCCTAAGATAGCTTAAATGGAATTTATGAGGTTATGGCCAATAAAAAGTACACTGTTTGAGGTAATTATTTAAAATAGCAAGAGACCTCAAAAATATACGTAAAAATGAGAATTAATTGGTTGAAAGGTTATACTAATTTATAAAATTAGTCCCGCAACAAAAAGGCCAGTGGAATGGCTTTAATAAATTAAAGAGCAGATTATACCGATAAAAGGGTATTTTAGTAAATGATTTTTATACAAGGCTTAGAGGAAGTGTTATGGCCTGAGAAAATTTATAGATACTCTCTAGAATGAAGGAGAATTTATGGAGTAGACAGAAGAATTTTCTAAACCCTGAAAGGCCATAAAGAAAGTCGGAGAAATGTGGGCCAAGTAAAATAGGAGGAAACTTAAGGGCTAAGTTTAGATTTGACGGTTATGATCTAATCTTCCTTCTCCTCCACCATTTTTGTGACACGTGGCCTCTTCTAGAAGCATGATGCAAGGATGATGTAATAAGGTGATGCAATGATGATGCAAAAGTCCACTTGAACTTCCAAAATTGTCCTTACTCCTTCCTCTAGCTACCAAGGGCATTTTGGTCCATTCAAGGCAAATTTTTGCCTATAAATAGGCACTCCCTCCTCTCATATTTTGGCCAAGCAAGGGAACCATAGGGGAAACTCTGCCGCTCTTGCATCTAGAGAGAGAAAGAGCTATTTTTAGTGAGAGAAAGTCTACCTAAGTTTAAGCTTCAAGATCAAGGTATGTGGTGGTTGTAGCATCTGATTTGATACCTATTTCAAATTAGTTACTGTGCATATCTGATTCTGAAATTTTTCATGCTTAAAGTACACTCTGTAAGCTTTAAATCTATGGGTAGAACACTTCATTTGGATATGTGTACGATTTATGGTGATTTTTCAAAGTTAGGGTTTGAAATCTGGAAACAGTGTTGAACTTTTGGAAGAGTTTCAATTTCCGTACAATTCCGGTGCTGTTCAACGTAGAATTGGTTCCTAAAACTATTTTTCCTTTAAATTTAACTTAAGAAGCTTTCAGTGAGACTTAGAAGCACTCAATTTGGATTTTTCTAGATTTAATTATGAATTTTCAAAGTTGAGCAAAAATTCTAGAGTTTCTGTGTGAACAGTACCCGCGAACCAAAATTTCCAGATTTGGTATTCTTGAATCTAAGGCCATTTAAAGTGGTCCTAATTGACAAGAAATGGATCTTAAGGATGGGAAATGATAAGATTTATATTAGAAAAGTTAGAAAGAAAACCCTAAGACTAAGAGAAAGGGGTTGAGGTTCAAGAAAGCTAGTCTTGAACTTTATGTAATCTAATGGTCCTAATGGATTGTGTGATCATTATGGTTATGTTTAGGACCTTTGGAACATCCAAGAGGATGTTTGGTGATGTTGACCGAATACCCACATGGTTGGAAAGTCAAGGGAGTCAAAGGAAAAGTAAGAGGAAAGCTTAAGGTGCAAGGTAATGAACTTACCCTTTATGTGCTTGACATGGTATGCTCATGTGTTAGTTTGTATTTGTTGTTTGAATGATGTTGTGACATGATGATTGTTACTGGAAATGCTGTTTTAATATGTTCCCATGGCCATGCATTTTTATACCAAGCATAAAGTATGATGGCATGTCACTAGTTAACTTAAGTTTATGAAAAACTACATACCATACACTAGCATCCATCTTGTGCATTATGTGGTAATGTTTGCTACTGAGATTCCCCAAAATCTCACCCCTTTGTAACCAACCATTTAGGTCAATCAATGATGGGTACTAATGGCATGAGAAGCAAGGAGAAGAAGTGGAGAATTATTGATGCTAATGATTGATACTAATATTCAATGTATAATTCTCCTATGTTATAATTATGTTGTGAATGCCATGTATTTAATTATAAAGCTTATGGCATGTATAGGAATGTATGAGCATGAATAGGAAAAAGTAAGCCCATGTTAGGTATGCCAAAGAAATAAAAAGAATTAAAGTAAAGAGATGTTAAGGGATAGAACGTAGGTCCTGAAGCAGTTAGTTTTGAGCTTCATTTTGACCTATCAAATGAATGATTTAAGTCACGAGATTTGGTAGACTCATAGTACACATCCCAAGCTTTAAAACAAGAGGTAAATCGCCTAATTTGGATGTGTATACGAAGAGATATGAATTTTCAAAGTTAAGGCGGAGAATCTGGAAAGTCCAGATTTTACCAAACGAATAGTAATCTTAATCCAATAAACTATACTTTTTCAGTGAGGGTGAGTTCAGTTGAATATTTTTCCCTTAAAGAGAATTGAAAGAGCTTTCTGTAGAATTTTGGAACACCTCCATACGATTTTTCTAGAATTAGTTATGATTTTTCAAAGTTGGACCTGTAATCTGAAAACTGGATAGTGAACAGTAATTTTCTGAAAATTAACGTCCAAACTGAAATTTTTAAGTGTAAGACCATCCAACATGGTCTGGAATGGTTCTAAATGAATGCTAAGGTACTATATAAGTAAGGTGTGACATTATTGGCTCCCAAAACTCAGCTTTTTCTGCAATAAAACCTCTCCCTTTAAGTGTCTAAAAAACTAAAATTGAAGGCTTGTGAGGGGGTATATATAGAGTGAATTTTGGTCACCATTAGCCTCCAAGTGTCCCTTAAAAATTTGGAGAGAGAGACCATGTGTACACCTTAAAACGCTACAAAAAATTGGGAGTGTACAAGTGTCCTTTGTGTAATAATGTTTAGGATAAAATCATGTGATATTTTGCATTATTTTAGTCCATAATCATGTGCACCACTTTAGCCAAGAATTTACTGTTTATTTTGGCCCAAAATAATGTCCAATTGGCTAGAGAAAGAAGGAAGAAGTATTACCTTTCAACTTCAAAAAATTTTTAATCCGATTTCACTGTATTGACTAAAATTCTTGTCTAATTTTTAAAAATATTTTTAGACCTTCAAAAATTCATTTCTACCCATCAAAAATCATATTTTAATATAGGAAGGTTCTATAAATTTTTCTAAAATTTATGTTAACCTCTAGCTATTTATTTTGAATTTTCTCCAGAATTAGGCTTCACCTATAATATTTTGGTAATAAATATTTTAAAATTAATCCTTTCACTTCCAGGGGCTAAGAATAATTTTATAAATTCAAATAAATTTTTAAATAATTTTTTCATATTTTTTTTATAATTATTGAGTCCTCTACATATTTAAAATAATTGTTTCTATCTAATTTTTTACTTTTTTTGGTGAAAAAACTTCTGTTTACAGAAAATTCTGTAATAATTTATTTTTATGCCATTTCTACCTCCACAACCTCAAATACAGTTCCAAACATTCTAATTTATCTTTTTACCATTTTCTAGGAATTTTTTGAAATTTTTTTTCTAATTTTTCTATTTTATCCTTTTTAGATCGATAATTTCAAAAAGAGAAAATTGCAAATAAAGACCCCCCAATATGTAAAATTGTGATTTGGAACCCTCAATTTGAAAAATAGCAAATAAGGACTCAATCCCACTTCTGTAAATATGAAATCATGGTGAAATGTTTGAAATGCTTCTCAGCCAAATGACAAGTTAACTATAGAAAATGACAAGTTCGTTTTAGTAAATCACAATTTCAGCAGGCCAAATCACAACTTGGTTGAGGGTATGTCAAATGACAAGTTGACTACAGAAAATGACAAGTTCACTTTAGCGAATGACAACTTTAGTAGACCAAATCACAATTTGGCTGAGGGGTATTTCAAACATTTCACCCACATTTTATATTTACAAAAGTGGAACCCGGTCCTTAATTGCTATTTTTCAAATTTAGGGTCCTGAATCGTAATTTTATATATTGGGTTCCCTTTCAAAAATACTAGTCCGGACAAGAGTTAGATCTTAACTCAAAAGTTATTTTGCCTCTGAGTCTACTTTACCACTTGACCCTGTGCTAATTTGTTATTCATATTATCAGGGTTAAAATTGGTGGGATGTGACATTTCTTCCCCCTTTAAAATAAATTTTATCCTCGAAATTTGAAACATACCTTAGGTGAAGAGCTTTGGATACTGCTCTTTTATCTCGTCTTCCTTCTCTCAAGTTGCTTTTTTCTTGTGTCAAATCCTTCTAGATCAATTTAATTAGTGGGATCGACTTATTTTGCAACTACTTAACTTTCTGATCCATAATCCTTTGTGGTCGTAGTTCAGTTGTCAAGTCGTCCTACAGAGCAATCTCATTATACTCTATGATATGAGTAAGATTTGATTGATGCTTCTTTTACTAGGAAACATGGAAGCTGTTATGTATCTGACTGAGATTACGAGTATGGTCAATTTATAAGCCACCAGCCTAATTTTTGACAGAATTTGGAAGGATCTTCGGCATGAACTTCTTCGCCTTAAGGGTTTGACCCACTCCTATGGTTGGAGATGAAATATCTTTCTTTAAACCCCCTTGAGTACACCTTTGGAAGCATTACAGTTCAAGAAGTTCATAAAATAAGCCCGTGAATTGAAAATTTACAATTTGTTCTTGGGTTATTGTTCACTGTTTAAATTCCAAATTATAGGTCTAACTTCGAAAGTCCATAATTAATTCTATAAAAATTGTATTGTGGTGGTTCAAAATTCTATTTAAAGATCTTTCAATTCTCTATAGGAAAAAAAATAAAATTAGATTTATCCTTGACCAATTCATACATTTTATTCGTTAAACTTTACTATTCATTTGATCAATTCTGGAACTTCCAGATTCTTTGCTTCAAATTCTAAAATTCATATATCTTGATATGCACATCCAATTAAGGAAAACTATCCATGATTTTAAATCTTAGGATGTGTACTATATGGTTACCAAATTTTGTGATCATATTCTACCATTTGCTGGGTCAACCCGGAGCTGCAAACTCACTGCTCCAAGAGCTACATTTTATCTTTCATTAGCTTCCTACTTTTAATTCTCCTATAATTCAAGCATGCATAATCTTATTCCTTTGATCCATAAACTATTCTCATACATGATCATAGTCAATTATGCATGCCATCATCACATTACATCACATAACATTGGACATGTTTATATCCTACATTAACATACACTTTATACCTCATAATGCAATATGGAAGAATTCTCCACCTTCTTTGCTTCCATCTTCTTGCCCTTCTTCATGCATGCTTCATCCTCATTATTAAATCTACTATGGTTGGTCAAGGGAGGGGTGAGATTTAAGGGAATCATAGTAGCAAACAATACCATCAATCTATGCAAGTGTATTATATGCTTCCTTCATTATCTTTGTGCCAATTTAGTGATCTAACCTTTTGCTCATTGTCTCCAACTACATGTATGGCCATAAAATCATCAAGAGACAGAACATATGTCAATCATTCATATATAGCTCATATCATCACAATTAGCATCATGCAAATCAACACAACAAGCATAAACATCAAGCACATAAGATAGGTAAGGTCACTGTCTTGTACCATAGACTTTCCTCTTACTTTTCCTTTGACTTCCTTGACTACCCAACCATGAGGGCTTTTGGTCAACATCATCAAAACATCCTCTTGGATGTTCCAAGGTCCTAAACATAGCCACAAGGTTCACATAACTCATTAGGACCAAGAGATCACACAAAAGTCAAGACTTGCTCTCTTAAACTTCAACCCTTTCTCTTGATTTTAGGTTTTTGTTTTTAGCTATTCTATCCTTTAGCCATATTTGTAACATAAATCTCATCATTTCTCATACTTAAACCTTTTGTTCAGTAGCACCACTTTGGATAGCCTTAGATTCAAGAAGATTAAATCTGGAATTTTTGTTTCACGGGTACTGTTCATTCGGTATTTTCAGAATTTTTGCTCAACTTTGAAAATTCATAATTAATTTCAAAAAAATCAAAACTGAGTGGTTCCAAGTCCTACTAAAAGTTCCTTAAGTGTTCTTTAAAGAAAAAAATAGTTTCAGGAACCAATTTGGTGTGAAACATTGACAGAATTGTATGGAATTTTCTATCGTTCCAATGGTCAAAAACTGTTTTCAGATTTTAAACCCCAAATTTGAAAAATCACCATAAATCGTACACATATCCAAATGAAGTGTTCTACCTATGGATTTAAAGCTTAGGGAGTTTAATTTAATCATACCAAATTTTAGAATCAGATATGAACAGGAACTTAATCAAAATAAGCATCAAGATAGGTGCTAAAATCATCACATACCTTGATCTTGAAGCTTAAATCTTGTTCCTTCTTCTTGGCCTTCACCCCTACGTTTTTCTTTTCATTTTTCTCTCTAATTTTCTGTAGAGTTTTTCTTTTACAAATGCTTGCCAAAATGCTCTTTCAATGGGGGTATTTATAGCCAAAATTATTGTATGAAAAGACAACTTTGCGCCTTGAAGTTAGAAGCTATGAGGGTAAACTTGGAACTCTGTGTGCTCTTTTACATCACGAAGTTCCAAGTTCTAAGCTATAAGGATAGCTTATTCTCCACAAGAGCAACATCAGCTTTATGTCGGAGGACCATTTTCACTCTTGGAGAGATACTTTGTGGTGAAGACTTTCCTTGTACTCAATCTCTGCCAAGGTACATTCCTCAATTGCCATCTCCCTATCAAAAGAAGCCTCTCTACTAAAACTACTTAATCTCATAGGCAATAGCAATCATCTACAGGAATTTCATCCAAGCTTAAGCACTATTGGACATCTGAGCACTATTGGAAACATATTTATTTCTCTATTCTGGTTACCAGTATAACTATTATCTATAACGTTCTTATATGTCCCTCATCTTTCTTATTCTCAAGAACATTGTGGATTCTTATTCCCTCTATCCTCTCTTATTCCCTGACCAATCACTCACATGGTTATGCATTGATCATTACATCACCCAGCAGGCATAATCCTTCAAATGTGTCTATTATATGGTGTCTAGGTCAAGTATCTAATTCATCGGTAGTCTTCTTATTTCAACTCCAGTTAAAAGACCTCTAACCAGGGTCTTTAACTTTTGATCCATCACCTTTATTCAATTATCAATAATCAATACACAATCTCATACTCCTATCTTTTCTTTTTAACAAATAACATGGGAGTACTCCATGGGGATATTCTAGATCTAGTAAAACCTTTCTCTAAATCTACTTCTTCAACTCTACTATCTCATTAGGAGTCATCAGGTAAGGAGCCATTGTAGTTAGTTCTGTCTTGGGCATCACATCAATCACAAATTTTACATCCCTCTCAGGTAGAAGTCTACTAATCTCTTTAGTGAATACCTCCAAAAATTCCCTCATCATTGGTATTTCCTATATTCCCTCTTCTATCTCTACCTGCACTGAGAAATACCCTGTACCCTTAGCAACTCTGCCTCAAATATTTCTCTGCCTGGGCCTTACTAATGAAACTAACTCTCACTTCTAGGCAAGGAACAAGTTCCTTGGGAGGAAGATAAAAGTTTTATTTTTATAGTCAAGAAGAACACTATTAAATGATAATCAATTTAGGCCAATTTTTTAAATCAATATCACAGAACGGCAAACATATCAGATCAAGAATGGCTTAGCAATATACACACCAGACAATATAATTCAAACACACACTAGAGGTTATCACTCTAGTACTAGTTGGAGTGAAAACACAAAAGTCATATAGCAATGAATCAACAGTAAAGCCCAATCACCTAGCATAATCATACAATATAAATGAATGGCTTGTGCCTGAATCAAACATTGCACCCCATGCAATTATTTATACTAAACATACCTTGGATCACCTATGGCAACTTACAAGCCTCCTCCTATATCAGGGCAAACATTCAGCCTTAAGTCTATAGTCGGGAACTCTTGATACTTTGCGGACACTCCCTTGCAAAATGTCCGGGCTTTCCACAACAATAGCACAAGTTTTGACCTGCTATAAATGGCCAGTCTCCATGATTTCTGCTGCAAGTTTCACAAATCTTAGGCTGCCTAAAAGGGTTCAGTCCTCCTCGACACATGCCCTTCTTCGGCTTTTTGCTAAAATTGAATTTTCTCTTCCTATTGCTATAGGAAAATCCCTCAGTCATCGTTTTTGCTTGAGGTTTGTTGACCCTTGCAATTATATTTTTAAAATAATTTTTGAAGGCTTGAAAAAATTTTATTTAAGAATTTTATGAAATTAGATAAAGTTGCAGTTTATTTATAATTTAAAAGAGTTGCTTAGTTAAGAAAATTTTTTAAATGAGACTATAATAAATAATTGATATTTTAATATGAAATATTTAAATCTTGGATAATAAAAATATACTTATTTAAATTATTAAATTTAAATAGCTTTATATGTAAATTTTATTGCCAAAATAATATTATATATATTATAAATAGCAAAATTTGGGATAGTTAATATACTTATGTAATTTTAGTTTAGAGGTTAGTCTTAGAATTTTAGAATAGTTTTGGACTAGTTCTGAGTTTATATTAAGAAATATTTATGTGCAATTTTGTTGACTCTTGAGAATTTTGGAGTAATTTTTGTGAATATTTGTAAGCTAGAGTACCAGGTAACTTTGAAAATTTTTTCATGTACATGTGAATTGTGTATGATTATATTATGAATTTACTATATTTTTATATATCATATTGAAATACAATATTATGATTTTTCAAATAAATGTTTTGATATGTTATTTGATTTTTTTAAGATTTGTTGCTATTAATTATGATCAATATTTTAATATATTGATGGCTATGGAAATTGTCATGAGTTGCTATTAAATGGTACATAAATTTTATTGCTATCTTATAATAATATGTTTGGACATATTTATGATGTAACATTATTTGCATCTGACATATGCATTGTTGGGCTAAGGATAGAAGGAGATTTGTATGGATATAAAATTACCACGTGGTATGCCATCACTCAGTATACAGTGGATGACACTTGTCAGGACCCCTTCTTCTCAAGAATTCTTTAGAGCTGTGGGATATGTGACACCTCCTTATTTTTATTTGCAAAGGAGGGGAGCCATAGTCCTAGCTTGAGCTCTATATCTTTGGCCGGATATATCTCTAATATTGATGAGCTTTGAATAATTCAGTAAAATGGATTAGTTCCTATCGAACTATATGTTAGCCTATGGCTCCAATCAGCGGTATAATGGTGGACGGTGATATAAGAGAGGCAGCATATTGCATTATTTTTGGATATATTAGAAAAATGATATTGGAATATTGTTCAATCAAAAATGAAATTGAGTTGAATATATCAAATCCATGATTTTCATACACAAACACACACACACACACACACAAAAATGGATTTTTGTTTATCATATATGGTTTGCTTGTATAGGTTAGAATTTTGGTAGTTACTGATACGTTTGATCTCACCCCTTATATTAATAATTTTCAGGTGAAGGATCTAGTAGAAATCAAGGGAAGGCACTAATAAAGTGAGTCGTGAAGGCTTTTGTGCTCTTCGAGAACATGCTATGTTCTATTTTTAATTGCCATGACTATAAGACTTTAATAGTTTATTTGTTGTTATGTTAGAAATATTTTAAAATTATGACTTGTTTGGAGTATTAGTAACGTATGGATTTTTATATGAAATATTTTATCGGGTATATAGATATAATTATGTGAGGTGTTACACATTTGATGTCACATCATGCCAATTTTAACTTTGAGAATATGAATAATAAATTGGATAGAGACTCAAGTGGTAAAGTAGACTCAGAGATGATATAACTTTTGAGTTGAGATCTAACTCTTATCTAAACTGATATTTTTGAAATTATCTGTCCAAAAAGGGCAAAATGAAAAAATTAGAGAAAAATTTTAGAAAATTTCTAAAAAATAGTTAAAATAAAAATTAGGAGGTTTGGAACCCTATTTGGAGTCCTGAAGGTGGAAATAACATAAAAATAAATTATTACAGAATTTTTAGTAAATAGAGGTTTTTTCCAAAAAAAAAAACAGTCAAAAATTAGTCAGAAAAAATTATTTTAAATATGTAGAGACCTCAATAATTCTGAAAAAATATGAAAAAATTATCTAAGAATTTATTTGAGTGTATAAAATTATTCTCAAGCCCTGAAAGAGAAAGGATTAATTTTAGAATATTTATTATCGAAATATTATCGGTAAAGCCGGATTTCAGAGAAAATTCAAAATAAATAGTTAGAGGCTGAGATAAATTCTAAACAAATTTAGGGCACCTTTCTATATTAAAATATGATTTTTGATGGGCAGAAATAAATTTTTAAAAGTCCAAAAATAGTTTTAGAAATTAGACAGGAATTTTAGTCGATATGGTGAAATCAGGTGGAAAAATATTTAGAGATGAAAAGTAACACATCTTTCTTCTTTCTCTAACCCATTGGACATTATTTTGGGCCAAAAATGAATAGTAAATTTGTGGCCCAAGTGGTGCAATGATTATGGACTAAAATAATGCAAAATATCACATGATTTTATCCTAGTCATTATTACGCAAGGGACACTTGTACAATCCTAATTTTCAGCAGCATTTTAAGGCATATATATGGCCTCCCTCTCCAGATTTTTAAGAAATACTTGGAGGCTAATCGTGACCACAATTCACTATATATATACCCCCTCACAAGCCTCCAATTTTGGTTTTTTAGACACTTAAAGGAGGGAGGTTTTGCTGCATAAAAAGTTGGGTTTTGAGAGCCAAGAATACACAGGTTAAAGCCAAAAATTATCAAGCAAGAATCAAGGATCAATCAAGATATGTTAAAGCTTTAATTTGACCATGTTTCTAGCTTATTTCAAGTGGAATTTGATGACAAAATTCCAATTGTATCATGCTGTCCAATTTTTGAATTGATGAGGAGTAATTAGGGAAGGATAGAAATCATGATATAAATCTTGGAATAGCTAGTTTGGTTGATGTTTGCATTGATTTTTGGAAGAAATTCCAAGTTCCCTAATTATGTGACAATTTGGCCAACCTTGGTTCATGTGGTTAGAAAATGTTTCAATTTAATTTGGTGATTCTAATGAGCTTAGAATGTGTTTTTGTGTGGAAATATGTCAACAGAAAGTGTTTGAAAGCATTGGAATCAAAAAAGAAAATTCTAACCCTAAACCACCTTCAATTCGACCAAGCTTATTGTAATAAGGAGGAGTTTGATTCTGGCAAAACCAAGTTGATATTTGAATTCTACATAAAAATTGTGTAGAAATGGCTCTTGGAACTTGTCAAAACAAAGATGGAAATTCAAGTCAAAAAGTCAAAGAAAAGAGGGTTATAGAGTTCTTTTGATGCCTAATGGTTTTTTATGTGTCATGGATAATAATTTGGCATGTATTTATGCATCAATTGATAGGCATTGACCAAAAGAACAAGAAGGAATATTAATGGATCAAAGAGGCTGAAATCTTGGATTAAAAAGAGGTAGCTTGGGATTCACAATTTTAATGTTAACTTGCTTGGTTGTTACCTAGTATGATTTCTTGAACATATGCTATGTTATATTTGAATTTATTTGACGAGGATAACATGTTGGTTGGTTGCATTGTATGCCTTGGCAATATGTATTAACATGTTGATTTTGAATGGATTGGAATGATACTTGCATGGCATCAAAGTGAATAAGTGTTTATGAGCTTGTTTGTAATATACCTTGCTTGTTTGACATTATTATTGTAATTCCTTTTTTGTTGAAATTTCTATGAAATCTCATTCCTCTTTATGTATAAACAACCAATAGGATCTTCAAGTGGTATGGTTAAGGGCAAGGAGGTGATATCTCCATGAAGAAGAATATTATGGAATTATGTTGAATTTATATAGAACCCTATGTACAAGTTTTGTAATATTTATGGCTATGTGTTGGATGACCTTAAAGGGATGTAAATTATGAAGAATTACTTGTTAAATACTGTGACATGTGGCTGAATTATATTTAGAATGGTTATAGTTTAGTTTGGCAGGTTTTGCATAAAAAGGATGAAACTTGATCAAATTAAGGGTGAAGTTTAACCATGCGAGATTTCGGGCAAAGTTGACCAAGTGAGATCTTGAGCAAAGTTGGGTATGGAATGGTTATGGTTTATTTCAATAAATTTGGAGTTTTGCAAGGAGTTATGTCCTTTCAAATTTGAGCATAAATTCTGAAAAATTGAAAAAATTACTAAATAAACAGTACATCTTAACGTGAAAGCTGGGCACATATGAGCTAGATTCATACTCTGAATGTATTTTTTTTTTCCTTTTAAGAGCTCATTGCAAGCTTTGAGTAGGACTTTGAACCATATCATTTTGATTTTTTTGGAATTAGTTACATTTTTTTTAAAGTTTGGATAAATTTAGGGTTATAATTAATAGTATCCTAAGAAATTAAATTTAAAAATTCAAAATTCTCCAACTTAATGACTTGAGAAATGGTTCCAATTTTTCCCATTTGATGTAAAATTGGGTAATAAAATAAGGTGTGACATTTTTGATATCAAAGCAAAGGTTCTGACAAATATGTAGTATGCTCTGGTTATGTGTTGAGGTTGTTATGAACAAAGGTTTTGAATTGCTGTCTAGTGATTATTGTCTTAGCATAGTATTGCACTGTGTTGCACTGTATAGCACTGTACTGTATTATGTGCCTAGTATTATAGTTGTTTGTTTGGTTTGTTGCGTATGAGAAAAGTGCAGAAACTAGATAGTATGGCATGTTGTGAGAGTGATCTCTCAGTGGAAACCATCAACCAAAGGATGCTTAGGGAGTCACACCCAGACTGGTATAACCCGCTGGTAGAAGATCCCTACGATCCTGCTCCTCAACTAGGTTATTACTAGCTGCTCAGTAAGATTGAGGATCTACGCTTGGAAGTAAACTCTAATCAGATTATAGACCTATAGGAGGATGAGACAAGATCTAGTACATAACCAGTACCAAACACACAGCCGATATTACATTCACGGGTTGTGCCTAAAGAATTTAAAATAATAGAGGATCTAAATAAGGAGTTTATATTTCTGAGCAGACATTTCAAAAGAAATAAAATCAGTCTGCCATAGTCTATCTTGAGTTTCTCCATCAGGTCTGACTGTTATACACAGTGGCCAATAAGGAGGGACAAATACTGGGCATTGATGTTTGAGGCGGAATACAATTAGCTTCCCTCCGAGATGCCTGGATTTGGCAGGATGTCATACCGGTCATTTGTGAGATTATAGATGGACGTACCTTCAAGCAGTTGATAGATGTTTTATAAAACTTTGTTATTTCTACTTTTCCTTTTCCTGGCCAATTTTAGATAGTTGTACTAACTATGTGACTCTTGACATGATTGGCTGTGACTGGTTAAACTGTGCTGCTTTTTTGTATGTACACAAAAGTTATAATAATGTTGTTTCTTTTGTAGTTAAGAAGAAACAACAAGTATAGTGAGCACAAGATGTAATGCACAAATAGTGAAAGAACAAAATAGGCCCTTTGTTAATCCAATTCAAATAATAATGAATTGATTAGAGAAACAACAAAAAATGATGCAAGAGTTAAGAGTAACCTAAGCTCATCAAGAACAAGAAAGAGATGCTGCAATAGTAGTAGCAGACATAGCAGCCATAGCACAGTTACAACAACCCGGGCAATAAATAGTCAGGATAACACAACTAGCCCAACCCCAACCATAGGAACTAGTAGTAGGACAGGCAAGGCCTGCAAGGGAAACAGATAATTTGCAATAGTGGATTACGTACTTTTGCAAGCATAATCCACTAGTGTTTGAAGGCACACTAGATGTGCAAATAACCAAGGACTAGATTACTCGATTAGAGAAAATCTTCAAAGTGGTGGATTGTTCATCTGAGACCAAAGCACATATGCCAATCTATAAGCTAGAGGGAGAAGCTAATAGGTCATGAAAAAAATACGGAGTTGATGCTCCAAGCTAGCAAGACACCAATTACATGGGAATCTTTTAAGGAATAGTTATATTTGAAGTATTTTTCGAGATTAGTGAGAGATGAGAAAGAAGCTAAATTCCTTACCACAAAGTAAGCAAAAAAAAAATCCTTTGATGAGTATTTGGTAAGATACATGAAGTTATCTCAATACTCTACCTATATGCAGTATATGAATGACAAATGGTGGTTTACTAAGAAAATGATCAGGGGCCTAAAACAGAGCTGAGAGAAAAGGTAGCCCCGAGGTAGATTGAGAATTTCAATAAACCAGAGGTAGATTAAAACCTCAATAATATATTAAATAACTCAAATAAATTATTTAACTTGAATTTAATCAGTAAAAATATTCTATATCTTCGAACAACAATTTGTTCAACTAAAATTTTAATTTAAAATTCTTAAAATAGTCATTAAGTAAATATAAACCGATTAAAATTCTTTAATAATGTATTTTTAAATTTCTATAGTCATACATTGTCAAAACTCCATGTTTACTCTATACCTAAACAGTAAAATTTTCTCTAAATATTATAATGATACTAATAATATAAAGCTATAAATATGTAGGAAATATTTATAAAGAAAATTTGACAAAAAGAAATAGTTTTGTGTACCTAAATGATTCCCAAAACTGTCAGGTACTCTGCAACTTAGCTCTCTCTCTCTTTTCCTCTCTGCTTCTCACTCTCTTTTCTCTTCTTTCGCTCTCTCTTCCTCTTTCATCTCCCCTCCCCCTCTTTTATTCTATTTCCTCTCAACTTCTAACTATCACATTCCTCATTTTTTTCCTACTTCAATTAATGCTTGCCCTTACTTTTCTTTGTTCTTTCTGAATTGCCCAGCCTTTCCACCAAATTCGGTGGAAAGCTGGGTTTTTTTTATAATATAATAATATAATATTATTTTAATTAATTGATATTTTTTTACTTTTAAAAAAAATAGTATGTTACAAAATGACTGGTTTACAAAATTGTCTTATGGGACTGTTTGTTACTTGAAGGAAACTTTATGACATAAATTGTTGCGTAATGGTATGATTGGAAAGATAGTTTATATATTGCTTATATGTTGTTGGAATCTGTGCTATGTAATTAGTATAATGTGAAAGCGAACGCATGATAAAGTTTGTGATTGGTTTACAAACAATATGAATGGTTAATGAGTTATATTAATTAATATTTCGAGAGGAGGATTGAGATGGGAGTAGCATTTTTGTGACCATATGGCACGGCCTCCATATGGCGCTCTATGGCTGGCCCCCTTCTATTACCAGGGTAGCATCCCCTCAGCTTGCAACACTCCAGTGGTTTACACTTGGACAACATCCTCGAAGGCAACAGCCCCTACTAGAGGAACCTATGGTCTCCTGTGTGCACTACAGACTTAGCCCATAGGTTCAGTCAGTGGGAATAAGGAGGAGATGAGGAGGAATAAGTATTATTTGATTAATAGGAAATAGTGTGATTTGTGTAATTACTTGATTAAGGAAATCTTGTATTGCAATTTGTCTTAAAATGTATATTGCTACTATTTGACGTTATGTTTTCTCATTGTTCTAAAATTGTTAGTCCCACCTGGCACCTCATAGGTGGTGTCGATATGTAAAATGGGTAGGAGCTGAGTTACTTAGACATATGTCTCACCCTACTGTTTATTACCATTTACAGGTGAGAGTAACAGAGGAGGTGCACCAGAGAAAGTTTCAAAGGTGTGAGACTACTTCTATGAGTAGTTATCCTCCATTAGTAATTGTGTTGAAGTTATATGTTATTTACCACCCAGGACACTTTTCACTCATTTTGTTTGATTATTGGTTTTAGTAAAGCTGCATCATTTATTTTCATTTGACTTTTGAGTTGGAACAATTACTGGTTAGTAGGCCGAAGGCCATAGGATTCTACTTCATTTTGATAGCCAGTTCACAAGAATTGAGTGTTGCTTCTAATAAGTGGATTCAGTTGGAGGTTGTGGCCTAAGGCCTTTTTCTTTTTGGTTATCTATATTGGTTGTGATATACTATTTCTATTAAGAACGTGCTGATTTTGATAACCATACTAGCTAGGCCACATCACTTTCTAACATGGTTAAGCAAGTAACAGGTAATAGACGGAAGGGCAGTATCCTCTTTTTGTGAGACTATGTGATTCCATTTCAGTTATTAATAACCTATTTCCTTTATAACCATGATAATCACTATATACAGGTCATTTCCTTTTTCTATCATGGTTATTGTGATTTGTAGGAAAATTTTTATTTCACTCTTTTATTACCATTGAAAGAGTGAACTGTTGGAAATTGTGCCCTATGGACCAATCATTGTGTTATGAACATTTTTTATTTATGAATTTCTTAATTATGTTATCATATTATTTGCATGTTTACTGTGATGACTATCCTTGGATAACTCATGATTTTATCCTAAATGTCCCTGGTCAGTTATCTATGTGGGAGCAGAGATGAAATAAGACCAGTATGACTTTGAAGATGTATGAGATATAAATCAAAGTCATAGGCACATGTAAGAGTACAAGGTGTTAGACTGACCCGCTATGAGAGAGCTGCATGGGTTAAGTCATAAGCTTCTCTCATATACAAACCATGTCACTATGCCCTTTGACCTGAGATCATCATGGATTCCTATATGAGAAACGCTCAGCTTTGACCTAATCAAAAGTCACTTTTGATCGAGTGATCATAAAGACTATGTTCAGGCTTAGTGGTTTTTCATATGGAGGAATGTGAATGGTCAAGATGGAATTTGTCCCTCACATTCGTAGAGAGATATTACTGGGCCCCTCGATGAGTGAGTCTGAGAAATGTATGGCCATACTATAATGGAAAGGTAGTTCCATTTCTATACTCAGACTACTCAGGGATCGAGAAAGAAACGGTCAGGAATAGGAGGGTGACATTCTCCATGCCTCATCCATGACCAAAATGTCGTGTGACAAAAGGGACGTGATATGGTTGTATGAAAGGTTACATCATTCATTGATCCTCATATGATTTGGGTAGTCGTGATGTCTTGCTAGAGACCGCTTACGACTTGTGAGTCATTATAGTAAATGACCCACTGCCAACTTCATATGGGCCTACAGGGTCGCACACAAAATAGCCCAACATGAGCTATGATGTCCAGATTCATTGAATCTAAGATATGTCCAGATTCAATGAATAATCTAGAGTAGACGTGTATATATATATATAAATTCATGTATATATTATATGATATAAGAGATATTTATAAGATTTGATTTATAAGGATAAATTAAATCTATATCATTTTTAAATTGATAAGGTATAATATCTCAAATTTGATTTATTAGAATAAATCAAATATAATTCTGTCATATCTTTATTTTGAATTAAATGAATAGGTGAATTAAATCTGTAGGACGGATTTAATATACAAACCATATTTATTTAATTGATTTCTTATCAGATTACGTAATATATGATATTGTATTAATTTCGGAATTAATTTAGGATTAATTCTGAAATTCAATGTCCTTTATAATACCGATGGCATCCTATATATTTGATATTAGGAGCTAGAGTTTTGTGTGGATGGGAGTGCAAAAGGTTTGCAGATAAGAAACAGCCAAAAGAGAGACGGTGAGGACGGATTCTCAAAAACCCTAGAAGGACAAGAGGCGCTAGCACGTCGTTCGTGATTGAAAGTTGTTCGTGTGGATACTGGTAGAGGAAGCCGATCTGAGTTGTCAACTTTTCACGAACAAAAGAGAGCATAGGCATCCCGAACGTCGAAATCCCCGAGCCACCAACGATTCGAATATCGCAGGTAACACCTCTTACCACTTGACTTAAACACAATCGGTAGATCCGAGCAAGGAATTGGAAAATTTTAAAGTTTTTATTTTCCGCTGCATGTCTTTCAATTCCTTATATGAATATGGGTAGAGTTAAGCTAAGTATTGTGTTTTCAGAAGGTAGATGTTTCATACAACGGTTATAACCATGAACACAATAGGGATAGAAGCATGAGAGACTTAATTTCTTCTAATGTAAACTTTAATAATTTTAATACTACTTGCCTTACGTTTGATATTAACTTTGAATTGAAAGGCCTACTTGTGAATGGCTTACCTAAATTTTATGGTTTATTATATAAGAAACCTTTCTAACATCTACAGACTCTACAACTGGTGCATACTAGCATGAAACTCGTAGGGGCCAACCTAGGAAAAGTTCAGTGGAAGGTATTCCACTTGATACTTGTGGGCAAGGCTAAGGATTGGTATATGAAGTTACCATCACACATGGCCAATGCATATAACTCATGGAGTGATGTGAGGAAAACATTCTTGGAGAAGTACTTTCCAGAATCTAAAACGGCCAACATGAGAAATGAAATTTATTCCATTAAGTAAGAATATCAAGAGCTCTTTCATGAGTATAGAATAGATTCCAAGGGCTCCTTACCAAATGTCCATACCACCAAATTGATGATGAGTTATTAATCTAGTATTTCCATAAGGGTTTAAATAGTGGTGAAAGCTGTACTATAAAGATTATTGCTAGAGGATGGCTCTTGAACCCTACTATGCTCAAGGATTGGGCAGCCTTAAAAAAGAAGGCCATCAACAGTCCATAATATAGTACTGGAGATACATGTACTTTGAATCAATTTATTGCCTCTAAGCAAGTTCAGGATGCCAATAATAGTGTAATTTCCTCTTAATTGGCTACCCTTACTGCTAAAGTGGTCAAGCTTACCACTCATTTGAGTTCCAAGACTACTAGCCCATCTTCAGCTGCTACTACCTTAAGAGAATTTGTGAGCATTGTGTAACATCTAAGGTTTTGGGCCTAGAAATACAAGAATTTGCCTAAGAGGGTGGGTAGGCTATGATAACTCTTTTGGTAAGAGTTTAAGAAGTTCCCTACAAGGACGAGAGGATTCCCAGAGATTAAATCACAAAGTAAGAGTTTTCTGAAATTACTTGATAGGCTAGTTAGAGACTCTGATAAAAGCTCAAGGGCTAAAGTAAGGGAATTGGAGATAATTAAGGGCCAAAGATTGTGTTAGGAACCTTAATAAGATGATTCCTAAGGCTAAACCTAAGCAGGGACCTAATCATAAATTCAGAAAGTTTTGGATCGAAAAGGGTAATGATGCAAAGTACGACTGAAAATTCTAAAATTTTTTTAGAAAATTCCAAAAAAAAAGGAAAAATAAGGTTTTAAGGCCCATATAAGGCTAAAAATGATGAAAAATACCCTTAGAGCAAATTAATGAAATTCTCAGGGTTTTGACTAATTATGAATATTAGTTGAAATTGAATTATTTAAAATACGAGAGGAGGCCTCATATAATTAGAGAAAAATGGAAAATAATGCTTGAAGAATTATCACAAGTTTTTAAACTAATTTCGTTCCCAAAAAGTGAAGAGGTTCGCTTTAACAAAATTTAAAACTTATTTATATGCTATCCAGGAAAAGTCAAAATAAATCATTTATGGGTCGAATTTTGATTTGAAGAAAATCAGAGAAATTCCCCGTGATGAAAAAATAGTATTGGTACCCAGAGACAGATTCTCAAAGTTATGGACTGATAGAGAGAATTCGGTCAAGTTTACTCCAAAATAAATATTATTAAATGTTTAATAGAGAGACAAGGATAAAAGCATCTCTCTATGTACATGTATATATATAATACTATGTGAGGTTATTTGTGATGAAAAAAAAGGCATCGGAATATATTTCATGATTACTAGGTAAATTAGGACCCAGAAAAGTACTCGATACGATATAAAATTATAAAATAGGTGAAGAAATAGTCAAGGGTGAGAGGAAGCACAAATTTCTCCTTATTTTTCTCCCTATTTTAATGCAAAAATGATGAGGAGGATATGAATGGAATGATACAAATTGTTAAGGAACGTGTTTGGAAGAAATGACATTATTTAATAATAAAAATTAGGTTTTCTACACGTGTAATTAGGTGTTATATGAGGTGGCATTATCTAGAAACCATGAGTAAACAAGCAAGACACCTAAGGGGTTTACTTGGCTAAATCACAAGAGATCAAGTATAAGATAAAGACATATGTTATGGTAAAAGTAAATAGATTAACCAAGGTAAATGGTAACTCTTGCATTATTATAAATATCCCTTTCTCCCTCCCATTTGTATGTTTGCATGGCCAAGAGAGGAAGAGCAAGGGGAGCATGAAATTATCAAGTGAAAAATAAAGAAGAAGAAGAGCATAAAGTCATAGGCAAATCCAAGCTTCAAGACAAGGTAAGGTTATGGTTTTTGATATAGTTTAAGTTGCTCTTTGACTTGTTGAGATTGGCTATAGTTTTTGATGAGTTTTGGAACCATAAAACCCTAAGAGAAGGTGCTATCCAATCTTGATCAAGCCAAGAAAAAGATTGTTTGATGATAGAATCATATTTAAAAGTTAGAAAGGAGTAAGAATCACGTGGTTTTGTGATAAAATTATAATGAATCCAACGTCCCCTAATTACATGTAATATTTTGGCCACACCTGGGATATGAGTTAGGGTTAGATTTTGATGATTTTGATATTTTCAAAGTGTTTAGAATAAAAAAATTGTATGGGATAAAAGTGAGAAAGCAAATTTGAAAGTATTGGAATTTAAAATAGAATTTTGAACCCTAAACCCTATGCATTCGGCCAAGTTGAGTTGAAAGAGAAGGAGTTGGATTTTGTTTAATTTGAGCTTGGAAATGGATTCTGCATACAAAATTATGAGAGAATGGCTTGTGGAATTAATTTTAGAAAGATTAAAATTAAAGCTCAAAAGTTAAGGTTAAAGGGTTAAAGTGTATTGAAGAGGAATCAAGTGTGGAAGTAAGGGTTGTGAGTGATTTTTATGGTCTTGATGGATCAATTACTAATGTGCAATATGAATTTAGGGTCATGAGACATTATGAAAGATGATTGGTAAGGTTGTCCAAGCAATCTTGGTAGTTGGAAGTAAAGGGAATAAAGAGAAAGCATAAAGTTTCAAGGTTGTAAACTTACCTATTTTGTATGCTTGATGTGTATGCTTGTATGTTAATGTTACCTGATTATGAATGAAAGTATGAATAGTTAAATGTTACTCTATTTCTTGTTTAATCCATGGCAAGGTATGTTTGAAATGTTGAGCCTATGAGCCTGACATTTTATAAATATGAAAATAAGCATGTCATACACTTACATCTATCTTGTATGCATAATGATAATGTTTGCTACTGGGATTCTCTCAAATCTCACCCTACCTTAACCAACCATAATAGGTATGCTGAGCATGGAAGGAGAATACAAGATGTATATGAAGAGAATGAAGGGAAGAATTGAAGAAATGTATTATGATATTATATTATGCAATCATTCTCCTAGAATGGGATAATTGTAAGAACATGCCATTTAAGTAACATAAATATGAGTGATGCTATTGAATGGTGTAATTGAGTATAATGATGCTTGAGAATGAATTATACAATGTTGGAATGATTGCACGCAAAGAAATAAATATTTATGCATTATTAGCAAGTAAAGGGATAAATTATCCCTAAATGAGCCACAAATTTGTGATCAAGTGAAAGTAAGACAAACGATTAAATCTATATATGAAATTTGGTATGGTTAAAGTACATATCATGAGCTTTAAAATAAGTGGTAGATCATTTAAAATAGGTGGGTATGCTAACAGATATGGTTGCTCAAAGTTAGGCAGAGAAACTAGGAAATACAATTTTTACCAGTTGAATAGTAAACTTTCACGAATTAACCTTATGAATTGAGAAGGGTTAAGCTTGTATTTATATTTTTTTTTGTTGTAGATAATCAAAGAGCTTTAAATGGAGACTTGAATCACCTCAATACAATTTTTCTATAACTTGTTATGAATTTTCAAAGTTAGACAAAAAAAATCTGAAATTTACTAGTAAATAGTAACTCGAGAATTAAATTTAGAATTTTCAATCTATAACCTCATTTTGTGATCCGCTTGAACCGTAATGCTTCCAGACACATACTAAAAGGGCAAAACAGAAGGATATTTCACATTACTCATTTGTACTTCATATTTTATGCTATATGTCCTTATCAGTACGAGGACGTTTCTACCATATATCAAGGAAGACCTAACCAAAGATGGGACCCTAATCAAATACTTACGATGAGGGTTAGAGGCAAAATCCTAAGTTTATTTTGAGAGAGGGAGAAAGATCCTTAAGCCAGTTACAACCTCAACTCTATGCATCACAACAAGAGCCTTTTGTCTTTGCAAGACAAAAGTGAAGCTCAATTGGGCTTGATCTTCAAGGGCATCAAAATATGAAAGAACATGCTTACAAGAAGCGATTCTCGATTTGGTGTGTTGGAGTGCAGGATGGAACAATGGGAGATAAAGGCTAATAACATAAAGTATTTTGTCAAATAACATAAAGTATTTTGTCAAATAACATAAAGTATTTTGTCATGGACTTCTTCAGTGCATTGAGTAAAATGAAAACCAAGAATGAAAACATTTCATTGCTGATAACATAAATAAAGAGATTGAAGTCGAGAGTCCTTCTCTTAGTCCTATCAAGGTCAAATATTTTGTGAGTGCCAAGTCAATTGAAGAAAGCTAATGATGAGTCCAAATCTCAAGTGAGGCTAAAGCCACTTCTAGAGGAGATTGCTAACAAGAACTCAACTAGAACCAAGCAAGTCGAGACTAATGCATTTGGGACCATCATGCACAGAGGTAAAGAGGTAAAAATATCAAACAATTTACTTTGTTACCACATTGTATCATCTAGGTTTCATCAAGTTGTCTCATCTAGGTTTCTATCATTATATCTGGCCCTTAATTATTTCTAGGTTTTGATATAATGTTATGATTATCGTTCTTTCAAAACCCATTTAGATTAAATCAAATAATTTATTCGAATGATTAACTATGATAGAAAAGAAGAAACCTTAAAATTATAAAATCACTATAATGGTTAAAAGAAATAAACTTATATCATGATGAACATCGATCATTAACTTGGGTCTTAGACTTTCAAAGTCCAGAAATATCATTCAAACCATTAGCCCAAACCAAACTCATACTTTCAAACATACGAATTGATCAATCATTTCAATATAAGCTATGGAGTCAATTAGTCAAAAGTCAACACTTTAAAAAAGTGACACATGTAGAGTCTTAGAGGTCTTTGGCCTGCTAACAGCCCTCTTATATCAGATAGTAGTAATTAAAAGTATTGGTTTACAACATTAGAGTAGATGAGCCCTATGTGGTAATATATAATAAATCAGCACATAGAACAAAAACAGGGAGGCTATATAAGCTATAATAGCACATTATACCTCTGGAGCCTTCTCTGATGGACCACCACCTGAACTATCACCTAAAGATAGTAGAAACCACAAGTTAAGACAAACGCCTCAGTAACGAGCTTTCCAACTCATCATACATACTAATATGTGCTCATGAAGTGTCAAGTGGAACAATTGTTAAATCTCAAGAAATATAGATATATCAATGGAAATATAAAATATGTATTTTCAGATAATCTCAATCATTCAAACTCTCATTACAGGAGCTAACACACAAGCCACATGAGTATATCTCTCACTATAGAAGATAAATCAAACATATAGGCCTATTTCATACTCGAGGAGACAAATAAGAAGTCTCAAAGGTCTATCCCTCACTCTAGGGAAGGAAGCCAACCAATATGCACCAATGGCAGCCTTACTACATGGTAGAACAAGGCTTAATCCAAAATCTAAATAACAACCAATCATTCACAATATAACTAAAA
Source organism: Neltuma alba (assembly GCF_004799145.2). NCBI lineage: Eukaryota > Viridiplantae > Streptophyta > Magnoliopsida > Fabales > Fabaceae > Neltuma > Neltuma alba. The sequence goes on from NW_021632496.1 coordinate 284,619, forward strand.
ATATCTCAATATTTTCTCAGTAAAATTCATAAGATATAAATACTATATCTTTCCAAACTTCTCAATCACAACTCCAAAAATCCCACAGGACAATTTTCATAGCTCAAAAGGTATAACATATCTACTCGAGTTCTATATAACACATCATTATTCTAAAATAGCAAAATACTCACAAACAACATATTAGCACATATAACAAATGGAAAGTGATTATCTCTCGCTAAAGTAATAGAAAGGATTACCATAAGGTCAATCCTTTGCTCCACCAATAATTAATCTACATAATTAATATAACTACATATTAATATAAGCTAATTAATTAATTAATTAAGCTTATATATATTAGTTAAATTTTTAATTTAATTTACTTTTTATTCTAAATTCCTGCAACGCTCATAATCCAAAATTAAGTATTTTAGAACCATCTTATAATTTTCTAACAAGCCAGATTATTTATTTACATCCTCCAAGATTATTTACTTTAAAAAAAATTTTCCAAAATTTCTAAATATGACATTATTGTATTTTAAATTCTAAAATTCTCATATAAAGTTTAAACATCAAAAGTTCAATAATACCCCACATATTCATAAATAAATAATCTAATCAAAATTTTAATGGTATAACTATCATATATATTTCCATAAATCATAAACTTTTTAGCTAAAATAATTATTTTAAAACCTCCAGTCAACCAATAAATGAAACTAAATCTAATAAAATCTCAATAACATGTCAAACAACATAAATAAATTATTTAACTAAAATTTAATCGGTAAAAATATGACATATGTCATATATAACATATTTTTCAACTAAACAAATTAATTTAAATATTAAAAACTAACAAATGGGCAAATCTAAACCGATTAAAATTAACTACTCATTTACCTCTAAATTTCTATTGTCATCTATTATCAAAACTCAATACTTATATTATATATAAGTCTCAAAATTTTCTCTAATCACCATAGTAATACTACTATTAAGAAGCGTAAAATATATAGAAAATATTCATGAAGAAAGTTTAATGAAAAGAAGTAACTTTATGCACCTAAATTATCCCCAGAGTTTGTCTTCTCCCTCATAATAATCATGATCTGCTTCTTGCTCTCTCTCTCATACTCCTTCTCTTGCTCTCCCTTCTTTCTTTCTTTCTTTCTTTCTTTCCTTCCCTCTTGCCCTCTTTTTATCTCCATCTTCTCCAACCAGCTTTCTCAATTTTCTTCTTGCATTAAATCCCTTGCCCTAAAATTCTTCCTTCATTATTCATGCCTCAGCTTTCCTTTGAATTCGGTGGAAAGCTATTTCTTTTTTCTTAATTAAAATATTATTATTTCATTACAATAATAAAATATTATTTTTTTGAAATTTTTTTACATAAATCCTAAAATAAAATTTAGGAAGTTACAACTCTCCCCATCTAATTAGAATTTTGTCCTCACAATCCAAATAACCACACATGAAAATTACAAGCAAAGCAACTCAAGGTGCTTACTAAGAAAACAACTAAGGGTACTCGTAATGTATCCGTTTCTTAGTCTCCCAAGTAGCATCACTGAGATTCATACCCTTCTAAAAGACCTTAACAAGACAGATGGTCTTCTTTCTTAATTGTTTGTCCTTAAGATCCAAAATTCACTCCGGTTTCGCTTAATAGGTCAAATTCTCTCACAACTCGACCTCTTCAGGCTCAATAACATGAGACAGATCTGGATAATATTTCTTTAACTGTGACACATGGAACATATCGTGTAAACAAGAAAGATGTGGCGGTAGTGCAATCTCATATGCAACAGGTCCAATCCGCTCTAAAATCTTATAAGGGCCCAAGAATCAAGGTGTAAGCTTCTTGGCCCTAAGGGATCTACCAATACCTGTGATAGGTGAAACCTTTAGAAATATATGATCACCAGCTTCAAATTCTAAAGGTCTCTTCCAATGATCCGTATAACTCTTCTGTTGGCTTTGGGCCATCATCAACTTCTGCTTGATCAACTTAATCTTTTCAGTTGTGATGTCCACTAAATCTGGGCCAATAGTTGTTCCTTCACTTAATTCAATCCAACAAAGTGGAGATCTACACTTCTTCCTATATAATGTCTCATATGGTGCCATCTGAATACTAGTGTGATAGCTATTGTTACAAGCAAACTCAGCTAATGACAAGTGAATGTCCCAACTGCCCTTTAGTTCCATAGCGTAAGCCCTCAACAGGTCCTCGAGAGTTTGAATAGTTTGCTCAGTCTATCCATCAGTCTAAGGATGATAAGCAGTACTAAACTTGAGTTTAGTGCCCATGGCTTTATGTAATGACCGCCAGAAGTTTGATGTAAATCTCATGTCCCTATCTGAAATGATGGACTCCAGCACTTCATAAAGTCAAACAATCTCATCTATATATAGCTTTGTCAATCGTTCTAAGGAGTAAGTACTCTTGATAGGTAGGAAGTGTATTGACTTAGTCAATCTGTCCACAATTACCCATATCATATCATAGCTAGCTGAGATTCTTAGCATATCAGTGATAAAGTCCATAGAAATACTATCCTATTCCATTGAGGAACATCGAGATTCTTTAATAGTCCTGGAGGTCTCTGATGTTCTATCTAGACCTTTTGACATGTCAGACACTTCAATACAAAATCTGTGACATCCCTCTTCATTTTTGGCCACTAGTAGTCCTTTTTCAAGTCCTAGTACCAATGTTTTCAAAGCTGGATCGAACACCAAAGTGGAAAGGTTAGTGGGTCATGGCTCGATCGATCAGACCAGTAGTTGGACTGATGACATAATAATTAAATAAAAAATCATATTATATACTTATATGAGATTTTTTTGACCTGAATATATACTTATATAATATGATACGTATGAAATCAAATGATATCTTATCTAAATTAAAAATAAAGTTAAATAGTTTAATTCATAATAAATCAACAAATTTATATGTCTAAAAACGCATGTTTAATTTTATATAAATTATTTAGATAAAAATAAAAATAAAATATAATGGGTAAATATATGAAATTAGATATAGGAAGAATAAGAATAACTAAAATAAACAAAAAAAATCGGATAAAAAACATAAATAAACATTTTATTAAATTATTTCTCACTCCACAGAGGTTAAAAATTTCATCACCTCGGTGAATGCGTGTGGCTATGGAGACTGGTGATAAATCTGTTATTTACATTGAGAGTAAGGAATGAGTCACAGTGGCAGAATAAGAAGAAAGAGAGTGGTTACTTTTTTTTCAAACTATTCTTTCATTTTCCTCCCAGCTTTGTGTTCTTTTATTTCTTTGTCTTCTTCCTTCGCTGTGTAAGCCCCAACATATTCAAGGGTCATGGGGAGCAATTGGTTCGAGTTTCAACTTTTGTTTTTTAGATTTCATTGACATTTTTTAATTATTTTTGTGGGGAAATGTTATAAAAGTAGGCATTAGACTTTTTTTTTCACTGGTTCTTCCTTCTCCCCTGCCTTCTTTGTAACACCTTACTATCGGATCCACTTAAAGTTTAATTAAAACCATTTTAGACCACATTGGATGGTCTTGGGCTCAAAAATTCTTGAAAAACGCTTATTTTCGGATTTTTACTGTTCATCGGGTAAAAATCCAGTTTTCTGGCCCAACTTCAAAAATTCATAACTTATTCCAAAAAAATCCAATTGGGGTGGTTCAAAATTCTATTTAAAGATCTTTAAGTTCTATTTCAAGAAAAAATAATCTTATGATCCAATTACTTATGAAAAAGCATCAGGTTTTTGTGAAAGGTAACACTGTCCATTTGCCAAAAACCCTTTTTCCAGATTCTAAACCTTAAATTTGAAAAATCATTAAAAATTGTATACTTAGCCATTTTTAATGTGCTTCCTATCAATTTGAAGCTCAGGACGTCAACTCTACCCATGCCAAATTTTGTGCTAAAATTCATTCGGTAACTAAATAAACCGTGGCTCTAAACTAACGTCCTGCTTAAGGATTACAGCACCAAACATTGATATTTATACATAACCAAATGTCCACGAATTTTTATGGTATATCACCATAATTTAGGCTCCAATCTGTAGCTTGCTCTTGAGAATTTCAGGCCCTAAAATGTTACATTATATTTGGGGGATGAGATTTTTGAAAATCCCAGTAGCAAGATCAATCAACCAAAACATTAACATGCATCAATTACAAGCATTCCAACCTTTTGCTATTAATAGAGAACTACTTTACCTCATACATGTAGCACTCTAACATGCAATAGCCAAGGCATATAAAGCAAGGAGTATAGCTACACAATCATCCTCACCATTTAGTTTAACCACATAATAGCACATGAAATTGCATAGCAATCAATGCAACATTCAACATTAAGGCTAATTAAATCTTACTACCTTAATCCAATGCTCTTTGATTTTCTTGTTCTTGTTTCTTGCTTCCATAAATGCCAAACCCTAACATGGCAATCCACAAAAATGGCAGCAAGAATTATCAACCATTCCTTATAAAATCAATAACATAATTCAAGCAACTCCTAAACCCCCTTAAAGCTTCTATCCTTGTTCTTGAATTTTTAGAGTTGGTTTCCATAAACCCTAAAAATTCCCTCTTGACCTTTTCCTGCATGATTTTTCATGTAGATTCCAAATATCTACTTGGATTTAACAAAATAAACCTCCTTCTTTTAGTTTCAGCTTGACCGAACCCTTAGGGTTTAAAACTCAAAAATTGCAACTTTGCTTCTATGGCTTCCAACACTTGTTCTTTAGGTTTATCCTACACCATTTTTCATTTTGAACACAATGGAAGCCTCAAAAATTTGAAAACTCATCCTAGGGTCCAGATCTAGTCTTGGCCGAAATGGGTCTCAAGTAACACAACCAAGAAAAATGCTTTAAACAACCTATAGTCACTTGCAAACACTAGGATCTAACTTGTGTTGTGTGTTTTAACAAGTGTGATGAGCAAAACTCCTTTCCCCTTTTTATTAATCAGTTTGGCCAGCCACATAAAGAGGAAGGAGACAGATTTTTAACCATAAAAGAGAAGGAAAACAAGACAAGAACACATCTAGAACCAAGATCTCACCTTAAATCCTTGATTGATGACCAAAGTTGATAGCTTTCCTTGGTTCTCCTTCCAAAACCCTCTCTTTTCCTCTCCTCTTTGCCTTGGACGAAATTTCCATCTGATTTAGGGGAGAGATGAGCTCATTAATGCTCTCAAAATATCCCATCTACCACAATTAATGAAGAGCCAAGTGTCAAGTGCCTATTCCTTCTTAATTTTCCCTCTTAATTAACTTAATGACAATTGAAATTAATTTCAAAAGTCAAGATCCTCTCCAATGGTGGCTTGACACTTGGAAAGCTCTAATTACCACCCATTAAAGGCTTGACAAGTGGCAACTTGTAGGCCAAGTAAAATGCAAGACTCCGATTAACACTTTATCAATGCACTTTTACTCTGGGTTTAATTTCTTTTCTATAATTATAGTGCTCTGCCTCTGTAATTATTTTTTGTCCGATCTATAAATTATTCTCCTCATTTTTATCTTTCCAAATTGCCCTCTTTGTCTCAAATTTAATTTCCCAATAATAAAATAAAAAGGAAAACTATTTTCCTTTTCTTTAGTGATTTTTCCACTTTTCAAAGGAATTGGGAAAAATCTTGGATACTTGAGGATCTTCTTTTAATTCCATAATCTTTTATAATTTCTTGGGATATCATAGGAATTTTCTTAGGATTTTATCCTCCTTAAAAATATTTATTTGGAATTTTCCAAATAAAGGGCCTTAAATTAGCTTAAATTGCCCTTAAATTCCTTTGTAATTTCTCTAGGGGCAATTTGGTCATAAAACCAATTTTATAATCCCATATAATTCTTAAAGAACCTTGTCCTTATTTTTCCTTAATTTTCTGAGTCTTGGAAATATTTTTCCATAATTACTTTTGACTAATTTTCCTTAATTAGTCAAACTTTCTATAATTGGCTTGGAAAATTATAATAATTATTTCCCACCAAAATTCTTTTATTTCTCCTTGTCATTTTGACCCTTAATTATTTAGGAATATTCCTATTTCCCAAATGCCATATTTCTAGATGTGACATTCTTCTTCCTTCTTCTCCTTTAGTTTCATGTAACTGGACTCTCATCTTATAGCCCATCCAGCTTTCCAAAACTAGGGCTGGTTTTCGATTTGATAGCAATTTCTAGCTCAAAAGCCGGTTCTTGCCGGCTCAAAATGGCCCAACCTCTAAAACAGTTTTTAACCCAAAAACGAGCCGTTCAGAACTCTAATTAATGGTCTAATCAGTCCGAGTTTAAAATCATTACCTGGTACATCTTAGTTATCCCTGGATGTATCGTGTAATTACTCTGATACACCTCTTCTAGAATAATCTTTTTCATTTACTCATTATTAGGGACACAAATCCTCTTCTTGTACCTTAGGATTCCTTCTTCACTAATTTCATAATTAGGCACATGACGGGTCTCCACTTCCTCTCGGATGCTCAATAACCATTCGTCCTCCATTTGTGCAGCCTTTAAGTCTCGAAAGAACTCATAATCACCCAAAATTGATTGTAGAGTGGCTGGAGCCTCATGCACCACTTAGAGATATCTCAATCTCTCTAAACAGTAGTGTTCCTCTAAACTCATGTGAAACACATGCATCGATTTCCTACTCAAAGTGTCTGCAACCACGTTGGCTTTATCCGGATGATACTTAAGCTCAAAGTCATAGTCCTTGATGAATTCCATCCACCAGTGTTATCTATTATTTAGTTTCTTCTGATCTACTAAATACTTCAAGCTCCTGTGATCACTGAAGATTTCAAATTGTGATCTATATAAGTAGTACCTCTAGATCTTTAATGCAAAAACCACCGCAGCTAATTCCAAGTTATGTGTAGGATAATTCTCCTTATGCCACCTTAATTGTGTGGATGCATAAACAACCACCTTACCTTCCTACATCAGGACACATCCTAAACCCTTAAGTGAAGCATCGGTGTAAAGGATGTACGGTTTACTAGGATCTAGAATAGTCAACACTAAGGCCGTGGTCAACTTAGCCTTCAATTCTTGGAAAGTTGCCTTATACTTTTCGTCCCAGACAACAACTGGTCTTTCTTGGTCAACTTAGTTAGAGGCATAATGATTTGAGAAAATCTCTTGATGAATCTTTGGTAATACCTAGCTAAGCCCACGAAACTTCTCACCTCCGTCACAGATTTTGGTGATTCCCATTTCAACATGGCATCAACCTTGCTAAGATCAACAGTTACTCCCTGGGCAGATACTACATGACCTAAGAACTTTACTTCTCTAAGCCAGAACTCGCACTTGCTTAACTTAGCATACAACTAGTGATCTCTCAATATTCGCAATGTAATGTAAAGATGTTCTTCCTCATTCTTAGAGTATATCAGGATATCATCTATAAACACCACAATGAACTCCTCCAAGTACAACCTAAAGATCCTATTCATATAGTCCATAAACACCGTCAGAGCATTTGTCAAACCAAAAGGCATCACTAGAAACTCATAGTGCCCATATCTGGTGCAAAATGCCGTCTTCGAAATGTTTTCTGCTCTAACTCGTAATTGATGACATCCCAACCTTAAGCCAATCTTGGAAAACATCACTGATCCCATTAGCTAATCTAGCAAGTCATCAATCCTAGGCAAAGGAAACTTGTTCTTGATAATCACTTTGCTCAACTGCCTATAATCTATACACAATCCCAAGCTCCCATTATTCTTTCTCACAAATAGTACTAGTAATCCCCACGGTGAGATACTTGATCTAATAAACCCTTTTTCAAGTAACTCTTCGATTTTCTTTTTCAATTTTGCCAATTCAGAAGGTGACTCTATACGGTGCTCTGAAAATTGGAGCTGTCCTTGGCACTAGCTCAATGGAGAACTCAACTTCCCTTTCAAGGGGTAAACCAGACACTTCCTCAGGAAATACTTCAGGAAACTCCTTTACTACTTTGATTTTCTCAATACCAACTTCTTTATCTATAATAACAGAAAAGAAAACAGTGTAGGCGTAACAACCCTTTTGACTACACTTAGTTGCTTGAGTAGTAGACAACCACAAAAGACAATTAATAGTCTCAGCTATCATAGTACACAAAGGAAGGGTTACCATCTTCCTTTTACAATCCAAAATGGCATTATTTAGTGATAGCCAATCCATACCAATAATCATGTCAATACCCTTTAGGGGTAGACAAATCAAGTCAATCATAGACTTACGATTCTCAAATTTAAGCATGAGACTTAAACAAGTCTATGTGGTTAACACAGTGGTTCCCACTAGAGTTGACACTTTCAACAAGTAAGACAAATCATGCATTGGAAATTTAAACTTTTGAGTACATTCCCAAGTAATAAAAGAATGAGTGGCACCAAAATCAAACAACACAAGTATATCATATCCTTGAAGAGAAACAATACCTCTAACCAGATTAGGAGACACACTAAAATCAAACTCTCCTTAGCTCTGTGGATCTGAAACTAGGAGTTTGCTGCTACGCCTCTGGACAATTACGAGCTAAGTGTCCAAACTTATGGCATCTATAGCATTCCCAACACTGTCCTGTATGATTTCTCCCACATCTCAAGCAAGGACCACTAACACTTGGTGTGGATCTGGTAGGCTCATGGTGGATACTCTGATCTCCTCCCATATAGTTCCCCTGAGCTTGTCTCCTTTGCATAAAGCCTCCACGGGCTGAATCCTTCTGACTTTGGCTCTTCCTTTTGCCTAAGCTCCCCAAACTCCCATAACTATAATTACTCTTCTTATTGATTCCTCCTATTGGCCTCATAAAACTAGAGAATCTGTTATGGTTATCTCAACGTCAGCTCTCCTCTGCCTCTTGGGTTCTGCGAGCTGTCATCCTAAGTTTCGTGCAGGCATGTCATATAAGGTCATTTGCTGCTTTAATTCTAGCTTCACTTGTTCTATCAATTACTGGGCCATCCCCTCCAGGTTATCGTTTTACTGTAGATAGGTAACATGCTTGGAGAGGTCAATATACTTCTCAATAAACTCATCTTCAGGCATGTTCTCCTGTCGAAGAGCATGAAAGGCTGTTTCTTTTTCTTGTCTCATGGATGAAGGAAAATAGTGATCAAAGAACATCTACTTGAATTCTATCCAAGTAACTGTTGGAAATTGTGCCCTAGGGGCCAATCATTATGTTTTGAACATTGTTAATTTATGAGTTTATTAATTATGTTATCATATTATTTGCATGTTTACTGTGATAACTATCCTTGGATAACTCATGGTTTATCCTAAATGTCCCTGGTCGGTCATCTATGTGGGAGCAAAGATGAAATAAGACCAGTATGACTTTAAAGATATATAGAGATATAAATTAAAGTCATAGGCACATGTGAGAGTACAAGGTGTTGGACCGACCCGCTATGAGAGAGCTGCATGGGTTAAGTCATAAGCTTCTCTCATATACAAACCATGTCACTGTGCCCTTTGACCTGAGATCATCATGGATTCATACATGAGAAACGCTTAGGTTTGACCTAGTCAAAAGTCACTTTTGACCAAGTGATCATAAAGACTATGTTCAGGCTTAGTGGTTTTTCATGCGTAGGAATGTGAATGGTCAAGATGGAATTTGTCCCTCACATTCGTAGAGAGACATTACTGGGCCCCTCGATGAGTGAGTCTGAGAAATGTATGGCCATACTATAATGGAAAGGTAGTTCCATTTCTATACTCAGACTACTCAGGGATCGAGAAAGTAACGGTCATGGATAGGAGGATGACGTTCTCCATGCCTCATTCATGACCAAAATGTCATGAGACAAAAGGGACGTGATATGGTTGTATGAAAGGTTGCATCGTTCAATGATCCTCATATGATTTGGGTAGTCGTGATGTCTTGCTAGAGACTGCTTACGACTTGTGGGTCATTATAGTTAATGGCCCACTGCCAACTTCATATGGGCCTACAGGGTCGCACACAAAATAGCCCGACACGAGTTATGATGTCCAGATTCATTAAATCTAAGATATATCCAGATTCAATGAATAATATAGGGTGGACGTGTATATATATATATATAAATTCGTATATATATATATATATATAAATATAAAAGATATTAATTGTTAGATTTAATTTATAAGGATAAATTAAATATATACAAATTAATTCCGTCATCTCTTTGTTAAATAAATAGGAGAATTAAATCTGTGAGACGGATTTAATTTAAACCATATTTATTTAATTGTTCTCTTATCTGATTAGGCAATATTTGATATTGTATTAATTTCGAAATTAATTTAGAGTTAATTTCGAAATTAAATATTATTAATTAAACCTATATAGCATCCTATATATTGGTATGAGGAGCTAGGGTTTAAGCAAGAGAGAACCAACAGATAAGAGACGGCCTAAGAGAGGAGAGAGGGCGGATTCCTAAAACCCTAGACGGACATAGGCGCTAGCACGCCGTTCGAGGTTGAGGGCTACTCGTGTGGATACCGGTAGAGGAAGCCGACCGGAGTTGTCGACTTCGAACGACAAAGGAGGCGAGCAGAAGCATCCTGAACGGCCGAATCATCGAGTCACCAGGGAATCGAACGCCTAAAGGTAATGCCTCTTACTACCTGACTTAAACGCGATCGGTAGATCCGGAAAGGGATTGAAAGTTTTAAAATTTCGAGTTGTTTTTCCGCTGCGCGTCGTCTTTCAATACCCTTCAGTAACCCCCCAGTTATCTATGCCGCTTACGCTCCCCTACCAACTCTTAGCTCGGTCCCTCAATAAGACCACTGCCGCTTGTACCTTCTAATAAGTATTACAGCCACAAGCTTTAAATATTGTCTCCATGTCATCAATCCAAGCCTCAACTTTATCAGGATCCATAGCCCCATCAAAAGGTTTCAGGTGGTGCCGCTCTATGTCCTTCTATACACTCTTAAGGTTCACAGTCTCCTCTTTTTCTTGTCACCCTCATGAGCTACTCTCTGCTCTAGTTCCTTCAACAGAACCCCCACGGGTTCTAGCATTGCCTACAGATGGCTCAGGAAGCCCACTCTCTTCGAATTCTTCCATAGCTTTCTTACTTCTCAAGTCTTCCTCCAGCTTCCTTACCCTCTCATCTGCCACCATAACTACCAATTCTCCTAGCTGTTGCAATAAGGTTTCTTGGTTAAACTGCAGAGGATTCAGTGGTTGATTAGGCGGGTTTGTGGATTCATCCCCACCCTGATCTATTTGTTGGGATCATATCTGTACCATTCTCCCTACCTAAGAATGGAACCCATCAAAAAGGAACAAAAAGTAATGTCAAGCACAGACATAAACTAACAGGGAAGGTTATGTGATATTATTATATATTGTCATAAATGCAATTTAATGCAATCCAATTCACAGAATCTTTAGCTCTGATACCAAAATGTAATAATCTTTCTTTCAAAACCCATTTAGATTAAATCAAATAATTTATTCGAAAGATTAACCATGATAGAAAAGAAAAACCTTAAAATTATAAAATCACTATCATGGTTAAAAGAAATAAACTTATATCACAAGCAACATCGATCATTAACTTAGGCCTTGGACTTTCAAAGTCCAGAAATATCATTCAACCATTAGTCTAAATCAAACTCATACTTTCAAACATACGAACTGATAAATCATTTTAATATAAGTTATGGAGTCAATTAGTTAAAAGTCAACACTTTAAAAGAGTGTCACATGTAGAGTCTTAGAGGTCTCTAGCCTTCTAATGGCCCTCTCATATCAAATAGTAGTAATTAAAAGTATTAGTTTACAATATTAGAGTCGATGAGCCCTATGTGACAATATATAATAAATCAGCATATAGAACAAAAGCAGGGAGGCTATACAAGCTATAACAGCATACTATGCTTCCGGAGCCTTCCGTAATGGACCACTACCTAAACTATCACCTAATGATAGTAGAAACCACAGGGTGAGACAAATACCTCAGTAACCAGCTTTCCAACTCATCACACATACTAACATGTACTCATGAGGTGTCAAGTAGGACAATTGTTAAATCTCAAGAAATATAGATATATCAATGGAAATAGAAAATATGTATTTTCATATAATCTCAATCATTCAAACCCTACACAAGCCACATAAGTCTATCCCTCACTATAGGGGATCAATCAAACATATAAGCATATCCCACACTCTGGGGGACGAATAAGAAGTCTCAAAAGTCTATCTCTCACTCTAGGCATGAAGGAAGCCAACAATGTGTATTAATGGCGACCTTACCATATGGTGGAATAGGGCTCAATCCAAAATCCAAATAACAACCAATCATTCACAATATAATGAAAAATGTCTCAATATTTTCTCAGTATAATTCACAAGATATAAATAATATATCTTTCCAAACTTCTCAATCACAATTCCAAAAATCCCATAAGACAATTTTCATAGCTCAAAAGATATAACATATCTACTCGAGTTTCAAATAACACATTAATATTCTAAAATAGCAAAATACACATCATTATTAGCACATATAACAAGTGGAAAGTGGTTACCTCTCACCAAAGCAATAGAAAGAATTACCACAAGGTCAATCCTTTGCTTAACCAATAATTAATCTACATAATTAATATAATCACATATTAATATAAGCTAATTAATTAAGCTTATATATAGTAGTTATATTTTTAATTTAATTTAATTTTTATTCTAAATTCTTGTAACTCGCATAACCCAAAATTAAGTATTTTAGAACCAACTTATTATGTTCTAACAAGCCATATTATTTATTTACATCCTCTGGGATTATTTACTTTAAAAAAAAGAATTTTCTAAAATTTCTAAATATCAAATTATTAGATTTTGAATTCTAAAAATCTCATTTAAAGTTTAAATCTCAAAATCAAATCATCAAAAATTTAATAGTACCCCAAATATTTTATAAATAAATAATTTGATCAAAATTTTAATGGTACAACTATCATATATATTTCCATAAATAATAAAATTTTTAGCTAAAATAATTATTTTAAAACCTCCAATCAACCAATAAATAAAACTAAATCGATTAAAATGTCGATAATATGTCAAACAACATAAATAAATCATTTAACTTAAATTTAATTAATAAAAATATGACATATGTCATATATGACAGATTTTTCAACTAAACAAATTAATTTAAATATTAGAAACTAACAAATGGGCAAATCTAAACAGATTAAAATTAACTACTCATTTATCTCTAAATTTCTATAGTTATCTATTATCAAAACTTAATACTTATATCATATATAAGTCTCAAAATTTTCTCTAATCACTATAGTAATACTACTATTAAGAAGCGTAAAATATATAGAAAATATTTATGAAGAAAGTTTAATGAAAAGAAGTAATTTTATGTACTTAAATTATCCCTAAAGCTTGTCTTCTCCCTCACAATAATCACGATCTGCTCCTTACTCTCTCTCCCACACTCTTTCTCTCACTCTCCCTTCTTTCTTTCTTTCTTTCTTTCTTTCCTTCCCTCTCGCCCTCTTTTTATCTTTACCTTCTCTAACCACCTTTCTCAATTTTGTTCTTGCATTAAATCTCCTGCCCCAAAATTCTTCCTTCCTCATTATTGCCTCAGCTTTCAACCAAATTCAATGGAAAGCTATTTCTTTTTTTTTTGGTAAAATATTATTTTTTTTTGAAATTTTTTATATAAATACTAAAATAAAATTTAGGATATTGTAAATGTTCATGATGAGATATCTATAATTATTACATTACTCTTTCATAATATCAACAATTGCTTTTAGGCTAAATTATATAAAACCCCTTTGAACTATGCGGCAGTTGCATATAACCATCCTAATATTTTAAGGTTTAGATTTAATTGACCCCCCTTAATCTTTTATTATTTTATTATGGACACCTTGCTGTTAAATCATCGTTATCTTTTTAACAGAATTTACCACATCAAATCAACATAAGAGACTTCACATCTTAGTGGCATCTTGCATAACATCCTATCTAATTTAATTTTATAAAACTTCCTTGAAGTTTAAGCTAGTTGACCATTAACTCTCCTGACACTTTAATACTAAATCCTCTTATCTTACTTTTTTCCCCTATTTAATGCTTATCAAAACCAACTTATTACTTTCATAGTAACATTTTTACAATGTTATGATCTTATTTTGCAATCTTAATAAATTTATTAAGATTTTGAGAATCATTTATTAATTAAAATATCAATGTTTGTGTGGAAAAGAATAGAAGAAATTTGTTATTTAAAAATTTACGTTGATAAAAAATATAAGAATAAAAAGGAATAAGAGTTTTTTTTAAACGATAAAATGACATTTTAATCCTCATATAAAAGTGGTAAAATTATTGTAAAATGATTATATTAGATAGGATGCCAGATGCAAAGTGTCTTATGGTAATTTGACATGCCAAAATTCTGTTAAAAAGATAACAGTAAGTTAACGACATGATGTCCATGATAAAATAATAAAAAGATCAGAAGATTAAATTTAAACTTTAAAATATTATGGAGGTTATATGCAACGGTTCTAAAAATTCGAGGAGGTTTTGTATGATTAAGCCCTTTTCTTTTTTTTTTTGCATTGGCACACGGTATCCTGAGCCAGGCCATCTTTCAAGCATAACAACGAACTCAAACTAATCTGGATCGAAGCATGACAGGAACCATTAAGATTGGTGCCCCTGGTCCCTAAGATGATGCATTCCCACGTCTCAAACTCGAGACCTGTGGTTAAGCTAGAACAGCCCTAACCAGCTAATCTAATCGTCAGGTCTAAGCCTTGTTTTTATAATATATGTCTATATATATATTGTTTGTAATTAATATTTTACTTTCTTGTGCAAGTTATGATATTTTTCTGTCATATCTGATTTGCTGATAAAAATAATGTGCAGACTGACGATTAAAAAAAGAGCCTAAAAATGATTTTTTTAAAAAAAAAAAATAGTGTTAACGCTTTCTCAATTAAGTGCTGCCATTTCCTAAAAAGATAGTGCTTGTTTTAATAAAGAAAAAAATGTCACTGCTTCCCGTTCTTTCACTATTATTATTTTATGCCAAGGCGCTGCTTCCTTAATACCTAGTACTTTGGAAACGCCATAGCGTAAAAAAAATAAGACCTGATTCAATTGCATATACCCTCTATCATGCAATGCACTGCAATGCAATGAGATGTAATGTAATTTTGATTACCATCAGAATGTTTGGTATGACATTGGACATGTGTAAAAGAAAAATTAATTTTCATGATAAATTAAAAATGTAAAAAAATAAAAAGACCAAAATATCCTCATCCAACCAAAAAAAAAAAAAGTTTGCCTTATACTTTCGTATTTCTTCAACGGCAACAAATAAAATGAAAAGGGAAACACCCCATGAGATTGGTTTCAATATACAATAAAAATTCATGAATCACAAGTCTGACCACAAACCGTACAGATTTGGAACCAATTTTTTGGAACCAACTGACTAAAACACAAAGAATGACAAATCAAAACTAATAGTACAGATCTGGAATCAATTTTTTGGGTCTTTGGGAAAATCAAAACTATTGATCTTTCTCTTCATACATCCTTTTCAATTACTTTGTTTTGAAGTCGAATGTCTGAGGTGAAAGCTATGGAGCGTGACTATGAGAAGGAATCATGATTGGGAAATGAAGTTTTGCCGACATTGAAGGAACAGGCTTCGTCAATATTGAAGAAGATGGTGGAAGCAAAGGAGGGAGGTGGTGGGGAGTCGAAGATGACGCTGACAACAATGACAATGAGTGAGACAAAGGCCACAGAAGAAGTCCAAGAAATAGAAGATGAGGGGGAGGGATTGAGGGTATTTTGTGTCTTTTTACATTAGATATGGTGGGCAAATAAGACTTTCCAAAATATGCAATGGGGTGGTAATAAGTATTCATAAGGGGAGAGGTGTGAATGGATATTACCAAATTTTTGGTAATCATCATTACCATAGTAAATCTTATTACCATACTAAAAACCAACCAAACATCATTCTCTTGGTAATACAATCCCTGTTACCATTGCAGGCCTGTAATGAGGTTGAACCAAACTGGCCTATAGTGTTTCTTATACACCACATGAAAAAAGAAAGAGAGAAAAAATGTGTTATTATGTTAAAGCCCATTTTTGTGTTTGTGGTAGTGTTTGGGTAATTCAATATCCACAGAGAGAGAGAGAGCAGCGAATTAAAGCGAATTAACGAGAGAGGGAGATATGTGTGTGTGTGTGTGTCATTTCATGATTGCATCATGTGAATAACTTTTTTTTGGATCAGAACCTCGTGTGAATAAGTTTACCCTCCACTTAGATGGAAAGAAAAGTTGAGAGGAAAGAAAATAAGAGGAAAAAAATAGAGAGAAGAGAAAATTAAAGAAAAAATATTATCACTTCTCATGTTTGGATGGATAAAAGGAAACAGAAAGAAAAGAAAATGAGTAAATATATGAATGACTAAAATACCCTTTCTGTTATATCAAAATATATCTTGATTAAAATCAAATTAAATATTATAATGAAAAACCATATTTACATTAACATAACCATATAATTTAAAATCAAAGTATTTCATAAAGATATATTATCATGTTATTACATTTTAATATCAAATAATTCTGTAAAAAAAGAAAAAAAAACATTTTGTGTAATGCAATGCTAAAAAAACCATAACAATAACAGTACTTGTTTTTCCTTTCAGTTCATTTTAGAAGGATTTGTGCAATTTTAGTTATTTTATTTTTCAATTAAGCAAACACAGAAGAAAGACTTGATAATAATAAATAAAGTGAAAAAATGAAAAAAAAAAAAAGGTATTATTTTGCTGAGAAAACATATGTAAGGGTAGAGAGACAAAATATGTTTTTTTTTCTCACTTTCTCTCCATATATGGAAAGAAAACTTAGGAGGAAAATAGGTCATAGGACCTACCTTTTTCTTCCCAACTTTTCTTTCCTCTCAATTTTCTTCCCTCATCCAAACAAGAAAAAAACCACTTCTCTTTCTATTTTTCTTCCTAGTTTTTTTTTTCTCCCTCATTTTCTTTCCATCCAAACATAGCATAAAGGTGGGAAAAATCCACACGGCAAACAAACCAGTGTTGCACGGAGGCTTGATTTTGAGTTTGAAATTTTTAATAAAAAACACTCCATTCTTGTTTTGACTTTTTGTTAAAAACATCCATATATACACATAATATTATTCTCTAAATAAATAGTAGTATAGCATGAAGCAATGAGTACTTGTAATTCTTTCTGCTTTTTCCGTATGAGTGACGTAATTTTGTTTTTTAAGGGAAAATTACGTACAGGTCCCACAGAAGGCAATTTATTACTCTGAGATCCCATGAAATGTCAAAATCATTGACAGGTCCCAAGGGACCTCAGAGTAATATTTTCAATTTGTAAAATGACATTACTGCCCCTCATATTCCAGATTCACATTTGCTCTGTCATTGTGATTTACAACCTCAGCAGCGACTATTAACAACCCAATGAGAGGGCGTTAACAACCCTAACAGTATCCGTTAACAACTTACTTTATAGAATCATATAACCTCCACATAAGAGTAAATTATAACCAAATAGTATAATACAACAACTTTAACATTAAAATGGGAAGCTTTTTGATATCATTAAGAATTTTAACTAGATCCAATAGGATTATAGTAATATTTTAATGCGAAGATCCATTTACAACCTCAACAGTAAGTATTAATAACCTAAGGAGAACTGTTAACAACCTTAGCAGTGTCTGTTAACAACTAACTTTATCGGATAATATAACTTCTAACTATAACTAACTAAATTATAACTAAATAATATTAAAGTTAATCTTATATAGTTGTTAGAGGTTATATTATCCTATAAAGTCAGTTGTTAACAGATACTGCCTAGATTGTCAACAGCTCTCTTTGGATTATTAATACTCACCATTGAGGTTGTAAATGGATCTTCGCATTAAAATGTTGCTATAATCCTATTGGGTTTAGTTAAAATTCTTAATGATATAAAAAAGCTTCCCATTTCAGTGTCAAAGTTGTTGTATTATACTATTTGGTTATAATTTACGCTTATATGGAGGTTATATGATTCTATAAAGTAAGTTGTTAATGGATACTGCTTCGGTTGTTAATGTCCTCTCATTCGGTTGTTAATAGCCGCTGTTGAGATTGTAAATGGATCTTCGCATTAAAATATTACTATAATCCTATTGGATCTAGTTAAAATTCTTAATGATATCAAAAAGCTTCTCATTTTAGTGTTAAAGTTGTTGTATTATACTATTTGGTTATAATTTACTCTTATGCGGAGGTTATATAATTCTATAAAGTAAGTTGTTAACGGATACTGCTTAGGTTGTTAATGTCCTCTCATTCGGTTGTTAATAGTCGCTGTTGAGGTTGTAAATGAATCTTCGCATTAAAATATTACTATAATCTTATTGGATCTAGTTAAAATTCTTAATGATATCAAAAAGCTTCCCATTTTAGTGTTAAAGTTGTTGTATTGTACTATTTGGTTATAATTTACTCTTATGTGGAGGTTATATTGTTAGAAACAATCTCACCCAAGAGGGGGGTGAATTGGGTGAGTTACAAAAAAATTATAATCAAAAGCGTGTAAAAACAAAGAGTCAGAGTATGGAGAATTTTAACCGCAGAGAGGAGACACAAGATTTATACTGGTTCGGTCTAAACCACGTGACCTACTTCCAGTCCCCAGAACACCTCTGGGTATTTCACTATCTTCCAAGATCGACAGGGCTCTTGGTGCCTCGGTACAGTAATTGAATCGCTCAATCACTCCCCCTTACTCCCGTAAGGATACAACCCCTCTCAAGAGTCCACACTCTTGAGTGTCACTGAAGTTTTAATAAGAGTAGTAATTGGCTCTCTTACAGAGTGAATTTAATGATAAACACTGATGCTCGGTAGTAACGTGAAAACAGAGTATTGAATGCGTAACTAAATAATCGCAGGTGGTAATTCCGATATTCAAATTCTTCATTAATGCTTCTTCGCGCCTTTTATAGTTGATATCGTTAAGTAGCCGTTAGACGGAAGAGCTTCTAGCCGTTGTGACTTCGTTTGCGTGTTTCGCTGGTTTCAACGGCTCCGCCATTAATGCGTCTGAGCTTCTGACACTGTAGGTCGCAGTCTATGTAATCCCGTTGAAGAGCCGTTGCACTTGTTTTCATTAATCTGCATATTTTAAGCTTTGAACAAATGAGAGTTTTGTGGTGAGTGCTTTAATCTTGAACACAGAAAGAAAACAAATTTATCATTCAAAGATTTGTGACGAAACCATTTATCAGTAAGAAGAACAGAAAGTCATTCTGGTTTAGTTTGATCGAAAAGATGATCGATTACTTGATGATAGATCAAGTTATCGATAAACAGAATGAAGACTTTTCGAATTAGATCACCAATATTATCAATCAAGTGTTGGATCATTGACTCTAAGAATTATCATAGAAAGAGGAAATCGTTCCATGATCGAACAAGTGATCGAACACATGTTTGATCGAACAGATTATCGATAATTCAAATGTTATTGAACTGAAGTTTCAGTCATTGATGATCGAACATCTTATCGATAAATGTATGATGGATAATGTTATCGATAAAACATGGTTATGTATATATTCAATGAAGGACACAGCTATCTGAAATGATCGAACAGATGATCGATCAATGAACATTCGAACAAGTGATCGATAAAGAGAAGAAAGAAGTTTAATCCTGTAAGGTAAAGGAAAAGATTATCGATCACGTTTTGTGAAAACATGAGTTCTAGGAAATTGAATGATCGATCATATTATCGAAAAACCAGTGATCGATTACTTGATCGAAAAATAGTTCACCATAACTTAATGCGAATAAATCAATCCTTAGTCTCTTTATCGATCATGTTATGTGAAAACTTTTTTAAGCAAACAAGTTAAATTTGTCGATAATGTTATCGATAATTTGGTTGAGGAAAAACTGAATAAGAGTAGATAAAGACATTGATTATCGATCATGTGATCGATAATTTTATGATCAATAAGGTTATCGATCCATCAGTGAATTTGATCACCTGCATTCAGAGAGTTAGAGCATAAAGTTCGAACACGTAATCGATAAACAAATGATCGGAAATATGATCGATAAATTGGTAACAGAATTAATGTGCAGAACAAGTAGATTGTGTTACCTTTTATCGAAGTCGTTATTGATGACTGATTTATCGATAACTTGATCGATAAGTACACTTCAGATTTGGTTCTCTTATCAGTAACTCGATTGTTTACCTGATATTATCGATCAGTTTATCGATAATTAACCATACTCTTATGTGATTTTTACGTTAGCGATAATCGATCACTTTATCGATTAATTGTTCATCGAATAGTTCTTCGATTCAAAAGCCTACTATAGACCTGATTTACACTTGATCATTTATCTGAAACCTTAGCGATAAACGATTGATCGATCAGTTGATCGATCAAAATACTTAACCTTGATATTCTGACTTTGTTATCATCAAAACTATAATCCTAACATATATAATTCTATAGAGTAAGTTGTTAACGGATACTGCTAGGGTTGTTAACGCCCTCTCATTGGGTTGTTAATAATCGCTGCTGAGGTTGTAAATCGCAATGACAGAGCAAATGTGAATCTGGAATATGAGGGGTCGTAATGTCATTTTATAAATCAAAAATATTACTTTGAGGTCCCTTGGGACCTGTCAGTGATTTTGACATTTTGTGGGACCTAAGAGTAATAAATTGCCTTCTGTGAGACCTGTACGTAATTTTCCCGTTTTTTAATGCATTATTTTTTTTTTGCCTGATTTTTTTAATCCATTATGGCTATCACAATACACTAGAATACGACAAGAGAGATTGGACTTGGGACTTGGGCGTGAGAGAATAAAAGGTCACAGGCTGATTCTAAGTCCATTTCTTACCTGGGAAATAAAAACGAGAAATTTTTTTTAATAAGTTTAAATTTAAAAAATTTAAAAAATTAATTTAAAAGTTTTTAATTAATTCTTATTATCTTTTTATCTTATATCTTTTTTATTAAAATTTTAGAAACTCATTTTTTTATTTTTTTTAAATTGGGCTAATTAAAATATTTCATCCCCTCTTTTTTTCTCTACTTCCTTCGTACCAAATATAACATTAGGGTCATTTAAGTGCGTCCCATCCTAATGTCTCATTTAGATCTCAATTATTTTGGGACAAGATAAAATTGTCTCAAAATAGAATGATAATGAGATAATTATGTCTTATCCTAATATACTATTTTTTAATTTTATAAATGCATTTTACTTATATTACCAATTGTTATTTTAATTATATTTTTTACAAGTTCTCTTATATAGATGATATATGATTTTTTTTAGTAGACATTTTGAGTTTATTTATTTCTGTCTTTCAAGAAACGTTTTTTCAATTTTCAGTTCTTCTCAATTTTCATATACTTTTTTTGTACAGTTTTTATCATAAGCTCCTATATTTCATATATAGTTATTTTCAAAAAGTAAAAGAAATTCAAAAAAAAAACTGAATGTTTTTGTCCCTTCTCGATACGAACGAGACACAGGAGGAGAGGTCATCCCATCTAGATTACTTGTTCCTTGACCACCCTAACTTTTTATTTTGGTTGACATTCCATCGGATTTTGCGGAAGCGGATAGATCTCAATTTTTTTGGGACAAGATAAAATTGTCTCAAAATAGAATGATACATGAGATAATTATGTCTTATCCTAATATACTATTTTTTTAATTTTATAAATGCATTTTACTTATATTACCAATTGTTATTTTAATTATATTTTTTTACAAGTTCTCTTATATAGATGATATATGATTTTTTTAGTAGACATTTTGAGTTTATTTATTTCTGTCTTTCAAGAAACATTTTTTCAATTTTCAGTTCTTCTCAATTTTCATATACTTTTTTTTGTACAGTTTTTATCATAAGCTCCTATATTTCATATATAGTTATTTTCAAAAAGTAAAAATAAATTCAAAAAAAAACTGAATGTTTCTGTCCCTTCTCGATATGAACGGGACACATGAGGAGAGGTCATCCCATCTGGATTACTTGTCCCTTGACCACCCTAACTTTTTATTTTGGTTGACACTTCATCGGATTTTGTGGAAGCGGAGTCTAAGTCAAGACAAAATAGAAGAATATATATAGACTTTTTTAAATTTAATAAAACAAGTTTAAATCATATAAATTTTTTTATTTTTTAAAACACAGACATTTTCTTGTTGATTATAAATATTTTTAATTTTCTCACACTAAAATAATCATTATATATATAATGTAAAAGTTCTATTAAGTCACAATCTTGACCCAAAAAAATGATAAAAAAGTGCCTATTGAATTTGAAAAAGATAAATAGGTGGTAATGCTAATTACTCTTGTAATACTTTTTACTATTGAATTTTTCAAAATCATCTCCTTGTTATTTTGAAATTCAACAGATTTTTTCTATCATTTTTCCTACTAAAAAATCATGAATAATATTTCATTAAAATTAATCAATGTAACAGTCACCATCATTCATTTTTAAAATTTTATTAGCAAAAATTTTTTTTCCAAATTTATTATCCATGTAAATAGGAAAGAAATAAATATTATATCCCCTATGTTAGAGAGAAAGAAAGCCCAAGGACGCCGGAATCATATGATTCCAACAATTATAAATTAATCAGGTAAAAAAAACAATTACAAATTAAAATTAAAGTAAACAGAGAAACGAATCTCAAGCCCAAGAGTTCCCAAATTCATCTGCATCTAATATTGTTTTTAATTTATTAAAAAACACAAAGAGCGTAACCCACTTGACGCTTCAACAAAATACTACCTCTAATCTTTAATTTAAAAGTTAGATAATTAATTTATGATACTAAAAAAATTAGTTAAATTAATTATTTGTAACAAATAAATATTATCTTCTATATAATATTCTTATTAATATTGTGTATCACAATAAAAACACTTTAACATATGTAATTACTACTTTGGAAAAAAAATAAATAAATATAAGAGACAAAGTAAATTAGGATTTTATATTTAAATTCAAAATAAACCTCAACTAAATTTTTATATTTAGGACCGAAAATAGTAAAGTCCAATAATAAAGGAATTTTTTAGTTTCCTATTTTGAAAACAATTTTTTGTTTTAAAAAAATAAAAAAAAGTAATTTATTTTTAATTGATTATTGTAAAAAAAAGTAATATGTTTTGAAAAAACTAAAAAACCAAAACAATCTTTATATGTTTTTTTGTTTTTGTTTTTGTGTTTTTTATTTTTGTTTTGAAAATTTAAAAAAATCTTCTTGTCTTCTCACCTATCACTCGCTAACTACCACTACTAGTGACAACTACAACCTGTCAAAGTGTAGCTTTTTTATATAATTTGTTTCTAAATGTGATTTTCTTAAAATTATTTTCTAAACAATTTTTTTTTCAAAACTTGTTCTAAAAAATAATTTTAGAAATTTTTTTTAAGAATAAGAAAATAAGGAAAAAAAAAACAGGCCAAAAGTCTTTGGAGATGACGAATCATGCCTTTTCATCATCGAGAGCTCTGCAGCAAAAATAAACAAAAGGCCAACAATTGAGCTTCTGCTTACTCTGTTATGGACGCGCAAAATGCTAACCGTAGGAGACGGCGTGTAAGGTATAAAATAAGACAATTATTGAGTGCGATGTCTGACTTTGTTATTAATTTACGCTTTAAGAATGAATAGAGAAGCAAAGTTGTCCGATGTAACCACTTATTGGATACTATATATACACGCGTGTGAGAGCCTAAAAGCAGATCCGAGGCACAAACAGAGATGGAGATGGAAACAACGAAGGAAGAAAACAAGCTCAAAGAGCGTAAGGTCTCATGGGCAAAGCTCCGTCGAGTGGACTCTCTCAATCTGGAAGCTGGAAGAGTTTCTGAGACCCAAACCTCAACGGTACACTATTTCACTCTCTCTCTCTCTCTCTCCCCCTGGGTTTTGCCTTTTATCTTTCTCACTTTATTGTAATTGAATCTTAATTAATTTCACACTTTATTTGTTCACAGTTTACTTGGAAAGTCACTCTAAGTTTAGCATTTCAAAGCTTGGGGATTGTGTATGGAGATATCGGCACGTCCCCACTTTATGTGTATGCCAGTACTTTCACCAAAGGGATTCAAAACATCGATGACATTCTCGGTGTCTTGTCCCTCATCATCTATACCATCATCCTCGTACCTATGCTTAAGTATGTTTTCATCGTCTTATGGGCTAACGACAATGGAAACGGTAAGATCTCTACTTATTATTGTGCTTGTATATATTCTTTCTTTCTTTCTTGGATATAAAGGCGTAGGATCGATCTGTGTACTTATTTTCTTTCTGTTTTTTTTTTAATGGGTTCTGAAATATGAACTTTA
The DNA here is from genome assembly GCF_004799145.2 of Neltuma alba. Classification (NCBI taxonomy): domain Eukaryota; kingdom Viridiplantae; phylum Streptophyta; class Magnoliopsida; order Fabales; family Fabaceae; genus Neltuma; species Neltuma alba. Next base: position 309,126 of record NW_021632496.1, read on the forward strand.
TTTGTTTGTTTGTAGGTGGAGCGTTTGCGCTCTATTCGTTGATATGTCGCCATTTAAAGGTAGGTCTCATTCCAAATCAACAGTCAGAGGACAGGGAGCTTTCAAACTACAGACTGGAAGAACCATGCAGCCAACTTAAACGGGGGCCGAGAAAATAAAAGAACAAGGTAGAAAATACTAAGCCTGTGAGGATTTTTCTCGTACTTATAACCATTGTGGGAACTTCGACCGATTGGAGATGGAGTTCTTACTCCATCAATTTCAGGTATTTGAATCTCAGTCTAAATAAGTATATCTAGAACCGATTATAATTATATATATATATATGTAAGAAAATGGGTCAGTCCACCTTTGGTAGATTAGATCCAAGCCCAATTATCATTTGGGGTCCTGATGAGAATAGCAAAAATTATGGGTATCTAACTGTAACTTTTTCCTTTTCATGTATTTTTGCCTAAAAGCGGGAACGGTTAGACGAGGAGGTAGTTTTCTTTTTTCAAAAGGACATGTAGTTACTAAAATCGGTGCATGATCAGTTGGTGAAGACTACGGTTTTTCTCCTCCTCTCCACACTACTCCTTCCGTACTCTATTCCTCATCTTTTCCCGCCCGGTGCATTTGTTGTGTCTCCCAGATCCGACTTCGTCACCGTGATCGGACCTCCGTGTGGCAACCTGACTTCATTGCAGACTCCAGGTATGCCCGAAATCCTTCATTGGTATCAGAGCGAGTGATATTTCCTGTTGATTATGTGGCCTGCGTTTTCATATCAGTATTTTTTTCTGATTGTTCGGTCTGAGTAACTTGCGATTTGCTTCAATATATTATGCAAATCCTCCATTTTACTTTCAGTATGATAGTTTTTGTGTCTTATATTTATGTTTAGGCATATTGGCTTGCTTCTCTGCCTCCGTGAAAATCGTTTTATACAGTATATTCTTTTGGCCGTACGCTTGTTCATTTTTGGGTTGCTTAAAATCAAGTTTTTAGGCTTCAAAATTTATCCCATTGCGTAGAACTCGAAAAAACGAAGAAAATGATATAAAGTACACTAAAAATGGACACCGGACGGCGGAGATACGAAGGAGAGAAGAAATCGGGTCCGACGGACCCGACCCGGTTGCAGAAGCCGGGTCAAGGCGACCCGGCTGGAGGTTGAAGGAGACCTCCAGGGGCCAAAACGGCGTCGTTTTGGCAACTCCTATTAAAAAAAAAAACGCATGTACTAAGTGGCTGGACGTAGGATCCAGCCCAGACAAAAAAAAAAGGGAAGGCGGTGTACTGGGCTGGAGGTAGGATCCAGCCCAGACCAAAATCATAAAAAAAAAAAGGGCGTATACTTTTTTAAAAAAACTTTTTTTTGACCCAGCAACGCCACGTGGCGTGTTCTGCCACGTGGCACCCCACCTTGGCACGTGGGGACCACCACCTGAAAGGTGGTGGTGCGTAGAGGCCGCCAGAACAGCGCCTGTCGCCTCCAGCAATTTTCAGGGCGGCGCGTGTAGAGAAGGCGAGTGGGGAATACTTTTTTCATTTTTCTCAAAATTTTCCTTCTAGGGGCGTGTGTAGGTGCGTGCGAGGTCCGTTTGAGGTGCGATTTGTCTCTAAAATCCCTAAAATCAAGATCTTCATTTTGATATATAATTTAATAATTTTGGAGACAATTAACGATCTATTTGTGAGTATTTTCAGTGTATTTTCTGGTATTTTCATGCGGAAATAAATTTCAGAATATTCAAAATAATTTAAATTATTTTGTTCTAGGCTAAAAGTGAAGCAAGAGGCTTATAGTAGCACTGAAAATATCAAAGATGGTTCATTGGAATACTTTTACATGGATAATGCAGTTCCAGAACATGAACCAGAGGATGAGGATCCTGAAGAGGACCCTGAAGAGGTTCCTCAAGAAGTCTCGAAGGAGTTAATGGATTCTGGACCTGAGTCAGAATCTTTATTCCCCACTGAACCCCTCCGTATCGAACCTCATTTGGTCTGTAATGATCCACTAGATCTTCCCAATAAAACCGAAGTAGAGGATGGCGAAGAGGTGGATCAACCCTGTACCTCTGCTTTAGCTATGAGAATAGCTGAAAGAGATGCAGCAAAATTAACAAACATAAAAGGCATCAATGGCGTGCTCGCTAGCTACATCCATTACATGACCGATAAAAAGAATACCGAATTCTACCTTAGAGTCATAATGGAGTACATAAGAGCAATAAGGGTTAGAGACGGACCTAAAGGCAAACCCATAAGAAAGTCTTACTGGATTTGGGCCATAGAGCTAGTGTCCTCCTTTATGAACAAAACGCTCAAACTTAGAAGCCTAAGAAAAGCAATGCTTGATTGTCTTTATGTTCATATCAAATGATGTAATATTTGTATTCGCTTTAAGTTTGTGGTTTCATGCATTGTAAACAGACTAAGTATGCTATTTCATTTAATGAAATTACTTGAATTATTGTTGTATGATTATTTGTGAATATCATATGTATGCCTTTTATAAGTGGGAGCTTTTAGAAGATAAGACTTCTAAAGGTTACATTTTTGAAGTGCTTATATAGTATTCTTGATAGAATATAATGATAATTACTAGTATCTGTGTGATGGGAGGTACAAACGTATTCTCCTGATCATAGATCTTGTAATTTCATTATTTACTGATCGAGGATAATATAGGCACATTACATTGTATACTTCATTGTGCTATATAACTGAAATGTTCTTTGGTTCGGTTCTCTTTAAAGAGAACATAGATTAATGTGGGATAGATTTGTCACAGAACTAAGAATGGCAACCAAGAACATAATTGCTGAATTGAACAAAGGGGAAAAGCTTAACGGGGACAACTGGGACATCTGGCACCGAAAGGTCCAGTATATCCTAGAAGAACAGGATGCGATAGAGCCTCTCACCACTGCTATGGTTGAACCTGAAGCTGGCAACACGGTCCAGCACAGGAGAGACCAAGAGGCATATCTAACCTGGAAAAAGAAGAATAGCATAGCAAGAATCACACTTTTGAGCTCCATGGCTGACGACCTGATGTGCGAATTTGAGTCGCACAAAACTGCACAAGCCATGTGGATAGCATTGAAGGATAAGTTTGGCGGAGTCTCTACGACCAAGCTTAGAAGGTTGACGATTAAGTTCGATACCTATAAGCTCAAGCCAAACAATCCTATGAAGCAACATCTGAGAGAGATGGCCAATATGATCCGGGAACTGAAGGAAGCTGGACATAACCTGTCTGATGAGCAGCAAGTGCAGGCTGTCATCAGGTCACTCTCTGCAAGTTGGGAGCACATGAAAGTCAACCTAACCCACAATGAAAACATCATCACTTTTAATGATGTAGCTAAGCATCTGGAGCTGGAAGATGAACGTCTAGAGGCTTACAAGAGCTCTGGACAGACCTATTTGACTGAGGATGCTGGTACTTCCCAATCTAAGCCCAATTTCAAAAAGGGCAAGAAGCCCCAAAAGAAAGGGAAGAAGGGCGGTCCTCAATTTAAAAAGGGCAAGAAACAATTCAAGAAGAAGGGAAAGAAAGGCGGGAAGAAGAAGCTAGACCTGAAGAAGGTCAAATGCTTCGCCTGCCAACAAATGGGCCATTTCGCACGTGACTGTTCCAAACAGGCTGAAAGCGAAAAGGTATTAGTGAATTATGTGAATTCACATGTTTCATATGTTTCTAGTACTGTTTTTCTAACAGAACCTGTTTCTTCTTCTTGGATTATAGACTCAGGCTCCACAGACCACGTAAGCAGGGATCGGGGATCCTTCGTGGAATACCGTCGGTTGCCGTATCAAAGCAAGTGGCTTTACGTTGGGAACAATGCGAGAATCGAGGTTCGAGGCATTGGCACCTGCAAACTTGCTTTGCGTGGTGGAAAGACCTTGATACTCCATGATGTGCTTCATGCTCCCGACATCCGACGGAATTTAATTTCTGTTATTTGCTTAGTAGACTTTGGGTTTAATGTTAATTTTCATAGCAAAGTTGCAGACATTTTCTTCAACTCAGAACTTTATGGTTCAGCATTCAGATTCCAGAAATTTTTTGTTATGGATCTTGCTTTTGGTTTTAACGCTCATGATTGTTTTGCTATTTCTTCAAGCAATCTGATATGAATATCTGGCATGCTAGACTAGGACATATTAATCAAAATAGAATGATTAAACTGGCAAAAGAAGGAATGTTGGGTGCAATCCCTAACATGGAAATGTCCTTATGTGAAAATTGTCTAGCTAGTAAGGCAACTAGAAAACCTTTCGGTAAGGGAACAAGAGCTGAAAATCCATTGCAATTAATCCATTCTGATATCTGTGGTCCGATGAGTGTGAGGGCGAGACATGGAGCTTGGTATTTTATTACCTTTATTGACGATTTTTCACGATATGGTCATGTCTATCTGATCTCGCATAAGTCTGAAGCTCTTGAGTGCTTTAGACGATACATAAATGAGGTAGAGAATCAAATGGACAGTAAAATTAAAGCATTACGTATAGATCGAGGTCGTGAATATTTATCTGATCAATTTAAACAGCTCTGTGAGGAAAAAGGGATAATTAGACAACTGACTATCCCTGGCACTCCACAACAGAATGGAGTGGCTGAGAGGAGGAATAGAACTCTTCTAGACATGGTTAGGTCTATGATGGCTCAAGCAAACCTACCAATTTCATATTGGGGTGATGCTTTATTAACGGCAACCTTCATACTTAACCGTGTGCCCTCAAAATCAGTCGCTTCCACACCCTATGAATTATGGACAAAACGCAAACTGGATCTAAGTGTCCTAAGACCCTGGGGGTCAGCGGCATATGTTCATGATGATTCCCACAAGCATGGGAAATTGGGTCCTAGAGGAAAGAAGTGTATCTTTATAAGGTACTCTGAACAATCTAAAGGATACGTTTTCATAGGTGAAAACGAAGATGGAACAGTGACTGAAATGGAATCAAGAGATGCCACATTCATTGAGACTGAATTTCCTAATAGAGGAGATGTTGACCGTACTGTATCTCTTTATGAGACACAGGAACAAGTCAGTGCAGAACAAATTGACAGACCAGAATCGTCTAGGTGTGTCAATCTGAGTGGGAGCCAAGAAAGGTCAACACCAAGACCTGAACAAAGAAAGAAAGATAAGCAAATAGCTCCCGTCAGAAGGAGTAACAGGGAAAGTGTTCCCAAAAGACGCTTTCAAATAGAAGGCGAATCTCTCTTAGTTACTCCAGAAGGGGATGATGAGCCCCGTTCTGTACGAGAGGCCTTGTCAGGTCCTGTGAAAGATGAATGGATGAAAGCTATGGAAGAAGAAATGGACTCAATGAAAAAGAACCAAGTTTGGGTGTTAGTTGATCTTCCAAAAGGGCGTAAAGCCATTGGGAACAAGTGGGTTCTCAAAATAAAAGAAAAGTGGATGGATCAATTGACAAATACAAGGCTCGATTAGTGGCAAAGGGGTACACACAACAGGAAGGAATAGATTATGAAGATACATTCTCACCTGTTGTGCGTTTCAATTCTATTAGACTTATTCTGGCAATAGTAAACAGTTTAGATTTAGAATTACATCAGATGGATGTAAAACCCGCATTTCTGAATGGTGATCTGGATGAAGAAATCTATATGGAACAACCATTAGGTTTCATTGAAAAAGGAAAAGAAAATAAAGTTTGTAAACTTAAAAGGTCCATTTATGGATTGAAACAGTCATCCAGACAGTGGTATTTGAGGTTTCACAAAGCAATAACCTCATATGACTTCCAAATGATAGAGGAAGACCACTGCGTCTACATTAAGCGGTTTGAGGGTAATTTTGTCATATTATCCTTATATGTAGACGATATACTATTAGCCGAAAATAGTCTAGATTCGGTGGTGGCTATTAAAGAATGGCTTTCGTCGAATTTTGAAATGAAAGATATGGGTGAAGCAGAATATATACTTGGAGTTAAGATCCAAAGAAATCGTTCAAAACGAATCCTCTCTCTTTCACAAGAGAATTACATCAACAAGATTCTTGAGCGATTTAACATGAAAGACTGCAATCCCATGAGTACCCCTGTTGCTACTGGAGTGGCTTTGAGTTCTGACATGTGTCCCAAAACCGAGTCTGACAAAAAGAAGATGGAAAGAGTTCCATATGCCAGTGCTGTTGGTAGTCTGATGTACGCAATGATGTGTACAAGACCAGACATCTGTTATGCAGTGGGACTGGTGAGCAGATTCCAGTCTAACCCCGGTGAAAAGCATTGGAAAGCAGTGAAGAGGATCTTGAGATACTTAAAGGGCACTTCCAATTATGCACTGTGCTACGAAGGAAGTGACCTGCATCTTGTTGGGTACTCCGATGCTGATGTAGGCGGAGATGAAGAAGAACGAAGGTCAACTTCAGGTTATACCTTCTTGCTCAACAATGGCGCCATATGTTGGAGTAGCAAGAAGCAAACGTGCATTGCCTTACATTCAATGGAAGCTGAGTTTGTGGCATGCACCACAGCAGTGCAAGAGGCTTTATGGCTGAAGAGATTTATAGAACACCTTGGATTTGGAAATAAGAGTACCAATCCGTTGATGATATACTGTGACAATACTGCAGCCATAGCCTATACTAAAGATCCTAAGTATCACAGCAAAACCAAGCACATTGACATCAAGTATAATTTTGTTAGAGATTATATAGCACAAAAGGTTGTTACTGTACAATACATTTCAACCAAATGTATGGTAGCAGATCCTCTGACAAAGCCAATAGGCGAAAAAGTTTTTAAAGAACATGTACAAGCCCTTGGCATATATAAAGTGTAATATGAATGCTTCATTAATGAAATTATATTTCGTTATCACTTTATGTGTCTGTCCGAAAGTATACAATGTCTAGTATGTCGTACAGGTTAAAAAGGTTGGCTCTCTCACACGGGCAACCGCCTTTGACACTCAGGTGGAGTGAACAAAGATGAGACATTTGTGTTCACCAGTAAAGCAGCAATGAATGCTGATATGGTAGAGAAGAAACACAAACTTTATGTCGCCTTGACTAAAGTGTAGCAAGTCAAGATGAGTTCCACGTTGATAAAGCTGGATCAAGTTTGGAATCCCACTTCCATAATACCTGTAGCCAGACAACAAACTCTTCAACGTCGACGTCATAACAATGAGCAGAGTTGAAGAATTTGGGTTTAGATACTGAGTGTGTCTAGACCTAAGTCTGTACAGTATTAATAATAAATCCAAATCGACATACGCTCTTATAGTAAAAGAGTAACATCGTAGCATGTGTTTCATACCACATGTGCTGGGAGAACCACAAAAGGGAAGCAAGTGAAAGATCCTTGCTTCATTGCTGTGTGAGTCCCAGGGAGGAATTATCCTCCTGTTGGTGTCCTTTGACTTTGACGATACCATGAAGATATGTTTCAGTGACTGCTACTTTGACATATGTCCTATGGTCATGATGAAGGGAATTGAAAGACGACACGCAGCGGAAATCAACTTAAAATTTAAAACTTTCAACCCCTTGCCCGGATCTACCGATCGCGTTTAAGTTAGGTAGTAAGAAGCATTACCTTCGGTGTTCGATTTCCAGGTGGCTCGGTGATTCCGTCGTTCAGGATGCCTCTGCTCGCCTCCTTTGTCGTTCGAAGTCGACAACTCCGGTCAGCTTCCTCTACCGGTATCCACACGAGTAGCCCTCAATCTCGAACGACGTACTAGTGTCTATGTCCATCTAGGGTTTTTAAAAATCCGTCCTCTCTTCTCACTTTTGGCCGTCCCTTATCTGCTTAGTGCTTTCGCTCTCACTCTCAAAACCCTAGCTCCTCATATCAAATATATAGGATGCTATAGGTTTAATGAATGATTTTTAATTTCAAAATTAATCCTAAATTAATTCTGAAATTAATACAATATCAAATATTGCCTAATCAAATAAGAGAATAATTAAATAAATATGGTTTATATTAAATCCGTCTCACAGATTTAATTCACCTATTTATTTAATTCAAAAATAAAGATATGACGGAATTAATTTACATAGATCTAATTTATCCTTATAAATTAAATCTAACAATTAATATCTCTTATATTTATATAATATATATATATACGAATATATATATACACATGTCCACCCTATATTATTCATTGAATCTGGACATATCTTAGATTCAATGAATCTGGACATCATAACTCGTGTCGGGCTATTTTGTGTGCGACCCTGTAGGCCCATATGAAGTTGGCAGTGGGCCATTAACTATAATGACTCACAAGTCGTAAGCGGTCTCTAGCAAGACATCACGACTACCCAAAACATATGAGGATCATTGAACGATGCAACCTTTCATACAACCATATCACGTCCCTTTTGTCACACGACATTTTGGTCATGGATGAGGCATGGAGAACGTCATCCTCCTATTCATGACCGTTACTTTCTCGATCCCTGAGTAGTCTGAGTATAGAAACGGAACTACCTTTCCATTATAGTATGGCCATACATTTCTCAGACTCACTCATCGAGGGGCCCAGTAATGTCTCTCTACGAATGTGAGGGACAAATTCCATCTTGACCATTCACATTCCTCCGCATGAAAAACCACTAAGCCTGAACATAGTCTTTATGATCACTCGGTCAAAAGTGACTTTTGACTAGGTCAAAGCTAAGCGTTTCTCATGTAGGAATCCATGATGATCTCAGGTCAAAGGGTACAGTGACATGGTTTGTATATGAGAGAAGCTTATGACTTAACCCATGCAGCTCTCTCATAGCGGGTCGGTCCAACACCTTGTACTCTTACATGTGCCTATGACTTTAATTTATATCTCTATATATCTTTAAAGTCATATTGGTCTTATTTCATCTCTGCTCCCACATAGATGACCGACCAGGGACATTTAGGATAAACCATGAGTTATCCAAGGATAGTCATCACAGTAAACATGCAAATAATATGATAACGTAATTAATAAATTCATAAATTAACAATGTTCAAAACATAATGATTGGCCCCTAGGGCACAATTTCCAACACATGATTGATGCGATCTAAGGTAGTATGCTAAGAAAGCGACTGATTCATTTCAAAGTGATATTTGGGTGAAAGGAAGATTGACTGTGATATACACACCTATGCTAGTGTCTGTGACATGTCCCTTATGACATTTTGTGGTCGTAAGTGTGGATACTAGACATAAGAGAATGGTAATCTGAGTTAACCAATGACTTGAGAGGGATTAGATTTACCATGAAAAAGTGTATATAAGTAAATCTAGAATATCTTAGGCATAATTTTTAAATTCAAGCTACACAAAAGAGAGGGTGACTTGTGCTGATCCTTTAAAAGGGATTTCTAGTACAGGGACCCAAGCGAAGATGTCATGCCCACGCGGTCACGACAAAGTACTAAGTATGAAATTGAGGGAAGGTGAAGAGACTAGACCCGCGACATCTAATCCACCAAGTGTGAGTAGGAGATGTAAGAGAATGGGTCAGTCCACTCTTGGTGGATTGGACCCAAGCCCAATTATCATTTGGGGTCCTGATGAGAATAGCAAAAATTATGGGTACTAACTGTAATTTTTGCCTTTTCATGTATTTTTGCCTAAAAGCGGGAACGGTTAGACGAGGAGGTAGTTTTCTTTTTTCAAAAGGACATGTAGTTACTAAAACCGGTGCATGATCAGTTGGTGAAGATTACGGTTTTTCTCCTCCTCTCCACACTACTCCTTCCGTACTCTATTCCTCATTTTTTCCCGCCCGGTGCATTTGTCGTGTCTCCCAGATCTGACTCCGTCACCGTGATCGGACCTCCGTGTGGCAACCTGACTTCATTGCAGACTCCAGGTATGCCCGAAATCCTTTAATATATATATATATTGCTCAGTTTCTGATCCATTTGTTAACTATATGCATGCAGTTCTTTCTGCGGTAAGCAGGATCAGCAAATCCATGGGTCAAGGTAGCATACTCTCATATATGTGTGAATTAATATTTGAACATATGAATCAATTCGAGATTAGGTAATCGTATACGTAATTGGAAATTGTTTTTATTATTTGGATCTTTTCAGGCGCTGTTGTGGGAATAACTATAGGGATCCTAGTGGCCCTTTTCTCTGTTCAACGATTTGGGACCGATAAAGTGGGATTTTCATTCGCTCCCATTGTCCTTATATGGTTTTCATTCATCGGGGGAATCGATCTTTGCAATATATTCAAATACGACGTTGGGGTATTGCGTGCTTTCAATCCAAAGTACATATTTGATTATTTCAAGAGGAATGGTAAGCAAGGATGGATATCACTTGGAGGAGTCTTTTTATGGATTACAGGCATGTAGCTACTTTTGAGTCTTTAATTATTGCTTTGACTTGGATCTCCCTTAAATTCTAATTATTGATTAGTGTTCTATACATACAAATATCAGGATCAGAAGCCATGTTTGCTGACTTGGGTCACTTTAACGTACGAGCAGTTCAAGTAAGTCCATGTTTAATCTTCATTTAACATTATATTCCCAAGGTGGGTATTTTAAAAAAAATTAAAAAAAAATTCTAAAAGCAAAGGGAGTTCAATTTTATATCGTAGAAATTAAAAAGCTTAAATCTCAGTATGCTCAACACATCATTCTTAAAACTTGGCATACTCTGTTTTGGTTCTGTTTTCTCAAGCTGCGTTAACCCTTAGCTTTTCTCAAGGATTCTCTACTAAGAAAAACACTATTGTCCCCGAAAATTCCCTGGTGAAGCAACCAATTGAATTGATCTACATGATAAATAATAATGTTGTAGATTAGCTTCACTTGTGTCACATTCCATGCATTACTAGTTGCATATAGTGGGCAGGCAGCATATCTATGAAAGTTCCCAAAAAACGTGTCCAGTACCTTTTATGATAGCATACCAAGTAAGTTTATTCATTATAAAAGGAGACAGACACAAAAACTTTTGAACTAGAAAGGATTAATCCCTGACATTTAGCCCTTCAATTGTGAATAATAATATGCAGATCCCTTATATTGGCCAACATTTGTCGTAGCCATAGGCGCTGCCATTATAGCTAGCCAAGCAATGATTTCAGGAGCATTTTCCATCTTATCACAGGCTCTAAATCTGGGTTGTTTTTCAAGGGTGAAGGTTGTTCACACTTCTGTGAAGCACAGCAGCCAAGTCTATATTCCTGAGATCAACTACATGTTCGTGGTTGCTTGTATTATTATCTGTGCGGCCTTCAAGACCGCAGAAAATATTAGTCATGCATATGGTAAATATGGCTGTTCTTTTTAATAAATCTTGTTAATCTACCTATTTTGATTTGGTTGAATCATTTCATTTTAATTAACCTTTTTACATGTGATGCAGGGATTGCTGTGGTTTGTGACATGATGATCACGACCTCGCTGGTTACACTTATAATGCTAACTATTTGGAAGACAAGTCTCTGGTGGGTTACTCTATTCCTTATGATATTTGGCTCCATAGAGGCACTCTATCTTTCATCTCAATTAACCAAGTTTCCACAAGGAGGCTTTCTTCCAATTGTATCTGCTTTCTTCTTTACCATAATCATGGGAATGTGGCATTATGTGCACAAAGAAAGATACAATTTTGAGCTTGAGAATAAGATCTCCACTGAACATGTAAATGAATTGATCAATGGTTCGAATGTGAACCGTGTGCCCGGAATCAGACTTCTATATTTTGAGCTAGCTCAAGGCATTCCTCCCATATTCCCTCACTTCATTGCCAATGTACCATCAATCCACTCTATGGTTGTGTTTGTTTCTATAAAGTCAATTCCTCTTAGCAGAGTCGCATTAGAAGAGAGGTTCCTGTTTCGTCAGGTAGGACCAAGAGAGCACAGGATGTTTCGATGTGTTGTGAGGTACAGTTACAATGATAGGATTGAAGAACCAGAGGTGTTTGAAAATCAATTAGTTCAACACTTGGAGGAGTTTATCCGTCATGAAGATCTTATTGTGATCCGTGAAGAGGCTGATCAAGAGGCTCAGGGAAGCACAGCACAAGTTGGTGCTTTGGCCTGGAACTAGAAGGAGAGTGATAGTGAGGTGATGAGAGGGAAAAGCTCTAGTTCCCATAGGATAGCATGAGAGCTAAATCTGAGAATTTCACGTGCCTCATCAGATTCTACCCGTGCCCCTCAAGGCCACAATTGTAACACCCTGAATTTTATGACTTAGGATAAACAGAAAAGAGAAAATTCATTAAAATTATTTATTTGCCAAATAAATTGGGAAAAATTATGGAATATTGATTTTTAGAGCTTAGAGACATTTTGAAAAAGGTATTTCCCCAAAAATGGCTTAAATAATTTTAATAGATAATTTTAAGAGAAAAATGGTTTATTTTTTCCGAAAATTATGGAAAAATACTTAGAGATTTATAATTAATCTAAAAATTTTAGGATAACAATTTGAAGTAGTAAAGAAGATAGTTGAGGCATAAAATCCTTAAAATGGGTTAAGGATTAATTTCTGGATTTAAGGGCTATTTTCTTCCAAAATTCCAAAAAAATAGTTAGGAGTTGACTTTTGACCTGAAATTTTTAGGAAAATTATTTTATGGGTCAAAGAAGATAATGGAGAAGGAAAATCCAAACAAGACATCATGGAAAAATTTCTGGATTTATTCTATGGTTTCAGAAATTTAGTAAAAGGATGAAATTGGAAATAAGAATGGTTAGAGGGGTAAAATGGTCTTTTCGAGACTCCTCAACTCATTTAACTCATCCGAACTTCTCCTTCCCTTCTATTTCGAATCAGCAGCAGACGTAGAGAGAGAGAGAACGAGAGAGAGGCGGAGAAGAAGCAGTGCCGGAGGTAGTGATCGGAGGAGCTACACCTACATGCAAACCGATCACTCAGTCGAAGTAAGCCCCTTGATCACTCTTCTACCATTATTTTCTGCTTTGGGTGGCTGAATATGAAGTGGATGATGAAAGAAGTCAAGTGTTAGCAAAAGGAAGTAGAGGAAAGGTGAAGAGGATCAGTAAACTCTTATTCCACAACAAGGTTGAAGTGGGCAGTGGTAGTTTTTGAGCTTGCATGTTCCTTTCTCTGTCTCTGCATTTCTATTCGGTTTGTATGTGTGTGTCCGAATCTGGGTGGTGAATTTTCAAAGTCAAATGCGTGACTGGTCCTCCGTGCTGTCAAGTTTTCTAGCTAGTGGGAGGGAGTAGGTTTCTGTAGGTATGAATATGTAAGTATACATATATATCGAATGGATGCTCTGTTCTTAAGTTTACCAAACAGAGGTATATAACTTGAAGAAGTTGAAGTCAGATTCATGCATGTGTGGAAGTTGTGATTTGTGAATGACATATGAACATATAGAAGGGCTTAAGAACATATTTTAATGGGTAGAAAGAATAACGTATGAGTAGGTGATGAGGGGTTTCGGTTTATAGGATTAGAAAGAGCAAAACATGTTTTAGATAAATGTGTAATTGAATTTAAAGGTCCAGATTTCATGAAGAAGCTGAGATTAATAGAAAGTATAGCAATGGTATATATGTTTTATGTGTGAGTGGGAGATGTGATTGCTTATCAGTTTTTGCTGCTTAAATGATGATTTTCGTTTTTGCACTATGCTGTCCAGAGGAGTTATTCAAAAACCTGATATGAGAGTGGATATATGTGGGAACCAGTTGGTGTATGTGGCTGGGAAATGAGTACCGAAATAAATGGATTGAAACTACGGTTGGAATAAAAACTGGAAAAAAATGTTGTAGCTAGAAGTGTGTGGAGGTTATATTGTTAGAGGGATTAATGAGTGTCATAATTTGAATGCTAAACTTGAGTTTAAACATATAGCTACAAATCTGGAAAATTTCCAGGTTTGGAGTAAATGTTATGTATGGTAGAGGAAGTACATATATAGCTATAATTGCTGATCGAATTGGGAGATATGAATCTAGTGACAGATTTTTGAAATCTGAAACTGAAGCTATACATGTGTGTGTGTGTGTGTGTGTGTATCTATATATGGGTACATGCTTGGCGTTGAATTTGAAGTAAGGGAAACTATATATTTCTTTATATGTGTGTGTAAGATTAGGAAATCTAAAACTTTATTAAAATTGTTGAGTGATGCTCTCTCAGATCAAGTGATTGTTCAAGTTATTTGGACCAAGTTAAAGAACGAAAATGAAGATTTGGAGGATTAAATATGAATAGGTCTTATAGGCTGTTGTAATTATTCAGAAATTTATTTGAGGTTCCAGGAAATTTTTGAAAGTTTTGAAGATAGAGTTCTAAAGGATAAATTAAGGAATTGCGGTGGAATGAATTGGAAGGTATATCTCAAATCTGGAAATTAATTTGGTGGCTGTTTTGAGGATGAAAGAAATTAAGCTAGGAATTGATTTGAAATTTATTGTTGGGGTTTGTTTGAGGTTTCCAAATGGCGAATGGACATTTTAAATGGACTAATGTTCATGATGTTTGGAAATTATTTTAGGTTAAAAATTGACAATTGATTAGAAAGGTTGTTTAAGGAATGTTAGACCAAAGATTAAGAACATTAATAGATGGTTAGAAAGTAAAATTGCTTAGCTTGGATTTAAATGGTAAGTATTAATTTAATTATGAATAAAGGCTAAGAGAGCTTATAGAATTATTTTTCGAAAAATGAAGTTAAATGAGGATTAAAATAATACATATAAATATGTGTGTGTGTGTGTGTGTATCTTTACTTTTTCCACGATACCAACCATTTGATAGAAGTGGAGCGAGCCGGATTTAGAAAGGAGGAGAGGAGGAGGACATGACGTTGTCCTTAAAATATAATAAATAAAAATAATATTTTTATTTGACCAAGATGGCCAATTACTAAGTAAAGTAACTGTATGGGTTTAGATAAGGAAAGGAGCCTTTCAAAGAAAATAGTTTGAATAAGAAAAATTGTTCAGGATGACTGACTACTACGTAAGGGTAGAAATTAAAGAAGATTTGAGATTTAAAGAGTTACTTAATTTATGAGATACAATTGGACCAAGCATTGACCTACCCTTACTAATATAATAGGTTTTGATATCTGCAAAAGCCCACTGAAGAAGCTAAGAGAAGGAAGCAAGTAAGGTTTAATTTTGAAGCGGAAGGCTCAGGTAGTAGTTCTTTCCTACCTTACACTTGTGTATGATTGCTGCATGTCTGTTTGTGCCATATTGCTATTCAAAAAGCATAAGAACATGTAATCCTTAATTCCTTGCATGTGTTATTAGTTGTGTGAAGGGGATTGAAAGACGACGCGCAGCGGAAAAACAACTCGAAATTTTAAAACTTTCAATCCTTTTCCGGATCTACCGATCGCGTTTAAGTCAGGTAGTAAGAAGCATTACCTTTAGGCGTTCGATTCCCTGGTGACTCGATGATTCGGCCGTTCAGGATGCTTCTGCTCGCCTCCTTTGTCGTTCGAAGTCGACAACTTCGGTCGGCTTCCTCTACCGGTATCCACACGAGTAGCCCTCAACCTCGAACGGCGTGCTAGTGCCTATGTCCGTCTAGGGTTTTAGGAATCCGCCCTCTCTCCTCTCTTAGGCCGTCTCTTATCTGTTGGTTCTCTCTTACTTAAACCCTAGCTCCTCATACCAATATATAGGATGCTATATAGGTTTAATTAATAATATTTAATTTCGAAATTAACTCTAAATTAATTCCGAAATTAATACAATATCAAATATTGCCTAATCAGATAAGAGAACAATTAAATAAATATGGTTTAAATTAAATCCGTCTCACAGATTTAATTCTCCTATTTATTTAATAAAGAGATGACGGAATTAATTTGTATATATTTAATTTATCCTTATAAATTAAATCTAACAATTAATATCTTTTATATTTATATATATATATACGAATTTATATATATATATATACACGTCCACCCTATATTATTCATTGAATCTGGACATATCTTAGATTCAATGAATCTGGACATCATAACTCGTGTCGGGCTATTTTGTGTGCGACCCTGTAGGCCCATATGAAGTTGGCAGTGGGCCATTAACTATAATGACTCACAAGTCGTAAGCGGTCTCTAGTAAGACATCACGACTACCCAAAACATATGAGGATCATTGAACGATGCAACCTTTCATACAACCATATCACGTCCCTTTTGTCACACGACATTTTGGTCATGGATGAGGCATGGAGAACGTCATCCTCCTATTCATGACCGTTACTTTCTCGATCCCTGAGTAGTCTGAGTATAGAAACGGAACTACCTTTCCATTATAGTATGGCCATACATTTCTCAGACTCACTCATCGAGGGGCCCAGTAATGTCTCTCTACGAATGTGAGGGACAAATTCCATCTTGACCATTCACATTCCTCCGCATGAAAAAAAAAACACTAAGCCTGAACATAGTCTTTATGATCACTCGGTCAAAAGTGACTTTTGACTAGGTCAAAGCTAAGCGTTTCTCATGTAGGAATCCATGATGATCTCAGGTCAAAGGGCATAGTGACGTGGTTTGTATATGAGAGAAGCTTATGACTTAACCCATGCAGCTCTCTCATAGCGGGTCGGTCCAACACCTTGTACTCTTACATGTGCCTATGACTTTAATTTATATCTCTATATATCTTTAAAGTCATACTGGTCTTATTTCATCTTTGCTCCCACATAGATGACCGACCAGGGACATTTAGGATAAACCATAAGTTATCCAAGGATAGTCATCACAGTAAACATGCAAACAATATGATAACTTAATTAATAAATTCATAAATTAACAATGTTCAAAACAGAGTGATTGGCCCCTAGGGCACAATTTCCAACACTGTGATCACGTGCAGTTGAAAGATATGGGGCCTTATGAGCCATTATTTGCGTAGCCTTATGTGAAAAGAATTAAAAGACACGCAGCGGAAAATAACTTTAAAATTTTCCAATCCCTTGTCCGGATCTACCGATTGTGTTTAAGTCAAGTAGAAAGAGGTGTTATCTGCGGTATTCGAATTGTTGGTGGCTCGGGGATTCTGACGTTCGGGATGCCTATGCTCTCCTTTTGTTCGTGAGAAGTCGACAACTCAGATCGACTTCCTCTACCGGTATCCACACGAACAGCGTTCCAATCACGAATGACGTGCTAGCGCCTCTTGTCCTTCCAGGGTTTTGTTTTTTTGAGAATCCGTCCTCACTGTCTCTCTTTTGGCCGTTTCTTATCTGCAAACCTTTTGCACTCACTACTCCAAACCCTAGCTCCTCATCAAATATATAGGATGCCATCGGTATTATGAAGGACATTGGATTTCAGAATTAATCCTAAATTAATTCCGAAATTAATACAATATCATATATTGCGTAATCTGATAAGAAATAAATTAAATAAATACGGTTTGTATATTAAATCCTTCCTACAGATTTAATTCACCTATTCATTTAATTCAAAATAAAGATATGACGGAATTATATTTGATTTATTCTAATAAATCAAATTTGAGATATTATACCTTATCAATTGAAAAAATGATATAGATTTAATTTATCCTTATAAATCAAATCTTATATATAAATATCTCTTATGTCATATGATATAGATGCGCGAATTTATATATATATATATGTACACGTCCACCCTAGATTATTCATTGAATCTGGACATATATCTTAGATTCAATGAATATGGACATCATAGCTTGTGTTGGACTATTTTGTGTGCGACCCTGTAGGCCCATATGAAGTTGGCAGTGGACCATTTATTATAATGACTCACAAGTCGTAAGCGGTCTCTAGCAAGACATCACGACTACCCAAATCATATGAGGATCGATGAATGATGTAACCTTTCATACAACCATATCACGTCCCTTTTGTCACACGACATTTTGGTCATGGATGAGGCATAGAGAACGTCATCCTCCTATTCCTGACCGTTATTTCTCAATACCTGAGTAGTCTGAGTATAGAAATGGAACTACCTTTCCATTATAGTATGGCCATACATTTCTCAGACTCACTCATCAAGGGGCCCAGTAATATCTCTCTACGAATGTGAGGGACAAATTCCATCTTGACCATTCACATTCCTCTATATGAAAAACCACTAAGCCTGAATATAGTCTTTATGATCACTCGGTCAAAAGTGACTTTTGACTAGGTCAAAGCCGAGCGTCATGTAGGAATCCATGATGATCTCAAGTCAAAGGGCATAGTGACATGGTTTGTATATGAGAGAAGCTTATGACTTAACCCGTGCAGCTCTCTCATAGCGGGTCAGTCCAACACCTTGTACTCTTACATGTGCCTATGACTTTGATTTATATCTCTATACATCTTTAAAGTCATACTGGTCTTATTTCATCTCTGCTCCCACATTGATGACCGACCAGGGACATTTAGGATAAAATCATGAGATATCCAAGGATAGTCATCACAGTAAACATGCAAATAAAATGATAACATAATTAAGAAATTCATAAATCAACAATGTTCATAACACAATGATTGACCCTTAGAGCACAATTTCCAACATTATGTACCATTACAAGCACGGCCTTATGAGCCATTGTTTATGTGGCCTTACGAGCCATTGTATGTCCGGCCTTATGTGCCGTTGATTGCGCATTCAGCTAATCAATCTGACTATGTGTCATTGCACTTAAATGCTTTTTATGCATAGCTTGCAAGGTTATGTTCCATATGGCTTGTTTTGCATGCTTTATGTGATCTACATATATGTTTGATGGAAACTACTACTACGGGGATTCTTTAGAATCACCCTCCCATTCATGATGAACAGTGAAGGCTAGTAATTCGAAGGATAAGGGGGATGTTTAAGAAGAAGGTGTTGCAACAATGTTGTTGATGAGGAGGTCAAGTTTGTGGCAAAAGCAAGGGAGAAAGGGGTGGTGTATTTGTTGGGGGAAGCAGAGGTGGTGGCTAAGCCTGATTCATCCTTCATCAATAAGATCGTTGTTAATTATATTTACAGATTCTTGAGGCACAACTTTAGGCAAGGGGTCACACATATGGTTGTTCCTCGTAAAAGGCTTCTTAAGGTCGGAATGACCTATGAAATATGACAGCTTCGTGCGAGTATATATATTAACGTATCATGTATTTTCAACATCACTTTTGTACTTTGGTTTTTGTGTGAATCTGCATATTTATCTTTGTTTCTAGCTCACACTTCTACATAAATGAGAGAGGGAGTGATGTTTTAATTTTAAATGTAAACTTAAAATATGAGGCTTCTTGTTTGCCATGTAGATGAGCTATAGGGATTTATGTTAGAGATGCGAAATTCTCCCTCTTCAAGTCTCATCTGTGTAATTAAACATTCGTCTATGTTAAATAGATGGACTTTTACCCTCTTAGCTGGATAGTAGTAAGTCAGTCGCTTTTCCATATATATATTTTATTCACAAGAAATAAATCTTCCTCGATATTAACATTGTTATATTGTAACCAAGAGAATAATCTTTCCCTTCGCTTTTTGCCTTTCTTGATCTGCAAAATCTGTTCATCTTTACCTTCTTTTTTTTTTTTTTAAATTTCAGAATTAGCAGCAAGCACATAACTAATAATATAGTGAATATTTGACCAACAGAATTCTAGTTCAGACAATGTACAACTCCCTTGTTAAGAAATTACTAGTTAGCATATCAAATAGATACCTTAATGTAGAAAATCCACGTGCCCAACTTGTATAGTCTTGCTTCCCTCCTTTGCAGTGTCGACGTTCCTTTGCCTTGTTTCCTTTTCTATGTAATTAGGGGCAGTGGCGTCTTTTTCGACAATATTTGAAAATTTCAAATTGATTCAACTAAGCTGATTCGATTTTTTTTATTTCTTTTTTGGCCAACGTTATCTTTCATATTTGAATCATTCACTTGCTATGTAAAAATTTTTAGGGTATATATTTTTTGGGATTTTCCCTTTCTTTAATACTCTATCGGATTCAAAATATAAGATAAATTTTGTTAAAGAAACTTGATTTTTTTATAAGATAATATTTACTTTTATCTAAGTATTTAATTAGTTTTTTTTTCAATTATATCACTATATATTCTTTTTTTTTTTATTGTATCTTTTACTTATTTTCTCTATCAATAAGGGTATATCTGAGGAAAAAAATATATGACTTGCAAATTTATTATTTCAAACTGGTTTTAACTAGTTTTTTTGATAAATTTAAATAGATAAAATTCAAATAGTTAACTGCGCCGGTCACTTGGCCACAATGTGTTTGGATAGAAGTGCCCCGGACCGATCCAAACGCTCGGCGAACGAGGGCGGCCATAAGGAGAGAGAAATTTGTGCGCGAGATCTGTGCCCTAGCTGCGTAGGAGAAAATGGGAATGGGAAGATGGTTGAAGATAGCTGTGCTTGTGGGGATCCTGGGGATATTTAGAGGATTGATAAAGAATTATGGATGGGACAAAGAGGTAGCTATTCAGATATTGAAAGATCAGTATGATAAACTGGGTATTTGGGCCATCCCACTGTACGTCGCTATCCATACACTCTCTATCGCTCTCTGTTTGCCCTCTTCTGTTTTCTTGGAAGCCGCCGCTTCTCTGCTATTTGGCTTCTTCCCGGCCCTGCTCTGCGTCTTCTCGGCTAAGGTGCTTGGTGCTTCTCTTTCGTTCTGGATCGGCAGGTTTGCCTTCTTCTTCTATATCAATTTCGTTGCTTATCGTCAACGGAACAAGACTCTCATATCTTTATTAGGTTTTGGTTGAATTTTCACTCGCTTTCCTTGTTCAATATAATTCTTTATGACTTATTAGTTACGGACTCAGCTGAGACTATTCTCTGATCAATCTGTTAAGTTGAGTCCAGTCTTCATCAAATTAAGTCGCGGAGAGACTCTGGATTAATTCATATGAGTTGTAATTGTATGCCAGTCATTTCATCCTCCACTACCCTACTCGTTTCCTGATATTGATCATTCATTTTTGTGTATAAGGTGAATAACGAAATTCTACCTATATAAGCATATTAACCTATTCATCAGTAGTGAGGTAAAACAAAAAACCTACTCATCGGTAGAAAAAGTACTGATTGAGGGTATGTAAATCTTATTTTAAAACCGTCTTTTTCGATAAATGGTAATGGGCTGTCATTTGCTAGAGACTAGAGCGTAGAGACTCCTAGAATTACAGGTTGTGACCCTCTTTCTTTTTCCTTTTTAACCCAGTATTGAATAATCACTTCTCCATGGTTTTGATCAACCAATGTCTTCGCTACTGAATCTAAAGAACGCATTAATGCACTCTACTTTCAATATCCAGCTGGTTTGAGAACCTGGGAATATCTTGAAAAAACTCCTTGATATCTCCTATTATTTAGGATAACAATGGAAAAGGAATTCTTATCAGCTGTTTATCTTGCAAGCTGAATTGCCTGAGAAAAATAATTTTAGTTTTCTTTCTGTCTTTCAATAGATATATGTGCCAGGAACTACAAGAGTTAGAATCAGTGCCCTTGTATTCTGTAGTTTTATTGCGTCTATTTAACTTCTTGCACAAGCTCAGGTTATGGCCTTATGTATATATTCAGAAGAAAGAGTCAGATAGTTCTTATCCCTGAGGGAGGGTAGTCATGAATTTATCCTGATATAAGTAGGTTCATAAAGTATATGGTGATTTTAAACAATATTACATTACCAGAGATTAAGCTCTCATTCTTGGTTCAATGACATGAAAATCACTACGACAGTTTGCTGAAAACTGCCTGTGTTGTGCTACCCTAATGAGATTAAATTTTGTTGGGGGATAGCATTGGTCAATAAGGTTGTTGCATGAAGGCTACCCTACTCTTGTTAACACGTTGAGCAACAGTTTCCCTTGCATTAAATGTTATGTTTGCAATTAACACACATAATTCCTCCTATGTTTGATGTTATTTGTTTCAATCGAATTCAACTCGATTCCTTTTTTCAATTCAGGTTAATTTTGAGAAGTTCAACTTCAGCAGTAGGGTGGGCTCAGAAAAACAAATATTTTCATCTCCTTTCTAGAGGAGTTGAGCAAGATGGTTGGAAATTTGTACTTCTTGCTCGCTTCTCTCCTTTGCCCTCCTATGTTGTTAACTATACACTTGCTGCTACAAAAGTAGGGTTCTTGTTGGATTTTCTGCTTCCCACTGTTATCGGATGCATCCCAATGATCTTGCAGAATACTTCTCTTGGAAGCCTTGCTGGTGCTGCTGTTGCTACGGCCTCTGGCTCTGGGAAATCTCCAATATGGTCTTACCTGTTTCCAGTAGTTGGCATACTATCTAGTGTGCTTATTTCTTTGAGAATCAAGAAGTACTCAAAGTCCCGTTTCAATAGCTAAAAGCTTTCCGTTCAAAAATAACCCTTTTGACTTGGGGTAGAACTTATCTGGAAATGAAGTGCCTTGAAAAGGGTTGGTCTTTTGGCTTGATATTCATATTTAGTCCCTGACATGTTCTATTATGCCGACTCCTTATAGGACTTTTTTTGTCTTATCCTTTTTCTTCTTAGAACTGTTTTTTGTGATAACACTTAAACCAATGATCTACTTATGAAAGTCACACATGTAGAAGAATCCATGTATTGGTGATAAGTGGAATTCATTGTTGTGTGAGTATTTCTTCAGTAGGTCCAACTGCTAGAAAACTCGCCAGCAAAGGAGTTGGCCGTATGAAGTTACTTTGCATCATTTGTCACATTTTACGATCATTATTATATTATACATGAAATATTATTGATATGGTAAAATATAGTGAAAAGATATGTATTTTTTCAACCTATAATTCTTCCATCTTGCATATTCTATTAAAAAAAAAAAAAAAACTAGCTGAAGGTAAAATACCATATAACACTTTCCTGCAAATTAAGCTTGTGATTAATTAGCGGCTCATTAATGACAAGAAATCAATTTGCAAGGTGAGATCATACGTTTTTAATCAAATATCAAATTTTAATATCACATTTCAGACTTAGGAGGGGTGTTTGGTAACTCCTAAAAACACTTAAAACAGGTATTTTTATGCAAGTAGAAATCTAACAAAACACTTTTTAAAAAGTTAATCAAAACATCTTAATGATGACAACCTCATACTTTTGTCATTATCCATTATCAAACACAAATGTGGAGCATGGTATAAACTGGGTGTGCAAGCTCAGAAATCACAGCAAATATCATAAACATGTTAATTTAAAGTGCATGAGCATAAATCTCAAAACAAATTGTGCTCCATCCGGTTTTTTTTTTTTTAATAAGAGATATTTAGAGATAATAACAAAATTTGTTTGTTAATATCTTATTTTACACTTATTTAATTATTTATATAATTGTATTTAATTTTCACATATTCCCTCTTAATCACACACACTCTTCCACGTAAATGAGATTATATTTGACAAAAAAGTTATATTTTTTACATGTTGATCATTTTCAATTAATTTTAACATTCAAATAACGTAATTTGATTAGTTGTATTTTATTTTAAAAAAACAAAAGGAGTACAATATAAATATAAAATATATTCTAAATACATACCAACTGATTAATTAATTTTTTATAACGTATTCCATTTTTCTTTGACAAATAAGATGGGAGTCATTATTTCAATATCATGGGGGATTCACCTAGTTCAACAATGATGGTGATGACGGTCAAGTTCTCTAATCACATTTATTATTTTATTATTATTTATTAAAATAATATTTACAAATTCATCTATAAATTTAGCTTAATAAATCTAAGCAATTTATCTAAATTTTGTCCATAATTAACTTCTCAAATTGGTTCCAAATTAAGATTCTTCCAAGAAAAAAAAATACACGATTATGATTCTTTTTGAATTACTTAATATCCGTTTGGATTAACAATAGAAAAATAATTTATTTTCAATTTAACTTTTAAAAAAGTAAGATTAGGTAATATAATTTTTGTTTGAATTAACTTTTATAAAAACTAATTTGTAAAATAAAAAAATTATTTAGATTATGATTGGATAAGTAAATTTAGTCGTAAGAAAACCAAGAAGAATATACCTCCATTAAATAATATAATAATTTTAAATTATTATAATAGGAAGAAATTATATTTTATGAATACAATATATTTAAATTAGAAATTATAGCAAGGTGAAAATTTTTAAACCAAATAATATTATATAATTAATTGGATGATATATTTTGCACAATTTATATAAATATAAAATAAAAAATAATATTAAAAATAAAAAATATTATAAAAAATCATCTTAAAAATTATTTTTATTTAAGAAAACATTAAAAATAAATAACTATGGATTGATTAGGAAGCATTAAAAAAAATGCAAATAGAAGTGTAAGGACAGCATAAGAGTAAAAATGTCTTTTAATTTCAAAAATATACTTTCCTATAAATTATAAGTTTCACATAATTTTACAATCTTCCCTAAAAAAAGCAGCTTTTAGCTTGTAAGTAAGATTGACCAAAAGCTGACAAACACCTCACAAAATGCCAAACGGGTTTTTGGCTTTCAAAAGCTGCTTTTCATCCACACACGTGCGGATCCAAACAGACCCTTAAATGATGTGGGGTTGTCGAACAGGGAATACTTTTTGTTTCTATATCAGTAAATACTAAATAATGCATACTAATAATAATTGAAAATTAAAATTTTGCATCGATGTTCAGTCAAACTTAAATTCATCGTGAGATCTTGGCTTTCATCGTTTACTCCCTAAACTAAACAGCGTAGGCGCAGGCCAACTAATAATCAATAGGTGAAGCTGCCTCCAAAATAGGTCTCACCCGTAGATGTGGAGCGCGATCCGCTTCCCCGAACCAAGTACTCAATAACTAGCCCAAAGTTGAACTTCGAACTCCAAATAAATCAAGTCCATGATCTTATCTGCCTCTTCCATTCAAGTTCCGATTCCGACTAACTTAAGCTGCCGATAATGTAAAAATTGCAGATTTAATTTCAGTTGTAAAGACCACGAGTAAAGACATTCAGGGCCAAAAAAAAAAACATTTATATTTACCTCGTTTTTAGTCCTTGAAATTTGGAAACCAATAGTTTAAAGGACAAAAAAATCTTTAGGTGGGCCAAAATAAATCAAATTTCAGGATCGTAACCAAAATGAAGTCAAATTTTAATGACTAAGGGGATGTTTAGATGGAAACCAAACAGATTTCAAAAATGCTTTTACAGTTTACGAAGTAAATATGTGGAGGAGTTTGCGTCGATTTGTGGAAAAGTCCTTCTCAGAAGCACTTTTACAGGTTGTCAAACACCCCCCCAAACTACTTGTTCCGAATTTCAGAAACCAAATTCAAAGAATAAATGGTATTAACCCAAAAAAAAGTACTGGGTATGCAAAGAAATTAAAAATACAGATTAGGGCGCAGAGGGGCTTACGATATTATTCCGTGGGTGGCCCCAATAAAATCCTTGCAGGACGATAGGAAATACGTTGCAAGCGGCAAGGATATAAATCGCTAGAGCATGCATACCCATCCATTTCATGACCGTCGTAACGCGACGATATCCACAAACATCAACCTGCATTTTTTTTTTAAAATTGAAAGTTAGGCACAAAATTGTTAGACACATTGTACAAAATTAACATTATATCGTGTTGAAAAGTAGATAATATAAGAAAACCACTATGAACCGTCAGCTCACAATCATAAATCAAAATTTACCATCAAGTAAATTCCCGTAAAGAGAATGCCAGCAGCACCAGCAGTGACGCACATATAACTGAATGAGTACAGAACCTTATTTATGTGCATCCCTACAAATTAAATAACAGAGAGAACAGATAACTTAGAAGTACATCAATCACCTGCAAAATTATGATATAATCTGATTACAGTTGGTTTTGGAGTAATTTAAGGCATTCTCTATTTAGCATAGGTTCGAGCAGTATTAAGGTTGAACTCAAATACATAAATTATTTTGATCATCATAATTATTGTAGAAGGAGTTTGTATTCGCTAGGATTTCATATTCTTATTGGATACAGACCCACACAGACGAATGAGCATAGAAACAATTTACTCTTCAACATTGTCTCCCCTATTTCTTTGCACCTTCCTTGAATTTCTTCTCTAAACTTTGATCAGTACTCACATAGGTTAAGAGCAGTAAGCTTACCAAATACGTCCAAGGCAAAGCCAAAGACTACCAGACAAGAAGTTGGGATCATCCAATGCAGGATTCTCACTCTGTGGTCCTGCATGAAACAACGTCAAAAGCACTGTAAGGGAAAAAAAGAAAAAAGAAAAACTTGTATCGATGGACCGCAGAAAAAAACAAAAGATACTAAGAAACAGTGCTACCTTAAAATGGACTATAATATGTCCGTATTGCAAGCCAACCAAGCAGGTAACAATAGCCATCACTGAGCTACAAATTCAATGAAATGAGAATTCTGTAAATATTCCATTTCCGAAAAGAAAAAAATTCCAAACAATTGCAATTTTTTTGGAGATAGAATGAAATTACTAACTCAATATCTGGCATGTACAGAATGAAAA
The DNA here is from genome assembly GCF_004799145.2 of Neltuma alba. NCBI lineage: Eukaryota > Viridiplantae > Streptophyta > Magnoliopsida > Fabales > Fabaceae > Neltuma > Neltuma alba. The sequence goes on from NW_021632496.1 coordinate 335,619, forward strand.
CTTCATTATCGATTCTACCAATCATAAAAAAGCCACAAATATAGGAAAGCAAAAACAAGTGCTCCAAATTCAAAGTTATGAAGGCCCAGCAGCGGTTATTTAGATGTCTTGTGGTAATGTCTCCTGAGTCCTTACCATCGCAAGATGGGAAGCCCGCATAAAGCATCCTATCACTAGGGGGTAAGGGACTAATTAAGAAGCCGATGGGTGTCACTACAGGATGCTCAATTACTTCTCAATTTTCCACAGTATATCTAGACAATTAAGACAGTCCATAAATCAGATCTTAAACATTTAAAATCAATTGCATCTCAATTGAGAGGCAATTGAGAATGGTCTCAACTCATGCATGGCTTGAGCTTGTTTCAATACGGACAGAGAAATTTACTGACAAATTTTGTCTTTGAATAAAAAAATTACAATACTTTTTAATTAAAAAGTAAAAGGGAAAAAGAACGAGAAAGAGTTTTCTGGAAGCTTGTTTTCAACTAAAACCAAAAAATGTGTTCACAGGTCGAGATGGGGCAAGATTGAACCAAATTACAACGCTTGAGCTTGTTTCAATATGGGCGGAGAAATTTACTCACAAACTGAGTTGTCTCTTTTAAGGACCGAACCCCAATACTTTTTAATTAAAAAGTAAAAGGGAATAAAAGAACCAGAGAGAGTTTTCAGGAGGCCTGTTTTCCGCCAAAACCAAAAAATGTGTTCCCAGGTCGAGACAGGCTAGATTGAACCCCTGCTCAAAGAACAGCTGAGACAAGTGGGCCAAAACCAGCTCAGGCCAAGTTTTGGGCCAGCGGTAAAACTTGAAAAAAAAAATTCAAAAAGTGGAAAGAAGAAAATAAAAAATAATTTTTTATTACAAAAATATAATCAAATTCATTCAAGATATATATATTTTATAAATCAATTTTGAGGTAAATTTTATCTTGTTAAAAAAATCAAGAATATTTAATAATCAGACGTTATTTTTACATAACATGAAATAGTGAAATCAATTTAGAATTTTAAAAATAAAAGGAATCAACTATTAAAAATTCTTAATGACAATGATAATCATAAAGATAACTTCAGTTAAAAACTCCAAAATCAATCAACATTAAACAAATTTGAAAAATAAATATAAATATGTTATATATAAACCAGGTTGAGTGGGCAGAGGACACGCTGCCTGCCGCCCAGCAGTCCCAACACACTAAACGAAACCGGCCTGACGTGGGCTGGTATTTCAGGGAGGGCCAAACCTACCAGGCTATGAAGTGGTGGGATTACATGCTATGTCATCCTTTTATAAGTGATGTCATAACAAGAAAACTATGCCAATCTAAAATGAGAGGTGCCCCTCTATATTCGTAAAGAAACATTTTGAATCCCATAAATCAGCAATCATCAGCTGTATTCTTTAATAGTCCACTCTGCATTTGTATATCAAGCATGAAGTAGGAAAGATGAGGGCAAATAACAAACTCACCTCAGGAGTCCTTCAGGATCAAAAGGGGCCTGACACCAAGAGGGAGCATCAGAAGGCAAGGGTCCATAGTCTGGGGAATTGATACTGCACTCCTATTTGAAAAAAATAAAGGTAAAATGGTCACAAGAAGATAAATAAACAAACATAGTCAAGACCATTCAACATAGAAGAAAGTATACCTGCATCCTTGCATAAATTGGTCTCCTGTATAAATGCTGTATGCCCAATATCTTACGATCAATCATTCCAACAGCATTACAAGCTGGTCCAGTATCACCTCTTACTCCACATTTAACCTGGCAAATAGTTTCGTAGGTTACACGGATTCCATTTCCAAACAATACCCTCAGTTAAATTATACCCCAACGAAAAATCATTACCCTCCCAACAACATAGAACAGTAAACAAACATCAACACTTACAGAAGCTATCTTTGGTGGTAAAGAAGGCTCTGTTGGAATCTGATACTCCCAGTCAGAAACATACAAGCCATATAGCAAGGAAAGATAAAGGCTAATAAGAAACAGAGCCACCCCCCTGTTAAAGATCAGCAAAGCACAGTCATTATGCAAAATAAAATAAACTGTTAATCTAAAAGGAAAGCATTGGTTTGGGATGCATGATAGAAGAGGAAGGCACAAAACATGCATCATGAACACTGCGATTGAATTGCGAGCAGAAATCCAGTCACTCCAGCAGATTTCAACAAGTCGTGACCAAGATTAAATTACACTTTCATGCTCATGCAGAAATGTCAAAATTAGAAATGCAGCAGGAAGGGGAAAACATATCCCAACACATATCACAAACACCAAAATTGCCATTTGAACAGCATTGGGTGACCATTATGATTTTTCACTTCATAGATTCCTTCTACGTATTTGTTCCAATCTCAGATTCTGCAAAACTACGGGATCAAGAGAAAGTAATCTATGATGTTCCATGTGCCACGTAACGTAGTTTTTGGAGCAAACAAAAATCAATTTACTGCCTCCAACCATTGGCATTAAAATTGCATTTATATGATTTAATCATCAATTCATAGTCTACTTTGTAAACTCTGAATTCTAAACAAAAATATTAAATTCAAATTTTATGGTATATCGGTCCTTCGAGATTTACTCCATTAACAAATCTCATATATTTCTTTTCCATTATACTCAAAAAGTTTGGGTATACATAATAATAAAAAATGTTTATTCAGTCACCAAATCCGGCATTATTATTATATCTTGAAAGAGCAATTAACCCATGCTTCCAAGTTGAAAATCATGTAGCTTCACCAATCCTCAATTAAGAACATCAAAATTCAGAAGGATTATTTAAGCTTACCACTGGTTTTGATACTTTCTTAGTAAAGATGATCCTGAATTAACAGTGTCATCACCCTTGAGCCAAATTTCACATAGTGCTGCAACCAAATATGCTACTGCAATTCTCTGCCGCCCAATCAAGAAAATAAAAGTAGCCGTTATTTATACAGGAAGAACAAAGACAACCAACAATAAATAAATAAATAAGAAGCTTGACTTTTGGTCACTTGCAGAATCATTAAATAGAGGAGATCATTATTACACAGGATGTACTCACAACAAAAGAAAAAATTTTCACATGAACTTCCACATTTGGTCACTTGCAGAAACATTTAAGAATTTTTCTATGGGAAATAGCTCTTATTGTTCAGACTTCTTGCATATATACATAACTTCCTGCTGCCAGTTGGCACATGATGTCTTTCTGTCTTTGTATCAACTACGTGGAATTAAGAAAAGGTATCGAGAACCAATATGAAAAACATACCTGCAGTATTCCCATCCATCTAATCTGTTTAATATCCACTCCATATGTCAGATCGTTGAGGCCATGGAGAAATCCTCCTGCAGAAAAAGTTGGGAGAGCATTTAACAGAGAAATATGTATACACACATATGCATCTATGTATCAAAATTGCTAGTACTCAGAATCTAGCACGTACATCATAATTGATTTTTTAATTATCAATAACGATATTTGTTTAACACATGTTCCTTTCAAATTGGCACCAACCAATCACGCTTAAAACATGGCCTAGGATTTGCTACATACAAAGCCAAAGTTTCAGTCAACCACCTTGAACAAAAAGGCCAAATGCCAGAAGCTTCAGTGCTCGCAAAATTGCTTTTCTAGTTGAAACAACTCTGGAAGACAGCTTCTGTTCAAACAACCAAGATTTGTCAAAACAAATAAACAGGATTCTAGAAAGACCTATAATGAAACTGGTTCTAGTCAAATGATTCAAATCTAGCCTACAGAAAGTTACATAATGAAATTGGTTTTAGTTAAATGACACAAAATCTAGCATGCAGAAGAAACACAAACTATGGTACTAAATAATGCCATAACAAACATATTTTGACTAACCTCATTAGACAACAGTATAAGATGGATACCTTGTATGTAAGTGCAAGAGAAACACCAACTATAAAAAGGAAAAATGGCATGACAAAATCTGCTACTGTTAAACCATTCCATGGGGAATGATTAATCGCTGGAAGGATCCCACCAACATCATCCACCAGTATCATCAGCTGCATAGAGATTGAGCAATGAATAATCAGAAAATTTAAAAATGAAAAATTTGGGAGAAATAAATCCAGGAATTCTTGATGAAATATTATTAAGTTTCATTAACCAAAAGATTGATTTATTATGTCCAAAATTAACCGCATATAGATTTTATCAACCCTTCAGCTACTTAAAATGACTAAATCATGCTTCTTTCACAAAGTTACAAAACAATGTTTTCCTTGAGAAGTCAGAATAATCTGTAAACTCATGTCCAAAGTCTATAAAACGAGGTTTCATGCAATACCTTCTAAAAATAGATATCACAAGGTTGCATAGGTGCAATCAGTGCTAAATTTATAGGGGGAGATTAGTGAAAGAATAGATAAAACTTCCAATCACGGAAAAATTGATTTCATCCCCAACAATAACATCCTGACCCTATTTAAAACACCATGACCTGTAAAACTGAGGATGTCCTTATTTTTGAAGTTGCCTTCAACGCCTCACTTTGGAAATCGTTGAATTATCAAAAAGAAGTTAAACTCTGCTTAGAGACTAGACTAAGAGCATGTTGGGTAACATTGGGAAAGCAAAAGTCCTTTTGAGGAACTTTCAAAAGCCAAAAGCAGTGTGGATAATTTTCATATTCAGAGAGTCCATTTGCAATGCTTCTGAAAGTCCATTTGCTAAATTCTAGCATGGGTTACTTAACAAAAGTTAGTTTGGCTTTTGAACAACTTTAAGTTACCATCCAACGATAAAAGCTGGTCTGGATTACTTTCCATACATCTGAGTATACCAAACTACGTTTTGAAAAAATGTATACAAAGATAAATTCCGTTACAAAAACTACCTTTTACAGAAGTAATTTTTTGGCAAATGGAGACTTCTGACGAATTGAAAACCAACACACTCTAAAACTCCATAAGAAAATGGAAAGGAAACAGACAAGACAGCTAATTTCTCAAGTAAATCCACTATATGGTTTTTTATTTCACCAAAATTAACATACGGAAATTGGAAATAAGAATAGCAGCTGCACATACATGAATTATAAACATGATGCTCAAAAAAGGCTTCCATAAAATTATAAGAGGGAAAAAAAAAGTCTAAAAAGGGCATTTGACGAGCGATTGGGCCCATATGAATATAAATTATGCGTCTTTGACGGGCGTGGTAAACTGGGGATTGCCACGCTAGCTAGGTCAAAGGTTCAATCTGCAAACTTAGAATAAATATCATTATAAATAAGAGGTGAACGGTAAGCTATTTAAGAAGACCATCCACGTAAGGGGAAAAACAACGACCTTAAGAGGGAAAAGTCAATGACAAGTGAGAAAGTTTCTAAGTATAGTCTGCGGAGGTATATTATTTGAGGCAGCTAAAGGCTTGGATCCCGGCTCTAATGCACGAGTAGTACTTCCGAGGCTCTCACATATGATAGTCTATTAATTGTCAATTCGGAAAAGCTGGAAAAACCTATAAGAATAGTTTACACTTTACTAGTCGGAAGGGTCAACTTTCCATATGAGTGAAAGACCGTCAATAAGAAACGATGGATCAAGGCACCAAACGAGTGCATGATATAGCGTCTCTTCAAAGTAAAGTAAGGAGAAATTAATTATTATATCTTTAAAAGGTGAGCTGTATTTATGACGACCGCGTTTCTGAATGTTTGCATCATTAAATTTCTGAAACACGGATAAGCAAGGAAATCGAGCGCAAGGATGACAAGGGCTAAATTTGGAATAACTGGACAGGTATAATATCGGGGCAGCTAAAGATCCGGATGAATCCATTTCTCCATGACAACAAGCTACCTCCATAAATATCGGAGAATATTTACTGGACTTTTAAGATTTGCCAGCGAGACGAGAGACGAACACGAAAGAACGACCCCCCCCCCCCCAAAAAAAAAAAAAACAAGAAGAAGAAGTGGCGCCATATTTGGTATGCCGAACCCGGACCTCATTCTTGGGCTATCTTACCATCTATCGAAGAAGAATTTAAAAAAGAGACAAAAGAAAGGGGGGGAAAACAAATGACAGAGGCAAAAAGAAGGGGAAAGAACGTTTAGGCCAAATTGGACGAACAAGGAAGACACCTCTTCACCTCTGCGCTGGAGACACGACCGTTAAACCATTATTAATTATTAATAATCATATGAAAACGAGTTCAGAAAGTCTGTCAAGCCATACTAACCAAAACCCCTAATTAGTAACTACTTCAGCAACATAAAACAGAGGGGGGAGACAAAAAGAGAGAGCTAGCTAGCAAGATGCGAGAAAAACATTACCGCAACGGTGAGACCTCGAAAAACGTCAAGTGAAACAAGACGTTGAGGTTGGTTCCTGGAAGACGAGAGTGAGTGATCGTCGATTTTCTTCGCCCATCTTTCCTCATTGGCGTAGGCAGTGGCAGATCTTGATTCAGAAATCGGAAGAGCCATCTCCACATCGTCTTGTCCAGTTGTTTGCAGCATTCTGCAAGGATCCAACCTCCTTTGCTCATCATCACCCTCATCGTAGTTCTTGATTGGCTTGTAAGTTCCCATGACTCTCAAATCCACCATCTAGTTGTTCCCATCAAAAGAATCACCATATATCCCTCTGCTTTCGCTAAATTCGCATATTTATTCGAGTTTCGAGATAGAGAGGGGAGTTCCCTTACTTGAGACGAGAATATGATGATGGAAAAGATGAACTACTCCATCGAGATGCGCTCTTCCTTTTTCTCGCTCCTGATTCTGAAGAAGCCTCAGCCCACTACACCTTCTCTCTGCTTCGGCGAAAGCAAATATTTAAAGGTCGGGGACACACAACAAATTTTAATTTTTCTAGTATTATCTCTTTTTCTTTTTTTAGGATACTTCCACACGTATCTATTCAGCTATAACGTGCAGTTTTATTAGTTAAAAAAAAAAAAGAAAAAAAATCAACAAGATTCTGCGAAGAATATATAAAAATTATTTGAGGAATATCATTTGCAAATTTCAGATATTAAAGTGAAATTAAATTTACTAAATTAATATGTGCTAACTTTTAAATGTGTTCATGTATATCTTATGATATTAAGTCGGTGAATATATATATAATTGTTAATGAATTGGTTTCTTTATTAATACACATGATAATCAATAAATTAATAAATAAGATAAAAACAGAATGATTTGTTAATGTTACTTTATCATTTCTTGAGATGAGATGATTTTCTTCCTTTAAACAGTTAATTTCAAAGTAGCATTATAATTAAACAAACTCATTTAAATGTACTATACAAATGGTCGGCAAAAAATGTATTATATAAATGTTTTGGCCAGATTATATAATTAAACAATTAAAATGTATAAGATTGTTTGTGAAAACACTTATTATATAAAATTAAAATGAGCTGGTAATATTCAATGATATTGATTTTTTTTCAAATAATTAATTTCTTTTTTTGAATTTTATATACATTATTTGGAAAAAAAAATCTATATCCATGTGCAATCCGATAGGATCAGGGATTCCTAATAAATAAGGATAGTTAATAAATAATTTTTAAATATCATATAAGTTTCCAAATGAATAGATTTATCTTTAGAACTCATTAAATTAAATTAGAAACTTTTTGATTGCCGGAATAAATGGAGATTAACGCAACTTGAAGCAAACATTAAAAAGCACTGACACTTCCGTAAGGTTGAACAGATGCGTGGAACTTTTTTTCTTCTTTTTTATTATTATTTTTAATTTGATGGATTGTTATGCAGACCTATTTGGAATAGCTTATATGTAGCTTTTTAATTATAACTTACAAAATACGAAGTAAATATATGATAATAATTTTATCTCGGTTTACGTAAAATGTATTTATAAGTAAACAAAGAAGGCCATAATCTAACGAAGTGAAATAAAAGAAGTTCGTTTAAGTATGTTGTCCATTTGTCCTCGAAAGAGCCGTGCAAGAGATTAAAATACTGCCAAAATTCTAAAATTGGTATTTTTAAAACTCTATTGAAAGAGAAATTTTTACGTACCTCATGTAAACTCTGGTTAATGAAAATATAACACCTGGGCTAATTTGAATCCAAGCTGTCAGCTTCTTTTTTGACACTGGCATCACGTTTTTCTAAACCGACATGCTGGCAGAGAGGCGTGAAGCACCCCCATACCCCTTCACCCTCCCTACCCCGCTTTCTACGCGTTCCCCCCTTCTTCAATTCTTCCCATTTTTTTATATCAAAATTCTTAATTCCTAATTAATTTTAATTATTTAATATTCTTTTTGTGGGATTTTCTCCAAATAATATACATTCTATCTAAAGAAAAAAACTTACATAATAATAAATAAAAAATAGAATTGTTCATTTATATGAAAAATTTTAATAGTATGATTTATAAATAGGATAAAAAAATATTTTATTTCTATCTTGTAAACAGAATTAAAAAAGTGTTACTGCACTCCTAGGTCAATTTTCTAAATTCATCTGAATTTTACCTATGATGATTAGATGGAGTGGGGATGCTTTAGATCATGTATTTAATTACATTGAATTTTTTTTACGAAAAATTAACATGTAAATAAAAAATGGATAGACTTTTTTCATCTAAATATGATGAAACTCAAATTTAATTTAATAAAATTTAAATATTTAAATAAAAATATATTTTTTATATAATACAAAATAAATTATAAAATATTTAAATGGTAAGCGATTGAACTTTTGTAACAGTTAAAATTATTATATAATTTTTGTTAACCAGAAATGAAGAATCTTGGAATAAAAAAATTGGAAAGAAATGGAAGTGTAGAACTTAAAAGTTAAAACCCAATTTGCACCGAAAATAAAGTAAAAATTAAAAATGTTAGGGGAGAGGGGGTGAAGGAGTGCGGGAGTGCTTGAATGTCAAGGGCCTGCCCGTAGGTTTTAGGGAATGTGATGCTAGCTTCAAAATGAAAGGCGACAGCTTGGATGAAAATCAATTTAAGTGTTGCATTTTTATTGGTCGGAGTTTATGTGAGGTGATACTCCCAGAGTATGTAAGAATTTCTCGTATTGAAAAGCAGAAGTTAGTTAAGAATTAATAAAAAAAAAAGTGTTGATAACAATGATTATTCGCAGTGATAATATAATATTAATGTGAGGGAATCCCCTTACCTAAAGATGCATAGACATCCACCATGGACCGGTAATCTGTGGAGTAAGCTGGTCAAAAAAAAAAAAAGAATGGGTAGTTGGTATTATTGGTATTTTTTATCAATTTGATATTCTATGTTATTTTTTTATTAATATGAAAATTATTTAAAATCAATAAATATCGTACGTATAAATAATTTTACTTATTATTAATATATTTTGAGTAATATTTTTTAAATATAGAAACACATGTATTGAGTTTTTTTTTTTTTTTAAATATTAGCCTGCCGAAGTAAAATCTGATCTTTGCGCGTGAATTGGGTCCACTTGGAGCTCCTGCTCTGCGTCTATACATTAACTCTGGGAAAAGGACAATTGAGGTTGAAAAGGTCGAATGAATGGTAGCCAGGCTTCAACAAAGTCTTTTAAAAAGTAAGCTACGAGTATCTACTACCTGCTAAGGTCAAAAAAATATCTCCTGCCTCTGCTCCCCGTTTGGTATGATAGAATTAATTTTGACGGAAATGGATATGGATATGGAAATAGACATGGAAATGGGATTTAAAAGTATGTTTGGTATGTTGGTGGAATTTGACAAAATTTTTATTTGAAAAGACTAAAATGCCTTTACAATTAGAGGGGAAAAAATCCCCTTTCATCGATCTTCATGCCCGACCTTCCTTCATCCCTCCAGAAAGAGGAACCATAAACAATCTATGACAAATGATGGCCACCGAAAAAAAAAAAACAAAAAAGAAAGCAAGATGTAGAAGTAAAAATGTCTTGCTCAATACGAAAAAATGCCATTGAGTTTCAGCTAAATACAATAAAAAAAAAGATGAAATGATGAAATAGATGAAGTATAAGGGAGAAGAAATCTCATAACAAAGGAGAAAAAATAACCCTTCAATCTAGATATAGTAAGCCAGCGGCGTCTTCAACTTCTAGATCTAGAGAAGAAGTCGAAGCTCTGGCAAACAAAGGAGAAGCCATTCCCAACCCCTCTTCCTCTCTCAGTTCATCAGCTCTCTTTGATAGCTAACACCTCTAGTAGTCATGATCTGAAGAACATGTAATCGCTAAATCTGTTGGTGGGTGCAAAGCTTGTCGGCAATGGGATGCGAGATGATGGGGTACGAAGCTCAGCAACGATGTGTGTGAAGATGCCTATGTTATATAAAGGGAGGGCAAAAGTGAGTTATGAGACATGGAAATGTAAATCTTGGGGTTGTAAGATGGAAGCCAATTCCATCATTTTGGCTTCCACATGGAAGCAAATTCCATTGTGATTTGGTATACCAAACGTACAACAGACTTGGATTTCATTTCCATTTCAATTTCCTAAAAAATGTTGAGTTTAATTCCAAATCTAAAGATACTATTTCACTTTATTTTTCAGATTTGATTTTTTTAAAAACTGTTTTTATTGATTGTGAAGGTTTTCATTAAAAAAATAATTCCAATACATATGATTTGATATTATAATTTAAAAAAATCAACACACCTTTTTTTTTTTTACAATCAACCAATTTAACTAATTTTCTTATTTTTTAAAACTAGTTATTTAGGTTTTATATAAAGGATTGAAAGTAGCATTTAAATAATTTCAAAGATTAATATTATATTTAGTCTCCTAAATTTGACATTATTTAATTTTGATCCATAAAATTTGAAATCAATAATTTTGGTTCTTAAAATTTTACTTCAGTTTGTTTCATTTAAAGATTTTTCCCCCACCGAAGGATTTTTGGTTTTTTGTTGCTGCAATAATGTTTTCGGTCTTTGAAATAAAATTTTAGAGACTAAAGCTACTTATTTCAAATTTTAAATATCAAAACTAAAATGAATTCAAATTTAAAAGACTAAAAATAAAATTAATTATACTTTTAAATAAAAATCTTAATTATAGATAAGAATTATATCTTAAGTTTAAATATTCTATTTACAATTGAGACTAATTGTTTGAATTGATATTTATGACTTATTTTTTTCATAAAATGAAATTGTTAAAGGAGAGAATAACAGAAAAATATCTATAGAATTTCAAAAACGATAAATAAGTAATTTTAACATATTTTGACTTGTCAAAACTATCACAAAAGTAATTAAACTATTACAAGAGTAGTTAGTATAACCTATTTGTCTTTTTAAAATTCAAAAGGTATTTTTCTGTTATTTTTTCTTATTGAAGACCTAACTATTATTAATTTACAATTTTGGAACTTAATTATTATTCTTCCATTAAAAAATGATGAAGTATTTTTCTTCTTTCCTTTTGACACGAGCAATGGTTGGGATTTGATCTACTCAATTGAAACCCGGCTACTAAATTATACATTGTTAATGTTAGGAATGGTTGATTGGTTATTTGCATTCAGTTTTGGCTAAAAAAATGAGTTCCTTAAATATGATTAATATTTTACAAATAAAATAAGACGCTACCACGTTGTGATTAACCAAGAAAGAAAGGTAAAACAAAAATTTTAATACATATTGTATAGAGGAAAATTTGACAAAATTAGAAAATTTAAAAAATGTGATAGGTTGGCGGACTCAGATTGGCACGCAAAGGGGCCTTTTCAACCCGCATTGCGCAAGGGTCAGGTCACAATGGGCCCACATTACCGTCCAGACCATGGATACATGTCAAGATGAAGAAATATAATGCATGACTTTCAAAGAGAGTAAAAACCATCCTCTACCAAACAACATATTTGACTTGGGGGTATTTGTATACCTCTAAAAGTGCTTTGTAAAAGTAATTTTTCATAAATTGAGATAAACTACTCTATATATTCACTACACACACATATGTGTGTATATATATATATATATATATCATAAAATCACTTTCAAAACCATGATTTGGTTTTCATCTAAATACCCTCTCAATTGAAAAGCACCATTGCAATGGTAAGAAACAGTATTCAAAAAATAACACATCTCCAAACCCAATCCATGCCCTTACCGAGGCCACCCTTGTTAACATTAACTTTGAAACACAAAGGCCCAACAACAATACATGAGCAAGGAGCGCATGGTTTGAAAAATTCTTAAATAAAGAGGAGGCTGATTGTTATCTCGTGGTATTGAAATAAATCTATTCTTTATTTTCCAAAAAAATAAATTGTAACTTCACGATCAGATATTTAATACTCTTCGATTAACATCCAACTAAAGGGGTTAAAGTTTTTTTGGTTAATGCAAATTTTTGGTCCTTAAAATTTAAGCTCATTTTAATTTTGGTCCCTCATATTTTAAACATGTGATTTTAGTCTTTAAAATTTAATTCATATTAAAACATTAGTCTTAAATATGTAACGGTGTTAGAATTTGTTGAAGTATCATAAACAACCCTAAAGTGGCGACGACATTCATCATATGGCGTCTAGCTATGTCTTATGTGGATAATAGATTGAAAAAAATAAAAGTTCTCAAAACTTGATCTTGTGTGGATTACAGAGAGAGAAAAAGAACAAGTACTCAAAACGCAATACGAAACGATTATATAAAGGGAGATGAGTTCTTAAAGCACAACGTAAATGCAACACAAAAAGTGATGTTACAGAAGGGGATAGATTCTTAAAACACAACGTAATATATAATTCCCCAAATGAATGAGAAAAAAGGGCTAAATAGCTGTATTTTGAGAATTCGTTCCCCTTTTTCCTCTATTATTTAACCATCTAGTAAGTCCACATTATCACTTTAATATTGTTTACAAGGTTTCACCATATTTTAACACCATTATACCTCACCTTGAGGGACTAATGTTTTAATATCAACTAAATTTCATATCGAACTCATGGGTTTGAAATTCGATGGACCCAAACTAAAATGAGCTTAAATTTTAGGATTAAAAATTATATTATCTTTTTTTTCCTTTTTTTTAATAATTTAAAAATGTTAGGCATTGGGTTGGGGATTACGTGAGCTAAAGTTATGGCCTCTGCAACTATATAATATAGTTTGCAAATAAAATAATAACATATTGTTTTTTGAGCACTCAAATAATAACATATTGTTAGTTTCTTAATTTTGAAGTAACTTTTACTTTAGTCTTCCAAGTTTAATAAGTTTTACATTAATTTTTTAATTTTCGATATTTGAACAAAATTTTCCTAAATATATTAAGTTAATGAAAAATTATTATTTACATAGTTAAAATTATATATTACTACTATTATTGTATTTTAATTAGTCTATAATAATTATAATAAAAATACTTTTAATGGTTTAAAGTAAGACTTACAATATTAAAATAAATAAATTTTAATTTTTAGCCTTCAATTAAATATTTTTTATTTTCATGTTTTACATATTTGTTTTAATATATTGAAAATAATTTTTATAAGAAATTTTAGTATTTATTTCTTGTACTTTATGTTTCTGTTGGTTGAATTTTTAAATATTGCTCAACGTCCTTCAGGACATTTGGACCATGCTTGATGGCTTCTCACGTTGTACTTACGTCGCTTAATATTTCAATGCGTAATGTGCTTTTTATATAAAAAAAATATTGCTCAAATAAATAAAACTTATTTATTTTGAAATTTTAATTCTAAGAATTTTATTAAAATATTTAAAATAAGTTATTTCATGTTTGTTATTTTTCATGCCATAAATTAGAATAGTTTTATTATTTAATTTTGAATGCATTGATTACTGATTTTAAACATTAAAAATATTTTACTTAAAATAGCTAGATTAACATAATAAGTTCAAGAAATAAATTTTAAGCATGAAAATTATATTTTCTGTCAGCTTATCTAGCAGTGTGGACAAGGTTTTAGACTTTTAGTGCTAAAATAAGTCTCAATAAAATGAAATGATAAAAATGAAAATCATATCAAAATTAAAAGATCAAATCTATATTTTTCCTTATAAATTTTATTTTATAATAAATAATATGAAATATATCATAAAAAATTGTATGGACTCATTTTTTTAAACTTCAATGTTGGAAAAAAATTGTTTAAAATAAAAAATAAATGATTTTATTATAATTTATATATTTTTGTGAAGAAAAATTTAAGTAGAGATTTTATCGAAAAATATAAATCACTAATTTTTTTTCATATGTTAATTATTTTTAAAATTTAAACAAAATTTATAAAATCTCTTAAGACTAAATGTTTTCACAAAATTAGTGATTTTTTCAAGAAAGGGAATTCAAATAAATGGATCCTAAAAAAAATATATTTTATAATAATTTTTAAATTTCATAACATCATTTTTCTCTATGTTTTTATAAACATTATATATAATCCCTAATTCTATATTATTATTATTATTATTATTATTAACAACAACAAACCCATGAGTTCTGGCAAATGTGTAGTTGGCATTAGTACAAAGAGAATGACATCTCTTAAAATATTAAAAAAGGAAAAAAAAAAGGTCAATATAATTATTAACAAACCCATGAAGTCATTCTCTTAACAAACCCATGGGTTCTTCTAGAAATTGATGACAACCCGTAAACTCTGAACTGGTCACCTAGTATGATCAAACGTTTGGTCTTGTATATTCTGAAAAAATCCAGATCAACTATCAGAAGTGTGCTCGTATACTCATGTTGAGAGTGTCATTACGAAAATCCGCGTAGATCTCTTCGGGAAATGCTTTGCTCATCTACACAAGGATAGTCGTCTATTCAAATGTGTAGATGTAAGGATTAGTTGTTTGCTCTCTAGTATTTGCCTCTTGAGTTTATTTAAGGGTTCCATGTGACTATAGAGTCCCATGTGACTGAAATATTACTGTTGGCACATTAAGTTATAAGATCTAGGTAATTAATTTGAAGAGATTAATGAAATTAATTAAGTTGGCTGTTTGTAATAAATATGTTGATTTTCCTAAATTATCTCATGCAATCATTATTTAAGACCTGAGATAGATAGCTTGTCACACTTCTTTTATTACCTCATTATATAACAATTGGAACCACTCAGGGTCATTGTATAACCCTTAAGTATGAGAAAATTTTAATTTCATAATTTTCATTTTCAGATTTCTATACACTGTTCACAGCAATTTGGGTCAATTTTAAAAATTCATAACTAATTGTAGAAAAATCGAAACGAAGCGGTCCTAAATTCTATAGAAAGCTCTTGACATGCTCTTTAGAGGAAAAATATCATAAGCATCCAGATCTCACACATTAATCCCAGATTTTGTTTAAAGTTGTACTGTTTATTTGGTTATTTTTCAATTTTTTAGGATTTATTCCCAAATTTGGAAGGGTATAACTTTTTGTACAAAACTCTAACTTTAATGAATTACCACTTATTTTAAAGCTAAAAATGATATATATATATATATATATATATAAGCATGCTAAATTTCAGATTCAGATTCATCCAATTGCCTAAAATCACATTGATCAAACTTTACTTCCAAAAAGTCAACCTTTATCCCTTTTTTTTTTTATATACAATTCTTGCATTTTCTTTGTTTTTTCCTTCCATCTAGCTTTTCTAATAATATAACACATGCATAAACATAATTTCTTAGTCAATTGCTTATAGTTAGAGCATCCTTAATCATTGATATGCTATTCCAACATAGTTTATAATAATACATAATAACTCATTATAATTTACAAATCATAACTTCAATGACATTAAGCTTAATCCTCCAAGTGAATCTCTTTCCTTTCTCCTTGCCCTTAGTAACACCACTTGGGGTTCCTATTATTGTTTTTATATTGAGGGGAGTGAGATTTCATAGAAATCTCAGTAGTAAAGAACCATAATCATCATGTAATTCATGTCATGTAAAAATGTGATATGTTTGCATCAAATCAATACCGTTATGCAATATTTCATGTGCATATCATTTTCAATGTAAAAAGAGCAATTCGTTAATGTTAACGAAGACACGGAGTTTCTACTGGTTTGATCTCAACCACTTCACCTACGTCCAGTCCTCAAAACACCTCTGAGATCTTTACTATGTTCATAAGATTAAACGGGCTCTTGGTGTCTCAGAACACCTATGAGATTTTCACTATGTTCTCAATCACTCCTCCTTACTACCCATAAGTCTACAATCCCCTCAACAGTCCATACTCTTGAGTTATTCTTAGAAAATGAGTAATGTAAAGTGTATCAGTCTCTCTTACAGAGTATATAAATGTTAAACATTGAAGTTTAGTAAAACAGAGTATTAAATGCAACGGTAGATTTTCAACAGACAGTAGCTTACGTATTCAATTACTTAATTCAATGCCCTTTGCGCCTTTTATAGTTAGAGAAATTTAATTATCCGTTAGATTGAAGAGCTTTTAGCTGTTGGAAGATCGCTTGAGTGTGTTTAGTAGTTACAACAGTAGTTCGTCATTAATGCTTTTGACATGGTAGATTACAAGCTACTAAATACCCGTTGAGCTTCATCATCTGCATAAGTCTTTTGATACAAGTAAGTCTTCTTCTTCAAGGCAATTTGTAAGGGTAACAGAGTAAGTGATAATCATGATATTGATACAATAGATTGGAAAGCACAAAATCAATCATCAGATACTTCAAAAGTAATCTTGAACTTACTTGATCAATGTCTTGATCGATCGATCAGTTATTGATTAAATATCACAAGAAAGACTAAATCAGATATATGCATTTATCGAATAGATTATGGATCATACGATGATCGAACACATGATCAATAAATGACGAAACATGAATACAGTGAGCTCTAAATGGATTATGCAAGAATAATCTTTTTCAAGTTAAGTTTGCCTTCATATCCTTTTAATAAAGAGTTATGTGTCAAAAGAAGGCTGAGAAAAGCATGAAGATAAAGAGATAAAAGATTTTGAAGATCATCGTGAATAGATGTTGTGAAATAAACTAGTTCAATAATTGAACAAATGATCAAAAAATATTTGATCAGTCATATTATCAATAAAGCTAAGTATGAGGAAATATATCTTCAAAGTGTGTTGATCGAATACTTTATCGATAAATGGTTGATAGGAAAAGTGATCAGAAAAGATTGTAAAGAAACTTTCACAGTGAAGTCACAGAATAGATGATGATCGATTAATAATTAATCGATTAAGTGATCAATAAATGTTTGTTGAAAGATGTTTTTAGAATAGATCAAGGAAAGACCTTGATCGATCAAGTTATGTGAAAACAAAGGGAAGAGGTCAAGATGATCGATCATTTTATCGATAAGTGAATGATCGACCAATAGATATGAAAATAGTTCAAAACTAAGATGTGCAGTGAAGGTGTTGATGATCGATCATTTGATCGATAAATGATTAATCGATTAAAGATCTTGAAAGAATACCTTGACACAACATATTATCGATTATCCAGAAGTAAGTTATCATGCATTGTTGGAACAAGTTATCGATAAAGGTCTGATTGATAAAGTGATTGATTAATGGTAAATTGATCAAAACATAAAGTATGTGGGAAAACTTTACCATTTATTTGTGTTCACATTGATAATAGCTTGATCGATCAGGTGATCAATAAAAGCTTTCAAATATTTTACCAAGGTTTGTGGCTTTTTCTGACAGTTGATCGAACACTAAATTATCAATCTATTGATTGATAAGTTTTTGCAAGCTTTTTCATTAAACAGTGTTATTAATGATCGATCAACTCATAAACATTGATTTATCTAACACATTATTGATAAAATTCAGTGTTAAGTAACTAAAAAATAAAAGTAGTTTATCTGACACATGATCGATTAAAGGTTAATCGATCAGGTGATCGATCAACTCATTAAAACCAGAAAACACTTAATTTGTTATTATCAAAACCTTAAATCTAACAATTAAGCCATCAAGTCATTCTGTAAATATATTGCCAAGGCACATTTAACCTATAATTGCATGCATCATCACATACATTGCTCAACCACATCATGGCCACATCAATAACATAACACATACATATTTAAACAAGAAAGAAAGTAATCCAATTATAATTTTAATGCTACCTCTTATGCTTAATACAATTCAGTCTCCTCAAGGAATTATTGTTCTTCTTGGTTCTTCTCCTCAAAAACCTATCAATCATAAACACATTCCAATTTATCAATAATTCAAGTATAAACACTAATGCTTGACATTAAACTTAATTGAACCTATTTTTCCTTGATTTTTGACATAATTATTCCTTCTTTGTTTCCATTAATCTCTTGGTCCATTCTCATACAATTTTTTGTCTAGAGTCCAAATATCAATTCAGATTTATGAAAATCAAACTACTTCCCTTTCATTTAAGCTTGACCGAATAGGATAGTATTTGTTCTAAAAATTTTGTTTTTGATTCCAATGATTTCAAACACTTTTCCTTTGTGTGTCACTACACAAAAATACCTTTTGAACTCATTGGAATCATTAAAACACATCACAACAAACTCTTACCCCAAGAACAAGTGTTGGTTGAATTGAACCATTAAAATCCCTATCTTGGTTTTCTTCCAAAAATCCAATCCAAACATGAATTAAACATATAGTTCTATGCCTTAAATCATGGTTTCTATCCTTCCCTAATCATTCTTCATGTCAACCAAATTTAGACAGCATGTTACCCTTGGAAAACAACTTGAAATTTCAACCAAAATAAGCTTAAACCTTAGCCAAAACAAGCTCAAACTTACCTCAATGAATCCTTTATTGAAGCTTGTGTTTTCCCCTTCAATTGTGTGGTTGGAGACTCTCTTCCAAGGTCAAGAATTCAGTTTGGTAGCACCTTCCCTATGGTTTTCTATTTTGGCCGAATTTCAAGTAATATGAGGGGTTATTTATAGAGAAATAAATTTGACCTCTCCCCTTCATCTATGGATGAAATTTGGCCAACAAAATGGCCATGTGGCTGCCATCCAATGTCCCAATTTTCAAATCATGACAAGTGTCCAATCTCCAGAACTTTCTTACTGATATTTTCACTAAAATTGGGCTTAAATCCAATTAAATGGAAGGGTCCAGAATCTGCACTAAATTAGGCCTTATTTAGGCTTAATGTGGGGCCCATAAATGGTTTGGGATGACCCAAAAAGATGACCCAAAGACCAAATCACAATCCCAGACCATTCTGAAACTTTATCGGTTACTATTCACTAGTAACATTTCATAATTTTTTTAGACCTTCAAAAATTTATTTCACTCCATGAAAAATCCATTTTTCATATAAGGATATGATTTGAAACTTTTCAGAATTTTTCTCTACCTCTAATTATTTACTTTGAATTTTCCCTACTTAGGCCTTTATCGGTATAACTGCGGGAAAATAAATTCTCCAAAATAAATTCCTATGCTTCCAAGGCCTGAAACCAATTCATAGATTCCCATAAATATTTAGATAATTAATCAATATTTTTTCTAGAATTATTGAGGTCTCTAGCTATTTAAAATAATTATTTTTCTTTAATTTTTCACTGTTTTCCTGAAAAACCTTTGTGTTCGGGAAGTTCCACAACAATTCATTTTTACACCAATTTCACCTTTAAGCCTTTTTTAAGGTTCCAAAACCTCTAATTTACCCTTTTACTATTTTTTGAGAATTTTTTAGAATTTTTCATTTTGCCTTTCTTGGACTGATAAATTTGAAAATGCCGGTCCGAACTCTTTTTGGGTTTCATACCATGTCTAATTTTCTTAGCCAATCTTTTTTTCCTATTGGCCCTTAATAAAAATTTTCATCCCTTCTATCAATGCTAAATTCAGCGAGATGTGATATAACTAGTTTGTAAAAATTAATAATTACATATTGATAGAGACTCTTATAATTAGCGAGGATATTAACTACTAGAAAAGAAGTCATTTTTGTCTATTTTTGAAAATAGAAGAAAAAAGACTACTGTACTCATATGTTATAGGGTAACAGACGAGTACGAATTATTTATACTCGTTTGTCACACTCTAACAGACGAGTATGCATATACATACTCGTCTGTTAGAGCATAACAAATGAGCATACACGTTTGTTACTTATGTAACAAACAAAAAGCTTTTTATTTTGAGTTTCAAACCTCCAGAACGTAGCACCATTTTTTAATCAGATCAGAGCAAACCCTAGTAGCAGTTTTCTCTTCTCCTTTTCTCCTTCACCTCAAGCTCCTTCTTCTCCTTCTTCCTCTCTTCTCCTACAACACCCAGCGTTCTTCTTGCTTCTCCTTTTTGGCTGGCGATAGCTTCTCCTCTCTTCTCCTTTTGAGTGACGCAACAGCTCGATGACCTAATAAATTCCACAGTTAGCCTCTCTTCTTGACAACAGATAGCTCCTCCTCTCTTCTCTTGCATTCTTGATGACACTCTCTCCTTTTTTCACGACTTCAGCTTTGCAAGATGCAAGATAAATTGGGTGATTTGGTGTTGAATGTTTTGATTGTGTGTGATTATTATATTGGTGTTGAAAGTGATTGTTTGGGTTTTTGGGTGTTGAAGATTTTCTATTTAAATTGATTATTGGTCAATAATAACTTTTGGAAAGCAATGATAGTGATTGGGAAAGTATATTTAAATTAAAAGCATATTAAACTTGTTTAAATATTAATGCACATAAGGTGTTTATGAAAATACCTAGGTGTGAAATTCTGTTGGAATATGATAGTTAATTAAGTGTCCTCATTATTTAATCTTCATGTTGAATTTTAGAAAGCTATAGGATTCTAAAAATTAAAATATCTATTTAAATAAGTTACAATGTCATTAAATTTTCTAGTTTTAAACTTCCTTGTATCATATAATTGAGTTGGGGTGTTTAATTTTTCACTTAACTAAGCTAATTTAGATGTTATTCTTATCATCTGCTTTGATCCTGAAAATTATGATTTGTATGGAAAGTATGACATGATTTGGTTTTACTAAATTGTTGTCATTGTTACTCTATTTTGGTTTTGCTTCAAGCACTTTAGAATTACAGGTTATAATAAAAACTAACAATGCAAATAATTTTACATTTTTTCTAAAAAAGAAGTCACTATATTTGTGTATTCTAGCTAAAATAGACAAATATAGTGACCTTTTTTTTTGTCTATTAAGAACATAAGAATAAATACACACTATCTACTTCCCTTTAGTCAACATTTCCCCCAAAACAGACAAAAAAGACCTCTATAACAGACAAAAATAGCATATTTTGTGGTAGTAATTTTTGGAGAAAACATTATAAATTTGGGAGATAAAGTAGATTGAGATTTTATATTTAAGACTAAATGTAACTTTTTAACTAACTCTTGGGATCAGAGGTAGTATTAGTTATCTACTAGCTATCTGTGCTCATTTGCACATCATCTTCTATGTAGAGCTTTAATATATTCATTTACTCTGTGATAGAGTGTTATTAAGAGAATGACTTACATTTTTTGAGTTCCCAAGGTGGGTTGCCTTGGAAGAGATTGCATGATAAGCAATACAAGATGGTAAAGGCTTTACAAGTGTTCAGATTAAACTTGTAAAATTGTAGTGGCTTCTCAAGTGTCTGTATTGCACCTGAGGATTATGTTGGCTTCACATATGTTTAGTTTTTCTGGGAATAAAAAACAAGTGTCTAGTTTGAACTTGTGAGAGAATAGTAATTTAATCTTTACGAGATAACTAGGTAACATATGTAAACTTAGGATTGAGGAGCTGAACCAAGATAAATATCTATTTGTAATCTCTCTATCCTAATTTTTTATTTCTAGCTACATAGGTTATAGATCTCATTCAATATGCAAAATCTTATTTCAAAATACTAATAATTTGTGAAAACGTGTTTCTAAAATAATTATTTCATTGTCAGATTGATTTTTGTTAAAATATTTCTTATTTCTCTTTGATCATCATTTGTATTACCCTCTAATTTAATCTCGTGTTGTTTCCTCTGTCCCTCATTGTTTGACTATAATTTGACAGTCATTTACTTTTATATGTAGAAATGTTTAAGAACTCAATTCACCTTGAGTTTGCCAGCCAAATCTAACATAAGCTATTCAAGGAAACTTCTTTAAATAATTTAATAATTTCATATTTTAATTATTTTTAAAAACATTGACCAAACATACGATAAAAAAGTGGTCTTTTAAAAAAATGGTTTCTTAACTAAGGGATTTTTAGACGTACCTAGAGGTGATATTTAGTATGCTTTTGCCTATATGAAGTCTATTCTAAGTATGGAGACAGACTTATGAACAACAAATACGCAAAGAGGAAGAGTTTTGGAGAGAAATTCTATCAGGGAGAAAAAGAGCAGTCACACACCACTTTTGTCTCTCATCATGCATATATTGATATACGTGTACTCCCACTCCTAATAACTATTCCCACCAAAATTCAAAAATAAAAATTGGGTATTCTACTAATATTTATCCTGATCATTCAGCAAATCACAACTGGACTAAGTTTTATTCTACACATCTCACACTCACACTTGGTAGATTATTTGTTATAGATCACCTTCTCCTCTTTCTTTCATATTAAGTGCTTTTCCATAACCGTATGGACAAGACATATTTATTTTAGATGTTCGTATTAGGAGTTTCTTTGGTGAGATCAGCATAAGAAAACCTTATTTATGTAGCTTGTCCTCATAGCTTTCTGTTAAATTTTATTATGCCTTGGATGTCCTATATTTACTTATATACACTTTCTTACAACTAATATAATCCTTCTCGAGCCAATATAAGACTCAAATTGCTTTCCTTATATGCATAGTGTCCACATTTATGAAACTAACAAAATTATAAGGGACATGTCTTAGACACCTACATAGGTGTGTATATTTCAAGAAATCTTCCTTTCGCCCATATATTATATTAGTATACACTAGCCGCTTTTCTAGTGTAATACCTTAGATCGTATCTATTATGATCGTGGGTTATATGCTAAAGTAGCAGATATTGAAGTATATTTCCATGATAATGTCAAAGTCAAAAGGACAACAATGGAAGTATTGTACCTTTTAGGGACTCATATGGCAATTAAACAGGGATTTTTTTTAACACCATTTACAAATTTGTTAAGCACACGCAGTGTGAATTGTATGCTACGATGTTACTGTTATGCCATAAGAGCGAATGTTGATTTGAAATTTGTTATTAACACCATATAGACTTAAGTTTAGATATTCCCAACATCCAAATTGAAATTCTTCATTCCACTCATCATATGTGATATCAATTTTATGAAGAATTTAATGTCTGGTTACAGACATCATGAATATAGGCATCTATGATTCGATCCACGTTTATGTTCATTTGTTGGATCTCATCTCGACGAGCTATAGTTACACTTTAGTTGAGCGACTATAGTTTGTGTTTCTTCTTTACCATATCATTATTTGTTACTGTTTTACTTGTGAATACACAGGTCTTATCTTTGCACACTTCCTTTTAGTGTCAAGTGATTGCTCGTGTGAGAGAGCTAATCTTATTAGCCTATACGACATACTAGACATTATATACTTTTACATAGACACAGAATGATGATAAAACAATAATTTCTTTAAAAACATAATCCCATTACATAAGTTTTGTAATTTTATATCCTCCACATGCTAAGCACTTTTACATGTTTTTTTATACAATTCTCTCGATATTGGCTTGGTCAAGGGATCAACAACCATATATTTGGTTATATATTCTACAGTGACAACTTTCTATGCTATATGATCTCTCCCAAAATTATACTTAATATCAATATGCTTTGTCTTGCTATGATACTTAGGGTCTTTTGTGTAGGCTATGGCTGTGGTATTGTCATAGTGCACCAATACTAGATTTGTACTTTTGTTTCCAAATCCAAGGTGTTCTATAAACCATTTCAGCCATATTACCTCTTAAATTGTTGCAGTGTATGCCACGAACTTAGCTTATATTCGGTGTAGGGCAATATATGTCTACCTCTTGCTACTCCAACATATGGCGCTATTGTTCACTAAGAAGATATAACTAGAAGTTAATCTTTACTCATCACCATCTCCACCTAAATTAGCATTGGAGTATCCAACTAGGCATAGATCACTTCTTTAGTAATACAATGCATAATCAAATGTACCTTTTCAAGTATCTTATATTTTCTTTACTGCTTTCCAATGTCCTTCATCAGGGTTAGCTTGAAATTTACTTACTAATCTAACTATGAAATAGATATCTGGTCTTGTGCACATCATCACATACATTAAGTTATCAACAACGCTAGTATAAGGAACTCTTTTTGTATTTTCTTCTTTTTTGACTTTGTCTTAGAACACATGTCAAAACTTAGTGTTACTCCTATAACCACTGGGATCTTTGAAGGATTGCAGTCTTTCATGTTGAACTACTCAAGAATCTTCTTGATATAATTCTCTTAGGAAAGAGAGAATTCTCTTTGAGAGATTTCTTTGGATTTTGACTCCAAGAATATACTTTGCTTCTCCCATATTCTTCATTTCAAAGTTCGATGGTAGCCATTTCTTAATAGCTATTATCGAATTTAGATTATTTCTGGCCAATAGTATATTATCGACATATAAGGATAATATCACAAAATTACCTTTAAACCTCTTTATATAGACATAATGGTCTTCTTTAATCATTTTGAAGTCATATGAGGTTATGACTTTATGAAACCTCAAATACCACGGTCTGGATGACTGCTTTAGTCCATAAATGGATCTTTTTAGTTTATAGACTTTGCTTTTCATTCCTTTCTTAATGAAACTTGTAGGCTGTTATGTATAGATTTCTTCATCCAAATCACCATTTAGAAAATCTATTTTTACATCCATTTGATGTAATTATAAGTCTAAACTAGTTACTATTGCCAGAATAAGTCTTATTGAATTGAAATAAACAACAAGTGAGAAGGTATCGTCATAATCTATACCTTCCTATTGCATATACCCTTTTGCTACTAACTGAGCCTTATATTTATCAATTGATCTATCCACTTTTCTCTTAATCATAAGAACCCATATGTTCCAATAGCTTTTCGGCCTCATGGTAGATCAACCAATTACTAAAGATGGTTCTTCTCCATTGAGTTCATTTCTTCTTCTATTGCTTTCTTCCACTTATCACTAACAGGAGCTGATAAGGCCTTTTGCATAGAATGTGACTCATCATCTTCTTCTGGAGTAACCATAAGTGCTTTACTTTCAATTGGGAAGTGTCTCTTAGAGACACTTACCCTTTCACTTCTTCTTACAGAAATTGGTTGTTTATCTTTCTTCTTCTATTTTGGTTTTTGTGTCGACCCTTCCATGCTCTGACTTATATTAATATGTTAAAATGATTGAGGATCACTATTTTATTCTGTATCGCCTCGTTCTCCTGTCATATAAAGAGATACAGTACAATCCACTTCTCCCCTGCTAGGAAACTTATTTTCAAGAAATGTTGTATCTCTTGATACAACTTCAGTAATAGTCCCATCTTCAGTTTTTGTAATAAAAACATATCCTTTTGATTGTTCTGAGTATCTTATAAAGATACATTTCTTTCCTCTTGGACCCAGCTTCCCATACTTATAAGAATTATTATGGATGTACGTAGCTAAGCTCCTTGGTCTCAAGATACTAAGGTTGGGTTTGCATTTTGTCCATAACTCATAGGGCATGGAACTACTTGACTTTAAGGGCACACAATTAAGTATGAAAGCAATTGTCAATAAAGCATAACCTCAAAATGAAATTGGGAGGTTTGCTTGAGGCATCATTGATATAACCATGTCTACAAGTGTTTTATATCTCTTTTCAGTAACTCTATTTTGTTACGGAGTGCTTGGAATGATTAATTATCTTATATTCCTTTTTCTCCACAGACCTCTTTGAATTGATCGGACAAGTATTCATTGCCTCAATTAGTTTATTCATATATTGTCTACTTTACTTTCATTACCTCAACGCTTTAATTTTATTGTCTGTTTGATTTTCTACTTCACTCATATATTGTTTAAAGCACTCAAGATCCTCAAACTTATGTGAGATCAAATAGATATCACAATATCCTGAATAGTCATCAATAAAGGTAACAGAATACCATGCTCCATGCCTCGCCCTCACACTCATGGGACCGCATATATTAGAGTGAATTAATTGCAATGTACTCTCAGCTCTAGCTCCCTTACCGAAAGGTTTTCTAGTTACTTTTCCAGCTAGATAATTCTCACACAAGGACATTTCCATATTAGTGATTTCACCTAGCAAACTCTCTTTAGCTACTTTAATCATTCTATTTTGATTTATATGTCCTAGTTTAGCATGCTAGGCATTTGTATAAACACTATTGGAAGAAGTAGTGAAACAATCATGTGTATTAAAATCGCAAATAATATCCATGATAAAAAACTTTTTTGAAAGAAAAGCTGAACCATAAAGAGTCAAAGTGAAAAATATGTCTCCACGCTTGTCATGTTCTGAAAGACATGAAACAAAAACTAAATTTTGTCAGATGTTGGGAGCATGAAGAACATCATATAGGACCAAGGTTTGTCTAGTATGCAAAGCTAATTTGCAAGTGCCAATGCCTTTTATGTTAATCCTTGCATTGTTTCCCATATATAGCTACTTACTTAGATGTGGCAAACAATGATATTCCACAAAGGAGCTGCAATCCCTTGTTACATGATATATTGAGCCTAAGTCCAAAATCTAAGAAGAACAAATAGATTCAATTAGAAAAGCAGTGTTTGAAATGTATGAAACATGTGAATTCATATAATCTACTAATATATTTTCCTGTTCATTTTGCTCAGTGTAATCCTGTGCGAAATGGCCTATCTTTTGGCATGCATAACATCTGACCTTCTTCGGGTCAAGTTTCTTCTTCTTGCCTCCCTTGTTACCTTTTTTCTTGAACTGCTTCTTGTTCTTTTTGAACTTGAAGTCGCCTTTCTTTTCCTTTTTGTGAAACTTCTGACCTTTCTTGAAATTGGGCTTTTTGTTAGAAGGTCCTACACCCTTAGTGTAATAGGTTTGGCTAGAGGATTTGTATGGCTTTAAGTGCTCATATTCTAGTTCAAGGTGTTTGGCCGCATCATTAAAAGTGACAATACTCTTATTATGGGTGAGGTTAACTTTTATGCACTTCCAGTTAGAAGGAAGTGACCTTATCACAGCTTAAACTTGTTGTTTATCAGTCAAGGTATACCTAGCCTCTTTGAGTTCCCTTATTATGTTAGACATCTCCCTCAGGTACTACTTCATAGGAGTATTTGCTTTAAGCTTATAGGTATCGAGCTTAATTGTTAACCTTCTAAGCTTAGTTGTGGACATCCCACTGAACTTGTGTTTTAGGGTTGTCCACATGGCTTAAGTAGTATCAAACATTTCAAACTCACATATGAGGTCATTAGCCATGGTTCTTAATAAAGTGTTTCTAGCAATGTTGTTTTCTCTTCTTCCAGGCTTGAAAGAGCTCTTGATCTCTTTGATGTTGAGCCATATTCCCAACTTCAGGTTCCTTTATTAGGACAGTGAAGGGCTCTAAGGCCTCTTGTTCCTTTAAAATGTATTGCACCTTTTGGTACCATTTTCACCCTTATTTAATTCAGCTATGATGTTTTTTACTACCATTTTCAATTCTATGACAAAGTTATTCTACATTAAAGATTGTTCCCTATACGAGAACCAAAAATTGAAGGACATTTAAATGATTATATAACATTAACATAGTATACAATGTTTTGTACTTATATTATTCCTGACAGGTAAATAATGACAATGCTGGGTGAAATGGTCATTCTTTCACCCTCTTGAGTATGTATTTGGAAGCGTCACAGTTCAAGTAGTTCATGAAACAAGCTTGTAAATTGAAAATTTGCACTTAATTACTCAGGTTACTATTCACTTGATAATTCCAAATTTTAGGTCCAACTTTGATAATTCATAACTAATTCTAGAAAAAATTTAAATAAGGTGATTCTAATTTTTTTTTCAAGCTCTTTCACTCTTCTACAAGGGAAAAATATTTTTTCTTGCCCAATTCGTACAGTAAATGCTGTGAAATTTATTATTTATTTGGTAAATTTTCTAATGTCTAGGGTTTTTACCTAACTTTGGATTATTATAACTTTTCAACCAAATTCTAATTTGAGTGATCTACCAGTCATTTTAAATCCTAAAGTGAGATATATAAGTCTACCAAATTTCATGATGAGACTCCATTTGCCCAGATTCATGTTGTAACAACGGTTATCTCTAACTTATTATTAACTTTTTTAAACTTAAAATTTAATAATACTAACTATGGTAAAAAAAGAATCTTAGTCTCCTTATAACATAATAACTTTCACATTTATCAAAATCGAGATTTCTAAATTTTGATAATTAACATCAATTCTCAAAACAATTTCTCAACAAATTCATGTCCCACATGACAAGTTTATAAATTCATGATTTCATAAGCATTTTTTAATAACATAAGTATCTCAAGGAAATTTCAACAATAACACATTTTATTGCTCAAATCATAGCCCAATGGCATTTTAAGAATCTCATGTAATTCAAAATCACTCACAAACATAATACAAATATATATAACAAGTGGAAAGTGATTGCCTTTTACTAAGACTATAAAAAGGACTACCACAAAGTCAACCCTGTACTCAAAAAAAAAATTCAATAATTAATATAACCACATATTAATATAAGCTAATTAATTAAGCTTGTATATATTAGTTAAATTTCTAATTTAATTTAATTTAATTTATATTCTAAATTCTCGCAACTCTTGTAACCCAAAATTAAGTATTTTAGAACCAACTTATAATTTTCTAACAAGCCAAATTATTTATTGACATTCTTGGGGATTATTTACTTTAATAAAAAGAATTTTCCAAAATTTCTAAATATGCAATTATTATATTTTAAATTCTAAAAAAAATCCCATTTCAAGTTTAAACCTCAAAATCAAACCATAAAAAATTCAATAGTACCTCAAATATTTATAAATAAATAATCTAACCAAAATTGTAATGGTATAACTATCAGATTTCTTTTTGGGAAAATGACAAGAAAATGACTGTTGAATTCTGAAATGACAAAATCGGCATGTAAATTACTGAAATGACAAAATGGGCATGGGGTATCAATATGGAATTTGGATAATTTGCCAAAAAGACTGAAATGCCCTCAATTTTTTCGGGAATCAGAGGGCGGGATATTGTGCAACGGAACTGGAGTTTGGTTGGCGGTTCTCCACTCGACAAAACTGCATAGACCAGAGGGTTCCCCGAACTCTCACATTGCACTCGGCGAAATTGCATATGGTTGTCACAAGTCTCACATTGCCATGGTTGAGGAACTATGAACGAGGTATGTGAATAGCGTCCGGCTTCTTCGTCTTTTCCGTGGGTCGCAGTGAGAAGCAATAAACCAGTGAGAAGCTTCAATCTTCAGAAGGGAGAGGGGGTGGCTAGAGAGAGAGATTCTGAGGGAGAGCACCTGTAAGGTCGTCACCGATTGAGGAAGAAGTCGATATTCGTTCCGACCCCGGTAAGCCACCTAAATCTCTCCGTCTTGTGCTTGTCTGATTGGAGTGTTTTGATTTGGAGAAAACGGTGAATGTTGGTTGTAAAGGGGGAAGCAATGGTAAAGGCTTAAAATGGAATGTAAAGGTAGATTAGATTAAAAGTCGGTGCTTCTGTGTGTGACGGAATTACAGAAGTTGCTTGCTTGCTCTAATTCATATAACTCGGTCCATGTTTGACGAGATATTTCTCTGATTGTTGTTGTCTGATTGCTGTGTTGCTGTAATGTTGGAAGGCATAATATACGTGTGTGTTTATGATTGCTACACTACTTTTTAGAAGCCCATAAATTGAGACCACTGTCGCACATGAGCCAGTGGATGCTTCCTGTTTCCACCCCCTTGTTTGGTCTGTTCGTGTAATGGACATTGCACATTTTTAGCATTGTGTATGGGACTAAAATGAGTTCAACTATATCCCCATATTGGTTATGCAAATTTAACATTGTAAAATAAATTGAAAGGGGTGACTCTTCGTGGGTAGAACTCTGTTTTGAAGATATAGCTACCTAATGGGCATAACCTCAGTCATTTAGCGGTGCAATTTACCTGGGGATGAACATGCATATTCATTTCAGTATGTACCAAGTGAGAATAACCTTTGTGGCCTTCTTATGTATTGCTATTATTTACTTGGTCATCTGTGGCACTGTGTAGTAGTAATTTCCATAATATAAGTTACTTGAAGATGCAAATTTTGTAACATTTCATCGAGAAAGAATCACTTTTGATGCATATTCATTTATTTTTTAATCTGTTGGTCTGAGGATTGAAGAGGTAGAGATTAATCTGCTGGTTTGAGGATTGAAGAGGTAGAGGTCGCTGAAGTGCTGAGAAGCATCAATCGCATTGCTGTCATGGAGGAGGTTGGCGAAGTAACTGTGACTGCGACAAACGGTAATATGCAGTTGTAATAGGAATTAAGTGGTTGAGTTATATAGGTTTGGTAAGATTAGATTGTTTTTAGTTTGTTGTTAAAGTGTATTATGTCATTAGTCTCTATTTTCTGCTCTGTTCTGTGAAGTGAGAAAGAAGCAATAACATTCATTACATGATCATTCATTACATGATTAGCAAATTTAGTTATCTGAGTAGTAAATAGTCGAGGTTCATTTTGTGGCTAAATAACAACACCTATAATGTGAATGACTACACTGGAAATGGTAATGACAACTTTTTTGAAATGCAAAGAAAGTTGAGCTGTTCAACTGACCAGATTTAGTTATTTATGCTTGTTGTAGAAGGAGGGCCAAGTGAAGAAGTGAAGAATGGCTACATGTTGTTTAGACGAGAATTTCTTAAGGGTGGGGAGAAGTTTAAGAATATGTCTGAACAAGTGAAAAAGGCATCAAAGGCATGGAAGCAGTTGACACCAGAGGAGCAGAAGAAATACAGTGATAGGGTGAAGCAATCAAGAAAGGAAGGGATGAAGAAGAAGAGGAAGAAAAAAGTGGCTTTTAGCACTCGTTGCTCGGTTCGGCAATTTAAGTCATTAGTGGACTTCATAAAAGATGATGAAGATTTGAAAGTGAGGGTACAAAATTTAGGCTTTGGCCATTTACTTGACATTGGATGTGAGAGACTCCCTCGTGACCTCATAGTATGTGTTCTCCGAGCATATGATCCGCCTACCCATCAATTTCTAATAAGAGGGATAATAAAGGAAATAGAAGCAAATGATGTTGCAAACTTGTTGGGTGTACCCCACACAGGGGAGAAGGTAAAAATGGACGTATGTGATGATGATGAGACATACCAGAGGTTGAAGGAGGAATTTGGTAAAGTCCCTTATACGAAGATACTCAATGACATTAAATCTGGGCAGAAGAAAGATGAGTTTGAGTTCTTGTTTATGCTGTACACACTTGGGAGTTTTTTAACTCCTACTTCACAAACAACTGTGAGTGACAAGCTAATAAGAGTCATGTGTGTACCATGAAGGGATTTCACCAATTTGATTGGGCCACGTACATTGTGAAGCACTTGTGGAAAGAGATGGGAGATTATGTGAAAGTGTACACAAAAGCAAAGAAAGACGAAGATGAAGATGAAGGAAGCTGCAATGTGGGAGGATGCATCTACCTCCTGTTGGTATGTATTTCTGACTTATGCTTTTAAGTTATTGTTTTCTTTATTTGTGGAATTGGCAAGTTAATGATTTACTGTTGTAGTTATATTTTGCTGAGCACTTCCCACTATCCAAAACTGTTGAGAGAGGGTCCCTAAATGCCATTCAATTCTGGACTGATGAGAGGATAAGGAAGCTGGAAAAGAAGGAGAGGGAAAGCAAGAGGGGTTTACTGTATAAGGGCAAGGGAAGTATGGATAGAAGTGGGAAGGATGAAGGAAAACTCAGAAGTGTGGGTCATTTACACCCGGTATGTGCTTTCGTTACTAATTTTCATTCTCATTAGCAAATAATCTCATGAAAAAAGTGTTTACTCATTTTAAATTGTTTGCTGCAGGAGTTACAGAAGTTGCACGGACGATTGATGGCTCAGATCGAATTAAGCACTAGGAGGCTTATAAGTGCAATGGAAGATGAGCTAGATAAGGTGCAGATAAGGATAGAGGAAAATAATGTGACCACAGATGATGAGGACCCTATTGACGTCCCAGATGATGATAAGGGAGATGATGATGCATTTGGCGATGAGGACCCCTATGATCATGATGGACATGA
This sequence comes from Neltuma alba, assembly GCF_004799145.2. Classification (NCBI taxonomy): domain Eukaryota; kingdom Viridiplantae; phylum Streptophyta; class Magnoliopsida; order Fabales; family Fabaceae; genus Neltuma; species Neltuma alba. Next base: position 367,905 of record NW_021632496.1, read on the forward strand.
GTCTGATCACGAAGGTGATGATAGAGATGAGTTCCATGGGGGAGATGATCAGGGAGACGATGATGCAACTGGCTCAGATAGGGGTGATGACATCGGTGTTGCAGCAGAAGGTGTAGACAAAGAAATTATGGAGTCTCCCCTGCCCTTTTCCCCCATGGACAAGGGATGTTAACTCTGGAGGTCGCAAAGGGAGATGAAATCCGCTATCAATTCTCCATGGATTTTGACAAAGCCAACTAAGAGGCGAAAGAGGCCCATGGATGACAAGGACCGGTTTTATGACATAGTTTCCCGTATGTGTTCAAGCAAAGAGGGTGACATGTATGTACATATCCACTACCCACGTAATCATATTCATTATAGTTTTGTGCTAATTGACTACATGCATAATGATATTGACAACATATTTTTAGGCCTTTGGTGAAAATCTCTGATGAAGATATCACTCGGAATCAGCTAAGGACACTTGGCGGAATTGAGAAAATAGGTAACCAGGTAAGTAGAATATTTGTGATGAGGTCATTTAATTGTTTAGTAGATGCTGTGTTTTGGGTTCATCAAAACAATCATCTCTTTGCGTACAGCTGATGTCAACTATGTGCAAGACTCTAATGGCTGATATGGAGAAGGAAGGGCAGGTGAAACGGCACATTTTTTATGCTGATTTTATGGTAAGCTTGCTGAGATGTTAGTTTTTTGTCGATTGATGTTGATAAATGACTAAAATGTTCATGTTTTAGGCAATAATGGCAGCTAACCCAAAGCTGTGGGATGCTACAAAACGGAAGAAACAATTTTTACCTGAAAATCTTTGGACCCACACTTGTTGGCGCTCACTGGTTCTGTGTTGTGCTTGAGCCTAGCACAATGAATTTCTATGTGCTGGACTCAATGAAGCCAAATTTAGAGGGTAAGAAGAAGAGCAAGAAGAAGGGTGTAATTATTGATGACATGACGACCGTGGTCACTGAATGTGTAAGGATAATGCAACTCATCTTCTATGATTGACATTTCATTTACCTTTTATTTACAATTGCGTAATGATATTGTGTAGAGGAATAGATTTTATGACATTATTGAGATAGTTAAGCCTAATGCCACTGGGAAGAAGAAAATGAGTGATATCATTTGGGCTCCTGTTCCGCAACAAAACAATCTGTGAGTGGTTTATGTTGTTGATATTATTACGTCTCAAAGCAGCCCAATGTGTTATTTTCATTCTTTTACATCGTTGGGATGTTTTGATGTGCAGGCGAGATTGCGGCGTTCATGTATTAATATGGTTGAGTAAATGGAAGCCCGGTGAGATACTTCACTATACGGATGAACAAGTGGCTGAATTCCGACGAAACCTCATGTGGTGGCTAGTGAATCATGAGCTTAATTCAAGACGTGATGAAGCATTAAGCTTGCTTTCATCAACCCAAGCCACCACACTGACCAAAAGACGGTATCTGTGATAGGAGGAGACATTATGTAGATTAGGCATATAGTATTTGTAAAAGGAGTGTTAGTTTGAAGTCTTAATATTTGACTTATGGTTGGAGGTACTAAGTGGCTGCCAGTTGTTGGCCTAATTGCAATCCTTTTTGGGATAATTTGAGTAAAAAAGTTATGGTATTTACAACATGCCATGTGACTTCCGTGATGATAATCACAAGTTGATTATTTGTGCCCTAAATTACATCCACTTGGACCCAGGTTCACTACACAAGTAATAGGATTAACAACTTTCGGATTGAGAATTGCAACCTTTGTAATGATAGTTACCACATCGCTGTTGCCATTTGCATCTAAAGTCTTTCAAGCCCAAATCATGTTTTTTGAATCCATTTTCGCTACCCCAGTAATAATAATGACAACGTTCGCACTGATAATTGCAACTTGTGTAATGATAGTCACAATCTTCCTATTGCCTTTTTCAACTCTGCATGTTCATACCCAATTAACACTTTTTTAACGGAAATCTACTACCTCGGTAATGATAATCACAACATTCGTAATAAACATTGCAACTTTTTTAATGATTGTTACCACCTCGCTATTGCTTTTTGCAACTGCATTTTTGTCCCCACGTATAAATTGTCACAGAATTTCACAACCTGAGTAATGAAAATCACAACATTGTTAAGGGAAATTGCAACTATAGTAATGACATTTACCACTATGGTTTCTCCATTTGCATCCCCATGTTCAGGAAATTGTCCCATTTCCGGTTCCTTTAAGTCAAACCCACGCATCAAATTGTTCAGGAGATTTTACTACCCCTGTAATGATAATGACAACATTGGTAATGTTAATTGCAACTTCAGTAATGATATTTACTAGTCTGCTTTTCCCATTTCTGGTTCCCTTAAACCCACGCATCAAATTGTTCATGAAATTTTACTACCCCCGTAATGATAATGACAACATTGGAAATGTCAATTGCAACTTCAGTAACGAGATTTACCAGTCTGCTTTTCCAATTTCTGGTTCCCTTAACTCAAACCCACGCATCAAATTGTTCATGAAATTTTACTACCCCCGTAATGATAATGACAACATTGATAATGTTAATTGCAACTTCAGTAACGACATTTACCAGTCTGCTTTTCCCATTTCCGGTTCCCTTAAACCCACGCATCAAATTGTTCATGAAATTTTACTACCCTTGTAATGATAATGACAACATTGTAAATGTTAATTGTAACTTCAGTAACAAGATTTACCAGTCTGCTTTTCCCATTTCCAGTTCCCTTAACTCAAACCCACGCATCAAATTCTTCACGAAATTTCACTACCCCCGTAATGATAATGACAACATTGGAAATATTAAATGTACCTTTAGTGATGATATTTACCACTCTGCTTTTTCCACTTCCACTTCCTTTATTTCAAAGTCAAGTAACATATTTTCAGGAAGTTTCACTAGCTCGGAAATGATAATAACAACATTGGTAATGTGAATAACAACATTGTTGATGACATTAACCACTCCAGTCATACCCATTGGCAACTTCCACCATCTCCCTCGAGGGCATTAAACAAAAGGTCATTTGTGTTGACAAAATAGCATAGAAGTACACCAGAAGAGCATCATAGAATGTCTACATTAACATTCAGACTTTACTACATGTGTAATGGAATTTACCACTGAAGTGACAATATTTACCAAAAACCAGTAGGCCCATCACAGAAGCTACATAACTTATATTCAAATGACAAGTTAACAGTAAGATTAACCCACCACCTAATGTTTCCTCGTCATTCACATTACAAAACATATCCTACCCAGTGAATATCATTTACAAAAAGGATAGCCTACCCATCATACGATTTTTACATTAACATTCAGACTTTACTATATCTGTAAAGGAATTGACCACTGAAGTGATAATATTTACCAAAAACCAGTAGGCCCATGACAGAAGCTACATAACTGATATCCAAATGACAAGTTAACATTAGGATTAACCCACCACCTAATGTTTTCTTGTCATTCAGATTACAGAACATCTCCTACCCAGTTAACATCATTAACAAAAAAGATAGCCTACCTATCAACCCTTCTCCTAAAAAAATTAAAAAGGGTTCAAGAGTCATTCCATTCCTATAACAAAAAAATTACCCCTGTTGGTATTGACATGAAACCTTAAGTTGGGCTTGGATTCTTGCATGTTCTTCTTGTGTAGCCAACTTGCTGGCATGCACTACAATGGTAGACTTTCTTGTTTTGAAACTGCGACTCTTGCCTATTTATCCTAGGCCTTCCAGGTGGTCGACTAGTCAAAGGTGGTGCCAAAAACACTTGACTTGCTATATCTTGCAGCCGATAGTTATTAGGATTTGGCATGTCGATTGTCACCACTGGAGTCATCGTCCTACCATAAATCTTTTGTTGGGACGTAATCTTGTAGCATTCTTCAACAAAATCATACACATTGCAATTCAAGGCCTTGATAGCTGCACATGCATGTGGGCATGGGATGCCTGACATTTGCCAAGCTGCACAGCTACATTCACCTTTTTCAAGATCAACATTAATGGCTCCTTTTGCTGTATGGACACACACCCTACCCCTTCCGTAAGGAACACTTAACATCTGTGCAGATCTCGCCACATTTTCCATCAATGTTGCATTTGTATTTGGGCCTACACCATTCTTCCATTTGCTCATTGTCATGCTTGCTGCATACATCTTCTTGGCTACTTTTTCACGATGCTCATGTATAAGTTGGGCAACATTATATCTTCTCTCCTTCAGCATCCACGCATTGAATGACTCTGCAAGGTTTATTGTTATGTTGTCCCATCGTTTAAAAGGGAACTTGCTTAAGGCCCACTTGTGAATATCACCATGATTGACAAGCCATTCAAATAATTGGGAATTGAAGTGTCTCATGTTATCCATTGCTTGATCAAACTCTGTGTCAAGCCTTGCATATGCAATGGCATCTAGGAAATGCAGTCCATCCTCCCTTGTGTTGCCACTTGTCTTCCTTTTTCCTCTATTTAACTTGATCATTTGTGTACTGAAATTCTCCTTAACATGTCTGTAACAGTACGCATGTTGCTCACCTCCGAATATTGCTTGCACAGCACCTATAATTGCATTGTCGATCTGAAATGATTGTTAATTGCATTGACCCAAATATCTCATTAATCATATGTAAGAACCATGTCCAATCCTCAAGCATCTCTCCCTTCACAATCGCAATGGCAAAAGGTAATAATTCGTTGTCCGCATCATAAGCCGACGCTGAAAGTAGTGTCCCCTTATACGGTCCACTTAAATGACTTCCATCAATATACAGTACATGTCTAGCACCAGCAATAAAACCCTCTATACAACATCCATAGGCTATGAATACACGCTCAAATCTGTTGTTCCTTGCAGCCACCCATTTTGCCACTGTTTTGTCATCGGTTTCCTTCAACCGGTCACATATCCATGGAATAAGCATGTAAGTTTGATCAGGTCTGCCATGTATGTCCTCCAACGCTTTTTCCTTGGCCCTGTATGCTTGCTTGTATGTCAACTTCACACCATAATCTCTTTCCAACCTCTTTTTTATATCATTTGGATGCATGTCTATATGATCCCTAACCTCTTCAATTATAATTGATGATGTCAAGCTAGCTGATCCATCACGTGTCACGTGAAGATTGTCTTGGGCATTATGAACATGCTCATTTTTTGAATGTCGTTACACGTAAAAATGCTGGAGTACTCTTTCCAGCTGCTCTCGCACTGATCCTCCATGGACAACCTTCAACATTGCATTTGACATACATATGGGCATTAGAATTCCTCACATATTTATACTCAAATTTGTTTGCAATGCTGAATTTGTGTAGTTTCTTCTTGAAATCATCCGCATCTGGAAAAGTCTGCCTCAATCCTAACAATACTGTCTTCCATTTCAGGGAATTCATTCCTGGTAAAGGAGTTGGTGCACTCTCTACTGCATATGGCAGGCTAAGAACATTTTCAGCTGCTATGTAATTCACACATTCGACAACATCCTCAATCATTGGCTCATCATTTTGCTGTGACAGTCCCGACAATTTTCACATGTTGCATGTATAATTACAACATTTGTTATGATATTAACAACAACATTATCGCAAGTAACAACTTTCATAATCCGAAACTTGTGACTTACCTGTTTCGATCAGCCACTTCTTCCTCTGTATTCTCATTACCTTTAGCTGCTACATAAACATGTGCATTACTATCATTATACTCAAATAGGTTGTCAACTTCATCATCATCAATAAGATCTATTAATATCCTATCATTCAAGCCCCATGTGTATTTAATGTCGCAACCATTACTATCTACACCAAACCATTCTCCTATCATAACCCTCAATAGCCTTATACCCTCCTTGATCACTCTTACCCTGACAGTTCCACCATAGTACTTAACTTCACCATCACCATTTTCTGCAAACTTCCCACCCACATAAAAGTAACAAGCAAGACGCTTTGAAGATGTTGACCCAATGTTAGATGTCATCAAAGCTACCTAACCTGCACCAGAGAAGCATAAATCAATATTTTAGTTCCCTAATAATCAATTTCATTTATCAGGATTTTGAAATTTTTCTTGCGATTTCACAAAAAATGTAACACCCAAAAAACGCGCGCACACACTTCTGCATTGACAACTTAAATATGGGATTTCACAATTCCAATAATGAATTTGACAACACTTACCACCTCATGCTTACTGTTAGCCCTCAAACTTCATGCCCACATTATCAGTTCCCACCATTTTTCCATTTCTGATGTATCACTCTCTCATCCTGGTCAGATTCTTCATTTAAACCATCTACACTCATAAACCCATCCCCATTAGACCATGTACGAGTAAACTGACTTGAAAACCCAAACCCATCATTAAGCTCCACTTTCTTACGTAATACCCACGTTCAACCCCTCTCTCACTACAAACCAGGTTGCCCACAAAGCAATTCCACCGTAATAAATTAGATTTGTAGAATGGTGAAAGTTGGAGGAGTAGATAAGAGCATTTTAGGAGAAATTTTCCTTCCCTTTTTCGTCTTCTCAGCGTTCGACTCTGCTCCACCTCCGTTTTCAGCTTCTGATCTCTCCCTTTTGTTACGTGTCATGTCTTTGTTCTTCATGAGTTTAGACTGACCTTGCCGGTGACCAACCACCGGAGCTTCGACGACCGGTCACCGGTTACCGGAGTTCCGATGACTACTCTTTCTTATATATTGACTACTCTTTTTTAGCTATTGACTACATTTATTTTTAAACTCTATTGACACATTACTAGAACTCCGGTGACTGGTCAGGGGAGCTCTAGTGACTACTCTTTCTTATGTATTGACTACTCTTTTTTAGTTATTGACTACATTTATTTTGAAATTCTGATGACTACTCTTGCTAAGTTATTGACTAGTCTAGTAATGCAATTTACTACTCTTGTGTAGTCAATAGCTATATAAAAATATTCATCAGAACTTTGAAAACAAAAGTTGTCAATAGTTAAAATAGAGTAGTCAATAGTTATATGGAAGTAGTCACTGACAGTAAGGACAATGTTGTCATTTTACAAAATTTGAAAATTCCAAAATGTTACTGGGGTTTGAATTGGAATTTTGAAATTTACCTACCCTAATTTTTCATTTAGTAATTTTTAGGGTATTTTATTGTCTTTTTCCCTTAAAATTTTAATAATATGTCCAACAAACTAAAGAAATTATTTAACATAATTTTGATTAGTACAAATATGATATATCTCATAAATGACAGATTTTTCAACTGAACAAATGAATTTAGATACTAAAAACCAATAAATGGGCAAATATAAACTGATTAAAATTAACTACTCATTTACCTCTAAATTCCTATGGTCATCTATTATCAAAACTCAAAACTTATCCCATATATAAGTATTACAATTTTTTCTAATTACTATAGTAATACTACTATTAGGAAGCATAAAATATATTGGAAATATTCATAAAGAAAATTTAATAAAAAGAAGTATTTTTATGTATCCAAATTATCTTCAAATTTTGCCCTTCCCTTCACAATGACCGCATCTTTGTCTTTCTTTTCCTCTCACTCTCTCTTTCTTTCTTTCCTTCTTTACCTCTCATCTCTCTTTTATCTGTAACCTTCAACTGTTCCTCTCTCTATTTTCTCCCTTCATTAATTTCTCCCTCCAACCATCCATCCCCAATTTTCTTCTTCATCATAAATATTGCCTTATTTTCCACTGAATTTGGTGGAAAAGGTGGTGAGTTGTTTTTTTAATATTATTATTTTACATTATTTTATTTTTTTACTTTTTTTTTGCATAAATCCTGAAATAAAATTTAGGATATTACACATGTGATCATCAAGTTTACTACATATTTGGGGATACTTTATCCTCTGACTTGTAATAAAATTTCACAATAAATTCAATACATATACAATATCAATCCAACATTGTATTAATCATTTTTATACATCATTATAGTCCATCATACATGCCGATAACTTTATTTCCAATACATATCACTAATTGGTACATATAATCTCATAATCACATATCATTGTTGGAAATTGTGCCCTAGGGGCCAATCATTATGTTTTGAACATTGTTAATTTATGAATTTATTAATTACATTATCATATTATTTGCATGTTTATTGTGATGACTATCCTTGGATAACTCCTGGTTTATCCTAAATGTCCCTGGTCGGTCATCTATGTGGGAGCAAAGATGAAATAAGACCAGTATGACTTTAAAGATATATAGAGATATAAATTAAAGTCATAGGCACATGTAAGAGTACAAGGTGTTGGACCGACCCGCTATGAGAGAGCTACATGGGTTAAGTCATAAGCTTCTCTCATATACAAACCATGTCACTGTGCCCTTTGACCTGAGATCATCATGGATTCATACATGAGAAACGCTTAGCTTTGACCTAGTCAAAAGTCACTTTTGACCGAGTGATCATAAAGACTATGTTCAGGCTTAGTGGTTTTTTTCATGCGGAGGAATGTGGATGGTCAAGATGGAATTTGTCCCTCACATTCGTAGAGAGACATTACTGGGCCCCTCGATGAGTGAGTCTGAGAAATGTATGGCCATACTATAATGGAAAGGTAGTTCCGTTTCTATACTCAGACTACTCAGGGATCGAGAAAGTAACGGTCATGAATAGGAGGATGACGTTCTCCATGCCTCATCCATGACCAAAATGTCGTGTGACAAAAGGGACATGATATGGTTGTATGAAAGGTTACATCGTTCAACGATCCTCATATGATTTGGGTAGTCGTGATGTCTTGCTAGAGACCACTTACGACTTGTGTGTCATTATAGTTAATGGCCCACTGCCAACTTCATATGGGCCTACAGGGTCACACACAAAATAGCCCAACACGAGTTATGATGTCCAGATTCATTGAATCTAAGATATGTCCAGATTCAATGAATAATATAGGGTGGACGTGTATATATATATATAAATTCGTATATATATATTATATAAATATAAGAGATATTAATTGTTAGATTTAATTTATAAGGATAAATTAAATATATATAAATTAATTCTGTCATCTCTTTATTAAATAAATAGGTGAATTAAATCTGTGAGACGGATTTAATTTAAACCATATTTATTTAATTGTTCTCTTATCTGATTAGGCAATATTTGATATTATATTAATTTCAGAATTAATTTAGAGTTAATTTCGAAATTAAATATTATTCATTAAACCTATAGCATCCTATATATTTGATATGAGGAGCTAGGGTTTTAAGTGTGAGAGTACCAACAGATAAGAGACGGCCTAAGAGAGATAAGAGTGGATGGATTCTCTGAAAACCCTAGACGGACAAAAGGGCACTAGCAAGCCATCTGTAACCGGAGAGCTATTCGTGTGGATACCGGTAGAGGAAGCCGACCGGAGTTGTCGATTTCGAACGATAAAGGAGGCGAGCAGAGGCATCCTGAACGATGGAATCACCGAGCCACTCGGAAACCGAACACCGAAGGTAATACTTCTTACTACCTGACTTAAACGCGATCGGTAGATCCGGGCAAGGGATTGAAAGTTTTAAAATTTTTAAGTTTTTTCGCTGCGCGTCGTCTTTCAATTCCCTTCAATCATTACATAACATAAAATAATACACTATTTCACATTTCTTCCTTTCTTTCTTTGTTCTCTTTCAAGCATTGCTTTGCCATGAGCATGAACCTATTATGTTTGGTTAAGGGAGAGTGAGATTCAGAAGAATCTTAGTAGTAAACATTACCTAAATGCATGCAAGACAAACACAAGTATATGACATGCTTGGTTTCACATACTTTCAAGCTTTAAAAATAACATATTCATATGCTCAACATTGCAAATGTATATGGCCATGAATTAAACAAATCATAGAGCAACATTTAAGCATTCATGCTTTCAAACCATCATCAAACATCATCAACACGCAAAAAGGAACAAGTCTAGACACTTAGAAAAATTTTCGGTGAAAACCAACTTAGGTCACAACTTGGGATATCCAGGTCACAATATGAGTGCATAGGAAGCACTCTTGAATTGCAGGAAATTGAGGTCATGACAAGCTAAAAGTCAGGTCGCGACTTGAACAATTGAGGTCACGACTTGAGAAACTGAAGTCGTGACTTGAAGTTATAGAGAGCTGTTTGCAAAAACTTTGAAAAATTCACTAAGTTTTTCAACTAAATGCTCTACAAACTATGCACAAAATTCAAAACCTTCAAGTAAGTGGCTAAACACTTAGGATCAAGTTTAAACAAATGCAAAATGCTATGCAAGAGTGCAAATGCAAAAGTATAGAAAAATAAGATATTTGTTTCTATTTCTAAAAAATTTTTATGCTATGAAATGCAAAATTTAAGGTTTAAAAACTAAAGCTCAATGAGAATCAACTCAAATCACAATGGTGTTGACAACCAATTACTAGGGAACCAATTTCTTGGCTCCCAGGCAACGACGCCATTAATCAGACCGAAATGTCACCTTCCAGGTCATCAAGAATGTGATTGCAGTAGATAATGTAGTATAGGGCACAACCTATCGTTCTTCTCGAGGAGCACTATATTGGAAAACCTAGACTAGATTGGCTATAAATAACATATTGATTTGAGTAAAGAAAAGGGGTTCAAATTGATAAAACAATGGTGCAATAAAGGTAAAATGCAAAGCAGCAAATCTTTTTTGTCTTTTTAAATTAATGAAGGAATATTTTGGATTAAAGAGAAAGTATGATGAGATAGGCTCTTGATGATGAAAACTTAGTTGTCGTTGCTCTTAAATTGATATGGGAGTTTTCAAAATCTCTAAGTATGATAAAATCCCTAAGCAATCACTTAGGTCTAATGTTTTAATTAATGAAAACTTATTTCGATCAAAGTTAATTAACACCTCTTAAAACATTGTTAAAAACCACTTAGAGTGCAATTAGATAGATGACGTAAATGCTGTTAATGATTGTCAATTAACAACCATGGATACCAAGCAAGCAAATTAATTATCAATAATCATTGACAATCAACTAACAAATAAAGAATAAAAACTGATATATATAGATAATTTAGCATAAAAACAACATCCAATCCAATTACAGTAGTCTAAAGTTTTACCATCTTACATAAGTGTAGAAATTCCTAAATCTAGATCTAACACAAATTCAAGCATAAATTTAGACTAAGAAAACTCCCCTATTGTGTCCTTAAGCTCAAGCTTTGTCCTTCATTACCAAGAGACTAAGGATTTAGATTCTCATGTCTTCGAACATGTCATAATCACTCCGAGAGTGTTCAGCCATGAGAACTGCTAAAAAGGGGGTTGGAAAAATAGAGAAGAAGATGGTGAAAGTAATTTAATCATTTTAGAATTACAGAAAATAATGGAAAAATGAAGAAAAATAGAAGTTTGAGGTAAGGGATCAATGGAGGCTTGAGAGAGAATGGTTGAGGCTTCTATCCTTGCAAATCTGCAGAATGGAGCTCCTCTGGTTCGTGGTTGTTGTTTCCCTTAAGTTTAGATGCAGAATGACCTATTCCAAAACGCATAGCTTCACTAAACGTGTTCAGGTTGTGACCTCAGAAAGCCATGTCGTGACCTGGGTACACAGAGGCACATTTAGTCTTGACCTAGCTCTAAAATGTGCAGTTTCACTGAAAGGGCACCCAAGTCATGACTTGATAAGTGCATGTCATGACTTAGGGACACAGAGACATTCCCAGTCTTGCATTTTGGCTCGTTTAAACTTGTGGCTCCTTTAATGCTCTATCTTTGATCTTAAATCCTCCTCTAAATGCCTGAAAACAATAGCAAAGAGCTTTGTAAAGATTAAACTGATTAATTACAGTTTGGACGAGATAATTAACCTTTTTTACCCTTAAACTAGCAAAATACAATGCATAAATTGATATTATCAAAAGGATATAAATGCATGCAAAATAAGGGCAAAAGTATTGCAAAAAATCAGAAAGCACTTAAGAAAACTATGTAAAGATTGGGTTCTATCACCTATCCAACTACAGAGCCGAGACATATCAAGTTAAAGGGGAAGTTGGATTTCTTTAAAATTTATCACAAACCTACTTGATTCAAGCTTGTTTCTACCTTTTAATTAGCACAAATCCATTCCTTTCTTAACTAGAATAGATTTGAATAGCAAGCCTAACAAGGGTTTTCATCCTCTTAAACTCAACAAAATCCAAACCCAAGCTCAACAACAATAAGGATAGCAAAAACTAGATCAAAGACCATAATCATACCTTGTTTTAGAGCTTGAACTTGCTTAGAATCACTTGAACTTCCTCTTCTCCTTCTCCTCTTAAGCAACTCAGCCTCCCTTCTTCTCTTTCTTATTTGGTCAAAAATCCCTAATGAAATAGGGAGGGAGATATTTATAAGCACCAACATGAAATCTTAGCTATTGATCAAGAAATTGCAAGATCTAATCTTGGCTATCTATTTTGCTTCTTTGTCTTATAATGACATGTGTCCTCATGACGTCATGCTTACATCATGAAGCCATGTGTCTCTTGCGCATTTAACATGTGCTCTAAATAAAATATTGTAATATTGTAATTTAATCTTTGCCAATTATACCCTTGCATAAATATTAAAATTTTAAGCTTATCCCTACTCAATATTGGCACCAAAAACATCCTAAAAATAGAAAGGGAATTGTCTAAAAATAATTTTTAGGCACCAAAAACATCCTAAATATAGAAAGGGAATTGTCTAAAAATAATTTTTAAGTCATCTCCAAAATTACTCCAAAAAATTATACCGATTGGGTAACTTATCAGATTCAGACAATTTCGAACAGTGAAAATTTTATACACTTGGTGCCACCTTAGAAGACCATAGAGAAAAATAATAAACTCTATTGACATGTTAGACAATATCACTGAGTCATGAGTAGAGATTTTACTATATCGGGTAGACATAGGATTGTCTAAAACCCACTCGTACTGTGTTTGGTTTTCTCTATTGTCTAAAAATATCTTCTGATGATTCAACGTGATGACTTATAGGCTTATTAATGGCATCATGATTCATTTGCTGACTCAGTGCACTGACTTGTATGCTTACTCAATGCCGTAATCATTGCTTCTAATCCATTTGTCTCCTATTTAGGGGACAAAATTATTTAGTATTTGATTGGAGTATTTTATTCAATCCAGAGCTCTAAAAATATATCTATCCATACCATAAACTTTCTTTAATTCTGGAGAAAATTTATTAATTTTCTTAGACCATAACTCAACCCATAGGTATTTATTTTTGAATTTCCTATAAAATGCCCTTAAATGGCATAATTAGGCTTTAAATATTTTAAAAGCCATACTGCTGGTCTTCTGGAGATGAGACTAATTTTATAATTTTTTATAGTTTCTTAACTTCTGAATCCCTATTTTTGCTTATTTTTCTGAGGCCTTTCTATGGCTCAAATAATTAAATCTATCTATATACTTTAAAATGAGCCATAATCTTTAAAATTTATTTAAAGTCAACTCAAGTGTATTTTTGTCATTTTTGACCTTAAATAAGCCTCAGAATCTCATTTTCCATTTTATGAGAATTTTTTAAGAATTTTTTAAAGCTAACCTCTACATTTTTAAAGGTTGGGAACAATTTTACAATTCATAATAACCCTTCAAATAATTTTTCTAATTTTTTCATGAATTATTGAAGCCCTTATATATTTTAAATAATTCAATTTGTCCAATTTTCCTTTAATTAGCCAAAATTCTAAGGAAATATAGAAAATTACAAAATAAGTTATTTTCATTTTTTAGGTCTCAAATACTATTATGTACCCTTTATTCTATTTTTCATATTTTTTTGAAAATTTTCTAGAATTTCAAGTCTACATTCCCACTCTGTTCAATATTGATTGGATATTTTAAAAGTGACAGTTTGGTCTTGGTCTGGTTTGAGTTCAAAAGTTGTGTCATCTATTTGTTGGCTACCTTGCTCATTTCCAAGGTTAAGATTAATAGGATGTGATAGGAATAGCCCAAGGGTATGATTATGCATGAATTTCTCTCTATTTTACCCCTTATTTTGATACAAATTTTGATGAAGGGATATGGATGGAATAATACATTTTGTCAAGGGCTAGGTTTGGAAGAATGGAATTATGTAATAAAATATTATGCTTTCTTCATATGTGTGATATGTGGAACACATGAGGTAGCTTGGGCATTAAATAATGAGGACACCTAAGAGGGTTTATGTGGTAAAATCACAAGGGAAGTGAAGCAAGATCAAAACAAATGTCTTAGGGTAAAAGTAAATTGTGAAATTGAAGGATTATTATAAGGCAAACTTGACTTACATTATAAATATGCCTTTACCTCCTACATGGCCAAGATTTTTCGTCAGCACAAGGAAAGGGGAGAGAGGCTAAAAATATGAATGGGGAAAGGAGAAGAAGAAGATTAAGACAAACCATACAAGATCAAGCTCCAAGACAAGGTATATTTATAGTTTTTGATGTAGTTTATCTTGCTATTTGTCTTGTTGAGTTTAACCATGGTTATGATGGATTTTGGAAGTTAAACTCTATGTTGATATGCTGTCCAAATGGGTTTAATCCATGGAAGTGATTGTTTGATGTTAAATTAATGATTAGGAGGAAGAAAAGAGTTATAATCAAGTGGTTTTATGATGAAAATGAAATGAATCCAACTTTTCTTGACTTTATGCGAATTTCAACTAGACCTAGGGTTTTTGATAGGGTTGGATTTTGATGATTTCAAAGCTTCTAATATGTTTACAATGGAAAATTGTATGGGATAAAGGTGAGAAAGTAAATTTCGAAGAATTAGAATTGGAAATAGAGTTTTAAACAGTAAAACCCTATGTGTTTGGCCAAGGCTTGTTCATGATGAAGGAGTTGGATTTTGTCTAATTTAAGCTTTGAAATGGATTTTACATGCAAAATTATGTGGAAATACCATGTGAAATTAATTTTAGAAAGAATTGAAGTCAAGCTCAAAAGTTAGAAGTCAATGTAGCTTAAAGAGAGCAAAGTGTTGGTGTTAATTGTAATCATGACTTTGAAGAGTGAATGGCATTCGATGTTAATGTATTTAGGGTTTTGAGACATTAAGGAAGATGAATGTAAAAGGTTGAGCAAACTGAAACATCCTACCTTTAACCCCTCAGAGTATACATTCGTAAGTGTTATGGTTCAAGTAGGTTATGACACAAGCCTGTGGATTAAAAATTTTCAACATAACTACTCGGATTGCTATTCACTATTTAAATTCAGATTTCAGGTCCAATTTTGAAAAATCATAATTAATTCCATAAAGATCATATCTCCTTGTGTATACATCCAATTAAGGTGATCTAGCACTCATTTTAAAGCCTGGGATGTGTACTATAACTTTGTCAAATTTCATGGCTTAAGTCATTCATTTGATAGGTCAAACTGGAGCTATAAACTCACTGGTTTAGGACCTACGTTTTATCCCTTAACCTCCTTTTTACTTTAATTCTTTCTATTTCTTTGACATACATAAATTGGGTTTACACTTTCCCAATCATCCTCATATATTTCTATTCATCCCATAAAAATTGTAATTAAATACATGGCATCATTGGCATCCATAAAATAAATTACATAATAGGAGAATTACACATTGAGTAATAACATCATTCATTAACGTCAATAATTCTCCACTTTCTTCTCCTTGCCTCTCGTGCCATTATTGCCCACCATTGATTGACCTAAATGGTTGGTTAGGAAGGGGTGAGATTCGGGAGAATCTCAGTAGCAAACACTACCCATAAGCATGCAAGACATAATGCGCATGCATGACATGTTATAACAGTAACATATGAATGCCATGGAAAGTAAGCTAGAGCATTTCATGCTTTCATAACATATTGCCAAGGCAAAACATAACGTAAACCTGAAAACATAACTTTGCAAACATTTCATCATAGCTTAGTCACATCATGGCAACACCACCACATCACGCAAGCATACATATCAAGCACACAATACAGGTAAGTTTACTACCTTGTAACATAGCTTTCCTCTTGTTTTTCCTTTGATTCCCTTGTCTTTCCAACCCTATGGATTTTCGGTCAACACCATTAAACATCCTCTTAGATGTTCTAAGGTCTTAAACACATCAATACATGATGCAAAACAATTATTAGAGTCAAGTCATCAACTTATCTCGACTTGATTCTTTCTTGAACATACTTGAACTGTAACTTTTGAGTTTCAATTCTAACCTTCCTAAAATTATTTCCACATACTATCCCCACATAATTTTCTATGTAGAATCTATTTCCAAGCTCAAAACAATCAAAATCCAATCCTAACCATTCAGAATAGTTAAGGCCGAACAGAATCACAAACTAAGGGAAAGTTGGACTTTTTGCAAAATCAACACAGAACCACTTGATTCTTGTTGTTTCCAAGCCTTTAAACATGCTTCTAACATCCATATCATCTTCTCCTATTCCAACAAATTTCGTGCAGCACCTCCCCATAGGATTTCAATCATCAAAAACCCAATCAATCCAACCACCAGCTCAAAAATAACAAGGGAGGTAGAAACTACATCAAAAACGGCACACATACCTTGTTTTAGAGCTTGATCTGGCTTGAGATCACTTGGCCTTTCTTTCTCCCTTTTCTTTCTCTCTCTAGAAACCATTTTGCAAGAGCTTCCCCAAGGTTTCCATGGCTTAGGACGAAATGAGAGGGAGGGGAGGGGTATTTATAGAAAACAAGATCGAATCTTAGCTGTTGATCTTAAAAATACGTGACTTGATCTGGACCATTCATTTTCTCTTTTTATCTTGTGATGACACGTGTCCTATGACATCATGCTTACCTCATCTTGATGACATCATGCTTACATCATCAAGCCACATGTCTTTAATCCAACCACACACGTGTCTTGCATCCGACTGTACACGTGTCTTACATCCAACCGTACACATAATACCTTCTTTTCCCATATAGCCGTACACTTGTCACTTTCATATTCCTTCATCATTTTGACATTAAAATAGGGAGGAAATTAATATAAAATTCGTGCAAAATATAGCCCTTAGGTATTCCTCTACCTATTTTGCCATTCTGCACCGTATATGGTACTTTTTTTAGTCCTGACTTACCCGGTACCACTGGGACATGTTCTGGCACTATTTTCTCATCTTAATTAAGTACATATAGAGCCAATCTTAGAGGAGCATAGATAAAAATAATTAGCTCTACTGACACGCTACTTAACCTTATTGAGTCACGTAGTAGAGATTTCACTATAACGGGTAGACAAAGGACTGTCTAAAATATTCCCGTACCGTGTTCTGATTTTTATGCTGTCCATAAATATCTTCTGCTGAATCAGCATGATGACTCGTAGGTGTCATGATTGCTTTTGGTGACTCAGCATGCTAACTCAGCACCGTCATGATGGTCTTTAGATATTTTCTTTCTCGTTTTCCCAAAAATATCATTAAATAATACTTAATCGGGGTTACCTTCTCCGAATTCTTTCTATCGGCTCGTAACTCTATTAATCTGTCTCTGGGTTTCATTCTTCCCTTTCATCACAAGAAATTTTTCTTGGGTCAAAAGTCAAACTCTAGACAGCTATTTTGACTTTCCCCGGGTAGGGTATAAATAGACTTTAAATTTAATTAAAGCTAACCTTGTCAGTTTCTGGGGACGGAATTAATTTTACAATCTGTGTAAATTCCTCAACTATTGTTCCCCAGTTTTTCCTGGTTATTTGAGATCGTCTCATAGCTTAAATAATTCAATTTAAGCTACTATCTCAAATTGTCCAAAACCCTGGAATGACTTTAGGGCATTTCTGTCATTTCCAGCCTTATATCGGCTCTGGGATCCTATTCCCATTTTTCTAGAGTTTTTAAAAGTCATTTGGACCCTTTTTGCTAACTCTGAGCATCAACCGACCAGAACTTTTATTATTTACAATTAGGTCCCTACTTGGCCTAGGAATCTTTTCTTTGCAATTTGGTCCCTCCTTAGGCCTAACCTTCAGAACCATCTCTTACAAGTTTCTGGCATAACCTCTGGCCTTAGTTATTTCTAGTTCATCATTGTTTAGTCCCTGAACACTATTGTTTTACACATTTGCCCTTGGAAAATCTTGTTTTTTCTTCCCAAGGATCTCCGGGACTTTCGTTGTATTGGACTTAGTAATTATCCTTTGCTTGTGCTATTACTTATAGTTATGAGCCAAAATTTGGGATGTTACACAAACAACCTAAAGTGTCAGAGGCCAAGGGAGCAAGAGGAAGCAAAGAAAAAGTTTAAAGATACAAGGTAATGAACTTACCCTTATTGTGTGTCTAAGATGTATGCTTGTGTGTTGATATTACTTGATGATGATCTAGAATATAAAAGATTAAATGTTGCTCTTTTTCTTATTTATTTCATGGCCATGTCTGAATAAAATATTAAGCATCAATGCATATCATTTTATAAGCATACAGGCATAAAAGCATGTAACCACGCATGTCATCCACTAAGTATAAGTATTGCATACATATGGGTAATTGTTTGCTACTGAGATTCTCCAAAATCTCACCCTCCCTAAACCAACCCTAATATGTGCAAAGAGCATAGGAGAATAATGCAAGATGTGGAAATGCAAGAATGAAGGGAAGAATTGAAGAATTGAATAAATTATCATGATATGTTATGCCATTGATATTATGTAATGTGTAAGAATAATAATGGCATGTATAGCTGGCTATGATGATGTATGAAAATTGTTAGTGCATTGATGGAGTAGTGATGTGTGTCACATCCTAAAAAAATTTACCCTCATATTGGAAGTTAAAAATTGAGTCGAGGGCCAATATAGAAAGTAGACAGAAGGACAAAACAACTTCTGATATAAAACCCAAATAGGGTCTAGACTGATATTTTTAGAATTATCAGTCTAGAAAGGGCAAAATTGGAAATTTAAGAAAAATTCTAGAAACTTTTTGAAAAATGGTAAAAAGATAAATTAGAGATTTTTGAACCTCAATTAAGGCCCTAAAGATGAAAATAGCATAAAAATAGCTTATTACAGAATTTCTTGAAAACAAAGGTTTTTCAGGAAAAATAGTGAAAATTGAGTGAAAATAATTATTTTAAATAAGTAAAGGCCTCAATAATTCCACAAAAAAGTGAAACAATTATATAAATATTTAATTGAGTTTATAAAATTGATTTCAGGCCCTGAAAATACAAGAATTAATTTTAAGAAATTTATTTTCATGGTTTTACCGATAAGGCCCTATTTTGAAGGAAATTCAAAATAAATAGTTAAAGGTTGAGATAAATTCCAAAAATTTTTAGAATTCTTTCCTATTTTTTAAAATAGGATTTTTCATGGAGAAAAATGTAATTTTGGAGGGCTAGAATAATTATTGAAAGTTACAAGTGAATAATAAACGACAAACTTCAATTTTGCTTGGTATTGATATGTTATGATTGGGCCACTTTCCTTGCTCCTTCCAGATTAGATTTGGGCTTTATTTTGGGCCAAGAAAGCCCAAAAATTTTGTGCAAAATAGTAGGCCATTAATTGAAGGGGTTTAAGCCCAATTTAACCCTAAAAAATAAATGGAATAATCATGAATAAAGACACTTGGCAAGTCAAGAAATTGGAGGCATTTGATGAAGGCCACATGGCCTCTTAAGTGGCAGAATCTCATGCCATATATAAAGGGAAGGAGGTCAGAAATTTTCTCTATAAATACCCCACAAAATACTAAAATTTTGGCCAAAATTGAGAAGCTTAGGGGAGGTGCTGCCAAGTTGAAATCTTGACCTTAAGAGAGAGCCCTAAATCACGCATTTAGAGGAGGAAACATCAAGCTTAATCAAAGATTAATCAAGGTAAATTTGGGCTTGATTTTAGTTAAGTTTAAAGCTTGTTTTGCTTAGAAATTCAAGTTGTAATTTGAGGTTATTATACTGCCCATTTTAGTTAGAATGAATATAGTTTAGGGAAGGATAAAGCCTTAAAAATGAGTTGGAATTATCATGTTTAGATAGTGTTTGGATTGATTTTTGGAAGAAAACAAAGTTAGGGATTTTAAGCATACCATTCAGCCATATTGAGTTCTTGGGGTAGGAGTTTGTTTTGATGATTCCAATGAGTTCAAAAGGTGTTTTTGTAACATCTCAGATTTTAGGCCTAGAAGTACTAAAATTAGTCTGAATTAGGTAGACTACTAGACCCCTTTTGGCAGAGGTCCTAGAGGTTCCCTGAAGGGACAGAGGGATTCCTAGGGACTACATCGCGAAAGGAAAGTTTTTGGAGAGTGAGAAAAGAGGAAGTTAGAGACTCAGAAGAAGTCTCAGGGCTTAGGAATGAGAAATAGAGATAAATATAGGCCAAAGGTTATGTTAGAGGCCTTAATGAGGTGAATTTTGAGGTTAAGTCAAACCAGGGGTAAAATTGTAATTTTGTAAAGTTTTGGGCTGGTAAGTGCAAACATGGAAATTATGCTCGAAAATCCCAAAAAATGAAAAATGGTAGGTTAAGGCCTGAACACTTCAGAAAAATTTCAAAAAAAAAAACAGGAATAAGGTCCAGAGGCCTGTATGAGGCTAAAAATGACGAAAATGCCGCTAGAAGGAATTTATGGAATTCCCAGGGTTTTGACTGATTTTGAATATTATTGAAAATGAATTATTTAAAGTATAGGGAGGCCTCATATAATTGGAAGAAAAGGGGAGAAAATACTTCAGGAATTATCACAAGTTTTAAAAATAATTCTGTCCCCAAAAAGCGAAGAGGTTGGCTTTAATGGAATTTAAAGCCTATTTACATACTATCTAGAAAAAGTCAAAGTCAAATGTTTAGAGGTTGATTTTTGACTTTAAAAAAATTAGAGGAATTTCCCATGATGAATAAATAATATTAGTACCTAAAGATAGATTCTCGGAGTCTCATATCGGTAGAAAGAATTCGGTCAAGTTCACTCTGAAGTAAATATTATTAATTATTTAATTATTTTAATAGGAAGAACAAGGGAAGAGCATCACTCTCTCTTTAGGCATGTTATATAATGCCATGTGGATTTATTTGAGATGAGAAAATGGTGCCAAAACATGTCCTAGTGGTCCCCGGTAAGTTAGGACCTGAAAAAGTACCCTATACGGTGCATAATAGCAAGATAGGTGGATGAATGCCTAAGGGTTGTATTTTGCACGAATTTTATATTAATTTCCTTCCTATTTTAATGCCTTAATGATGAAGGAAAATGGAAGAGACAAGTGTATGGTGTGAGGGGAAAAGAAGGTATTACGTGTACGATTGGATGCAAGACACGTGTACGGTCGGATGCAAGACATGCGTACGGTCAGATTAAAAGCATGTGGATTGATGATGTGAGCATGATATCATCATGATGAGGTAAGCATGATGTCATGTGATACTTGTCATCACAAAATTAAAAGAGAAAATGGATGGTCTAGATCAAGTCATGTATTTTTAAGATCAATAGCCTAGATTCAGTCTTATTTTCTATAAATACCCCTCCCCTCCCTCTCATTTCATCCTAAGCCATGGAAACCTTAGGGAAGCTTTGGAAAAATGGTTTCTAGAGAGAGAAAGAAGAGGGAGAAAGAAAGGCCAAGTGGTCCTAGGCAAGATCAAGCTTTAAAAACAAGGTATGTTCATGGTTTCTGATGTAGTTTTTACTACTCTTGTTGTTGTTGAGCTTGGTTATGGATTTTAATGATTTTTGGGAGCTTGGAACCCTTGGGGGAGGTGCTGCATGAAATTGTTAAGGATAGGGGAAGATGAAATTGATGTTAGATTAATGCTCAACAGCTTGAAAGGAACACGAATCAGGTGGTTTTATACTGAAATTGGTTAAATTTCATGATTGTGTAACTTGAGTAGTGTTATGGCCAGACCTGGCTCTTGTACCTAGGATGTGATTTTGATGCTTTCAATGTGTTTAAAATGAAAAATTGTGTAGGGATAAGATGAAAGAATGAAGTTGGAAGCATTGGAGTCAAAACTGAAAATTTAGTGATAGATTTCATTTTTGGCCTAGAAATAGGGGAAGGAATTGGAGATTGATGAATCTCAGCTCATATTTGGATTATTTGGGAAAATTTGTGCAGGATTGGCCTAAGAGAACAATTTTTACAAAGCTAGAACACTACATGATAAATTAAGGAAAAAAGGATTAAGTTTAAGGACATAAATCTTCCATATTGTGTAATTCTTGGTCCTAATGAGTAATATGACCCTTGTGGTTGTGATTAGGACCTTGGGGCATCCAAGAGAAGGTTTGGATGTGGTTGAGCAAGCAACCTTAATGGTTGGAAACAAAAAGGAGTAAGAAGAAAGCTTAAGGACACAAAGTAGCAAACTTGACCTTACTCTTTTGTGCTTGGTATTTGCTTGCACGTATGACATGTTTCTATGTTATATGATTTTATGAACTCATGTGTTGTGATTGTGAATGTGTTTGAAATATGCCATAGGCCTATGTGTTTTATAATAAATGCATGATGATTTCTAAACATGTCATTATGTTATAAAGATATTAAGTTGCAAGCATGCTATAAATGCCAAGCTTGCCATGTATGTTTGGGTGGTTATTGTTTGCTACTGAGATTCTCCCGAATCTCACCCCTCCCTAACCCACCATTTAGGTCAAGTATGATGGACAATGATTGCATGAAGGAGAGCATGAGAAGGAAGGAGAAGAAAGTGGAGAATTATTCATAATAATGATTAAAGCTATTGGTTAATATATAATTCTCCTATTGTGTAATGTAACATCTCAAATTTTGGCTCATAGATACAAGTAATAGCACAAGAAAAGGATGATTACTAAGTCCAACAAAGATCCCAAAGATCCCTCAGAAGGAAAAAGAGATTTTCCAAGGGTAAATGTGTAAAACATAGTGTTCGGGGACCGAAAAATAACGAACTGGAAACAACTAAGGGCTAGAGGTTATGCTAGAAACTTGCAAGAGATGGTTCCGAAGGTTAGCCTAAGGAAGGACCAAATTGCAAAGAAAAGATTCCTAGGCCAAGTAGGGACCTAATTGTAAATAATAAAAGTTCTGGTCGGTCAATGCACAGAGTGAGCAAAAAGGGCCTAAATGACTTAGAAAAATTCCAGAAAAATGAGAATAGGATCCCATAGCCGATATAAGGCTAGAAATGACAGAAATGCCCTGAAGTCATTCCAGGGTTTTGTACAACTTGAGATAGTAACTTAAATTGAATTATTTAAGCTATGACACAGCCTCAAATAATCAGAAAAAACTGGAGAACAGTAGTTGAGGAATTTACACAGATTGTACAATTAATTCCGTCCCAAGAAACTGACAAGGTTAGCTTTAATTAAATTTGAAGCCTATTTATACCCTATCCGGGGAAAGTCGAAATAGCTGTCTAGAGTTTGAATTTTGACCCGAGAAAAATTAGAGGAATTTCTTGTGATGAAAGGGAAAAAACGAAACCCAGAGACAGATCAACGGAGTTATGAGCTGATAGAAAGAATTCAGAGAAAGTAACCCCAATTAAGTATTATTTAATAATATTTCTGGAAAAAGGAGAAAGAAAATATCTAAAGACCATCATGACGGTGCTAAGTCACCAAATGCAATCATGACACCTACGAGTCATCATGCTGAGCCACCAACTGCAATCATGACACCTATGAGTCACCATACTAAGTCACCAAAAGCAATCATGAAAACCTACGAGTCATCATGTTGAGTCAGCAGAAGATATTTATGGACAACATAAAAATCAGAATGTAATGTGGGAATATTTTACGTGTATGGTCGGATGCAAGACACGTGTGGTCGGATGCATGTGCCATTGGATTAAAGACATGTGGATTGATGATGTCAGCATGATGTCATCAAGATGAGGTAAGCATGATGTCATAGGACACATGTCATCACAAGATAAAAAGAGAAAATAGACGGTCCAGATCAAGCCACGTATTTTTAAGATCAACAGCCGAGATTCGATCTTGTTTTCTATAAATACCCCTCCCTACCCCTGCATTTTGTCCAAGCACAAGGAACCCATGAGGAAGCTCTTGAAAATGGTTTCTAAAGAGAAAAATAAGAGAGAGAAAGAAAGGCCAAGTGATCCCAAGCCAGATCAAGTTCTAAAACAAGGTATGTGTGCCGTTTTTGATGTAGTTTCTACCTCCCTTGTTATTTTTGAGTTGGGGGTTTGTTTGATTGGATTTTTGATGATTGAAATCCTATGGGGAGGTGCTGCATGAAATTTATTGGAATAGGAGAAGATGATATGGATGTTAAAAGCATTTTTAAAGGCTTGGAAACAACAAGAATCAAGTGGTTCTGTGTTGATTTTGCAAAAGTCTAACTTTCCCTTAGTTTGTGATTCTGTTTGGCCTTGACTATTCTGAATGGTTAGGATTGGATTTTGATTGTTTTGAGCTTGGAAATAGATTCTACATAGAAAATTATGTGGGGATAGTATGTGGAAATAATTTTAGGAAGGTTAGAATTGAAACTCAAAAGTTACAGTTCAAGTATGTTCAAGAAAGAATCAAGTCGAGATAAGTTGATGACTTGACTCTAATAATTGTTTTGCATCATGTATTGATGTGTTTAGGACCTTAGAACATCTAAGAGGATGTTTAATGGTGTTGACCGAAAATCCATAGGGTTGGAAAGACAAGGGAATCAAAGGAAAAACAAGAGGAAAGCTATGTTACAAGGTAGTAAACTTACCTGTATTGTGTGCTTGATAAGTATGCTTGCGTGATGTGGTGGTGTTGCCATGATGTGACTAAGCTATGATGAAATGTTTGCAAAGTTATGTTTTCAGGTTTACGTTATGTTTTGCCTTGGCAATATGTTATGAAAGCATGAAATGCTCTAGCTTACTTTCCATGGCATTCATATGTTACTGTTATAACATGTCATGCATGCGCATTATGTCTTGCATGCTTATGGGTAGTGTTTGCTACTGATATTCTCCTAAATCTCACCCCTTCCTAACCAACCATTTAGGTCAATCAATGGTGGGCAATAATGGCACGAGAGGCAAGGAGAAGAAAGTGGAGAATTATTGACGTTAATGAATAATGTTATTACTCAATGTGTAATTCTCCTATTATGTAATTTATGTTATGGATGCCAATGATGCCATGTATTTAATTACAATGTTTATGGGATGAATAGAAATATATGAGGATGATTAGGAAAGTGTAAACCCAATTTATGTATGCCAAAGAAATAGAAAGAATTAAAGTAAAAAGAGGTTAAGGGATAAAACGTTGGTCATGGAGCAGTGAATTTATAGCTCTAGTTTGACCTACCAGATGAATGAGTTAAGCCACGAAATTTGGCGTACCTATAATACACATCCCAAGCTTTAAAATGAGTGCTAGATCACCTTAATTGGATGTGTACACAAAGAGATACAAATTTTCAAAGTTAAGGCATAGAATCTGGGAGTTCCAGAATTTACCAAATAAACCGTGATTTTATTGATTAAACTGTATGAATTGGCCATAGATAAGTCCAGTTTGATATTTTTCCCTTAAAGAGAATTGAAGGAGCTTTTCGTAGAATTTTAGAATACCTCAATATTATTTTTATGGAATTAGTTATGAATTTTTGAAATTGGGCCTGTAATCTGGAATTTGAACAGTGAATAGTAACCCGAGTAATTATGTTAAAATTTTAAATCCACAGGCTTGTGTTATGACATGCTTGAACTATAACGCTTATGAATGCGTACTCTGAGGGGTTAAAGGTAGGATGTTTCATGTAAATTATGTATATAAATGCCAATGATGTAATGTATTTGTTTAGAATATTTATGGCATGAATGGAAAGGTATATGAACGAATGGGAATCTATAAGGCTAGTTGTTGCATATTCAAAGGAAGGGAGAATCTAAGTAAGAATTGTTTAATGAATAAAACGTAGGTGCTGGAGCAGTCAATGTCTAGCTCCAGTTTGACCTATTAAATGAAAGAGTTAAGCCATGAAGTTTGGAAGACATGTTGTACACATCCCAAGCTTTAAAATGATAGGTAGAACACCTCAATTGGATGTGTACACAAGGAGATACGAATTTTCAAAATTGAGACACGGAATCTGAAAGTTTCAGATTTTACCAATGAATAATAACCCAAGTAATTATGTTGAAATGTTAAATCCACGGGCTTGTGTCAAGATCCGCTTGAACTATAACGCTTACGAGTGCATATTCTGAGGGGTTAAAGGAAGGATGTTTCAGTTTTTGTGTGGGGAGACACCAAGGAAAAGTGTTTGAAAGCATCGGAATCAAAATTAGAAATTTTGAACTTAATAGGGACCCTATTCGGCCAATGCTAGTTGAAGGTGAAGGAGTGCGATTCTGTTAAATCTAAATTGATATTTGGATTTTACATGAAAAATTGTGTAGGAATGAACCAAGAGATTTATGGAATCAAAGAAGGAATAATAATGCCAAAAATCAAGGAAAAAGGGAATTTGATTAGGTTTAAGGTTAATCATTTGTGATTAAGCTTAAATGGTTGATAATGTAGCTTGTAATTATGCTTGAATTGATAGATTTTATGAAGAAGAACAAAGGGGAATACTAAACGCTTAAAGAGACCCAATCTATAATTGATTGTTTTCTTGCTTGCTTAATGTGTATGTGTTGCTTGCTGGTGGTTGAATTGTGCTATGGTAATGGATGCTTTATTATGTTTGGGATGCTTTGGCCAAATGCATAATAATATGTTAATGTGAATATGTGCTAGTTTTCTTTATGGCATAATTATGCAAGAGTTTGAGGATGTCTTCAAGCATTTTAACATGTCACATTATGTAAAGCTTAATTAACATGACAATTATAGTTCATTGTTACTGAGATTTTCATGAAATCTCATTCCTTTCTATGTGAAATTATGCACTAACTAGGAAGTAGATCAAGCAAGGATAAGGGCAAGGAGTTGGTTTTCGAATAATGAAGTTATGTGACTTTTATGGCTATGTAGTATTATGATGAATATTAAAGAACTTTATTATGATTTTGTAATAAATTTTAGATGTTGTAAACTTAGGACCATATATTTTATTACTGCTCATAAATATTGATTTGATATGGCTGGTTTGGTATGATAGGAAAGAAAAGAAAGAAAATTCAAGAATTTGGGATTAAGCGGATAAAAATGTCCCAAAACTAAGCAAGTTTGGGACACATAAAATAATGGGCAAATGGATGAGTTTGGACCTGAAATTTTGTAAGCTCATAGATCTTTTTTAAGCTTTAAATCAAGTGGTATATCATTAAATTTGGAGTTTTGTGCTAATAGTTATGCCTTTCCAAAGTTGGGCTAAAATCTTGAAAAATTTAAAATTGACCAAATGAATAGTGCAACTTTGCGTGTTTCCTGACTCTGTTATGTAAGAACATTGTTAGTGGCAGTTTCACCTAAGAGGGGGGTGAATTGGATTATACAAAAAAATTGAATTTTTAAAATAATAACTAAATAAAGAAAAGAAAGTAAGTTTAGAAGGATTTCATTGAAGAAGAGTAGAAGAAGAATACACACGAATTCATACTGGTTCGGTCTCAACTACTTGACCTACATCTAGTTCTCATAACACCTTTGAGCTTTCCACTATACCCCAAGATTCAATGGGCTCTTAGTGCCACAGTACAGTAA
This sequence comes from Neltuma alba, assembly GCF_004799145.2. Lineage (NCBI taxonomy): Eukaryota > Viridiplantae > Streptophyta > Magnoliopsida > Fabales > Fabaceae > Neltuma > Neltuma alba. The sequence continues at coordinate 395,610 of NW_021632496.1, forward strand.
TTAAGCTCACTTTCAATCACTCCCCTACTTCTCGTGAGGTTACAATCCTCTCAAGAGTCCCATACTCTTGAGTCACTCCTTAAGTTAAGTAAAAGAATTACATACTCTCTTTTAGAGTATATATGATAAACACTGATGCTCAAAATGGGAAAACAGAGTATTGAATACAGAAGATTAATTTTGACAGTTAGTAGCTCAATTCATTCACTACTTCATTCAATGCTCTTGGTGGTTTTTATAGTTAGAGACTTCCATCTTTTCGTTATACACAAGAGCTTGTAACAATTGTGATATCATTTGCGTGTGTTGGCAGTTGCAATGGTTGTTCATAATAAATGCACTTTTGACCCAAGGAGCTTGAGCCTATAATATAACTGTTGAACCTTATAACCTACAAAAATGTCTTGGTAGAGAAATTAGTTTTCTTCATCAAGGAACATAAGTGAATAACAAAACAAATGATGATTCTTGAATTTAATACAAGAAGTGAAAATCATAAATAAGAGATCAGAGAATCAGAGAATCAAATTTATCAAAGATCTAATCGATAAGTGGCTTAATCAATAAAGTTATTAATTAATTGAAGAAGTGAGATTTGAAAGAAAAATTCATTTATCAATGTCATTATTGATCAAGTACTACATAGAACAGGTTATCGATAAAGAGTGAATTATAATCAAAGTGATTTTATTATAAAAATACTTCTGAAGTCAATTGAAAAGCTTGTAACTTAAATCAGGTGCCTTCTCTATTTTTATAAGAATATAATATGATTAATGAAGACTGAGAAAAGCTTAAAGATAGAATAATATTATATTTACTGAAAAATATCATGATAAGCAGTTCAAAGAAATGTATTCTGAGCTTTATGGATTGAGTAGTTGATAATCCGCTTTATCCAAAAGCTTATTGATAATTGGAGAAACTGTAGAAAACTATTTTGAATAGTTTTATCTAAAAGGTTATTGATAAACAGCTTTATCAAAAATCTGCAAGAAAAACATATAGGAAAAAGATAACTCATTCATAAACAAAGCATGTAGGAAAGCATGACTTTGATCGATGAGTGTAATTAATCAATGAAGTGATCGATAATTGTGGTTATCGATAAATTTATCGATTAGTGTGCCAATAAAACTTGAGAGTTTAGAGATACAAAGTGAACCTTAATCGAATATCAAGAATAGTTTACCAAATTAAACTTACTCATTTTTAGAACAAGTTATCAATAAGTATGGACATCGATAAGGTGATAGATTACTCATAATGTGTTCTAAACAAGATGAGTCTTACCAATTATCTAAAAATGTGATTGATAACCTCATTTATCCCTAAGTTTATTGATAAAAACTTATCAGCACAAAGAGAAACTTATATTTTTACCTGACAGCTTATCGCACACCTTATTTATATATCAAGTGATTGATAATTGTTTAACAGTAGTCATATTTGGATAAGTTTACCCATTGATCAATAAGGTGATTGAACATTGTATTTATCTAACAGGTTATCGATAAATTCTTTGATAGAAATGCAGAGAAACTTCACTACTTATTTTGTTATCATCAAAACCTTAAATCTAACATTCTCCCCCTTTTTAATGATGACAAAACATAATATGCATAAAAGAACTTAAATTGCAGAATTTAAACATTACTCAAAACAGGATCATAGAAATTAACAAAGATCAAAATAAATTATAGAATTCAAATACTAAAATAGCCAGTAACTGAAGGTCACAAAAGGTCAAAAACACATAACATAGACACACAAAAACAAACTAATCTAGATCTAGACTAATCCAGATTTTCATCGTCCTAAAGTCTCTTTTCCCCCTTTTTGTTAGCATAAAAACAGATAAGGTAGAGATTAAGGATAAATGAGGTAGGGTAAAAGGAATGGAAAGAGGAGGAAGTTGAGAGATTAGAGAGAGAGCTTGAAAGATAGGTGGGAGAGGTTGAGGTTGAGACACAGAATGATAGCAAGAGATGTTGGGGTAATGGGTGAGGATGAAGAAGTGGAAGGAGGCACAGTTGTGTGAGGACTTGGATAAGGAACTAGAGACGGTCTGGGTTCAGTTGAGAGTGGTACAGATAGATAAGTAAAGAGGTCCTCATATGAGAAGGAAGTCCCAGAGAAGTTGGTTGAGAGTGAGATGACTAGCCTTTTAACCTCCTGAAGCTCTTTTTCAATAACATCAAATCTTTGAGTAACCTTATTTCCCAAAATTGCCATTATTTGTCTACGAAGATCCAAAATTGTGTAGAGCCCTTCAAACCTTTTGTCAAATATTTCCCCAACCTCTTTAGCAGTAGTATATAATTTGGTCTCAAATGCTTGAAGTTCAGTTTGGAACAATCCTTGTATAGAAGCTCTATAAAATGATGGTGTAGAAGTCTGGGTTGGGTCTGCTAAGGACTGAGCCTCATCCTATCCCCTTGAGGTACTGGCTGCTAGCTGCTTCCCTTTCTATTTTTTATATCTCTTCTATGTTGGTTGGAAGGGTAGTAGAATCCTTATTTTGTTGATTTGAGAGGTTCCAAAGATGGGGATTTTCTCCTTTGTGTCTCTTGGTTCTAGATGGGCAATATTGTGCACTTGGAAAAAAATATAAAACTAGTTGAGGGTAAGGAATGGGAGTTGCCTTAGATTTAAATAGTGTGAAATTCTTTATCTCACTGTAGATCAGTGCCCCAATGTTGATCTTTTCCCCACTTATAATTCTAGTCAACTGCAGATAATCCTCTTGGGTTAAGTGTGAGAAACTTCCAGACTTATTGACCATGCTTTTGGGTCAGATGTAGTGGATTATTCTAAAATAATCACACATTTGACTTAGAGTAAAACTAAGCTCTACAGGGAAGGCATCACTCTATATCAGGATCTTATATGCTTTCACAGAATTCATCTCAGGCCCTCTTACATGCTCCTGAGTACCCAAAAGCTTATTTATCTTTACAAGGTCCAGTGTGATTGTTCAGCCTCTAACTTCTGGTGGTGATGAAACTTTTGGTTAATTTTCCTTCATCATCATAAATGTCATGCACTTTCATATTACAATAAAACCTCCTCATCGCTTCTGGACAATAATCTTCTCTAATACTTAACTAGTTCTGATAATATTCTATTGGTTCAGACAAATCTAGTATGAGTTTCTCATTATTTTTCAACTGCTTCAAGTCCACAGATACTATTGATAGAATTTTCTCATGGCAAAATCTGTTTTAAACTTCCCTATGTTTACACCCTCATCTAATTTTCCCACTAAGAATTCTTTTGTAGAGGTTTGTGATAGGTTACCTTGAAAGGGAGCTTGATGAGAGGCTCCTTCACTTGCCTTTTGTTTCTTTCTTCATCATTGTTTAGGTACTACAATCCCCAGAGCAGTTTCCACAGCCTTTTGAACTAATATCTCTTCATTTGATTTGATTTCTGATCCTTCAGAAACCACTAGTAGCTTGGATTTTAACTGAGTCTTTCTCTTGCTTAGTGTTTACTGAGATGAGCCTTGAGTCTGGCTCTCTTGGATTTTCAACGTAGCACTCCTGCGAGGTTTATCTTATCAAACCTTTGGTCTATATTTTCATTTGGCACTCGAGGGTATGGTTTCTTTGGTTGGATTATGCTTGTCAGAGTTTTCTTCGTGACTGGTACTTAGCTGCTTAACTCTAGCTATTTCGGTGTAGACTTGATTTTTGGAGAGAAGTTTAGTGGTTCTTGAGAGAGGATAGGTTTAGAGTAATCAAACGAGCTTAGAATGTGTTTTTGGATGAGGTTTTGTGAGAAATTTAAAGGAACAGGTGAGATTTTGACTGTTGCTAGAAAACAAGGGTAATGTTTATCGAGTTAGGGTTCTGAAACTGACGAGGGAATTTCAAAAATTTACACTTAAAATGTAGAGAATTATTGATCAGATTATAGATAATGTAGATGATCGATAAGCTTATCAATAATTTTGACGAACATAAGAACATGAAGAACAATTATGGAACACGTTATCAAACAAGCAGTTTACCGAACACGTTGTGGATAATTTGTAATCAGAAGCCATACCTGCCTATGTTGATCGATGTGCTTATCAATAAATGAGGTTTTCAATCAAATGATCGATAAATATTACCTTTTAAACCTCATTTTCTTCTTCATGAGTTCTTCAATGCATGCTGCGATAAGATGTTCGATAAGGTAGATTGTCAAACTTGTTTATCGAACATTCTCTGAGTGCCATTTCTTCATGTGCTTCAACGATCGATAATGTAATCCATAAATTCCATTTTCAATCAGGTGATTGATAAATATAGCAATTTTTAAACTATAATCATTGATGTGTTCATCGAAAATCTCCTCCTCTGTTTACCTTTGTTTTTCAATGTCAAAATAGAGTGTATCCTACAAAACAAATTTCTATCTATCTTGATGCTTAAGTTAGCTTACTAATTATCAAAACATTAAATTTAAATACTCAAATAAAGATATAATGTAGAATTTCTTACAACTCATTAGGATTTACCATTCTTAATTCTCGTCTGAAGTAATTGTTGATCGAGGGACTGTGTGAATATGTTGGCAACTTGATATTCAGTAGGAATGAAATCTACATTCACATCTTTCTTTTGAACATGATCCTGAATGAAGTGATGTCGTACATTAATATGCTTAGTTCAAGCATGATGAACTGGATTCTTTGATAAATTGATTGTGCTCTTATTATCACAAAGAATTGGAATTTTTTTAACATGATTCCCAAATCTTGTAATTGTTATTTTAACCATAGTGTCTGAGCACAAAAGCTTGTAATGGCAACATACTCTGATTCAGTATAAGATATGTCCATGATGTTTTGCTTCTTGCTTGACCATGAGACTAGACATCCTCTGAGGAATTGACATTGTCCACTTGTGCTTTTTTATCAGTTTTATATCCTCCATGATTAGCATCTGAGTATCCTATTAAGTATTCTTCTCCTTTCTTTAGATACTATATCCCCAGATTTGGTGTTCCAGCAAGATATCTAAGAATTATCTGGACAACTTTTTCATTTGATTCTTTAGGAGCTGACTGATATCTAGCACATATTCTTATGCTGAATTGAATATCTGGTTTGTTTGCTGTGAGATAGAGTAGTGATCTAATCATTCCTCTATATTTAGTCAAATTCACATCCTTGCCCTTCTTGCCCACATCTAGAGAAATTATTGAGCTTATTGGAGTGTTTGCACTTTTTGCCTGATCCAGACTATATTTCTTTAGAAGCTCTTTCAGGTACTTTATTTGTGATATGAATATACCATCCTTCCTCTATTTGATTTGTAACCTCAGAAAGAAATTCAATTCTCCCATCATCGACATCTCGAATACTCCCCGCATTAGCTTAGTAAAATCCTGGCAAAGATCTTTGTTAATAACACCAAATAATGATGTCATCTATATAAATTTGAACTATTAAGAGTTCCTTTTTATTTCTCTTTATAAAAAGTGTTCCATCGACCTTGCCTCTTTCAAAATATTTTTCTATCAGGAAATTGCTAAGACGTTCATGCCATGCTCTAGGTTCCTGTTTTAAGCCATATAAAGCCTTTTTCAACTTATAAACGTGATCAGGAAGATTTAGGTCTTTAAAACTAGGTGGTTTTTCAATAAACACTTCTTCCATTATGTAACCATTCAAAAAGGCACTTTTAACATCCATTTGATACAATTTGAAATCTTTTATACAGTCAAAGGCTAAGAGTACTCGTATGGTATCTAATCTAGCTATTGGAGCATATGTTTCCTTATAATCAATACCTTCTTCTTTATTATAGCCTTTAGCAACTAATCTAGCCTTGTTCCTGATGATTTATACAGATTCATCGAGCTTATTCTTGAATACTGATAAAGCCCAATTTTTATATATTTTATCCCACATTAATTTAGGATTTAAATGATAATTTTGAGCTTAAATGAACTTTTTATGCATTATTGAATTAATTGGTTGATTTTTGGATTTTGCATAAAAATTGAGATTTTGGATTAAAAATATAGATATTTTGTGCTTTCCTATTTTTGACTTGGAATTAACTTTTCCTATTTCTTTGAAAACAAGTCTCATATTTTTAGAAAGGTTACTTTTAGAAAGTTTTGCAATTTCTTGCCTAATTTTTGTGCAGATTTAATATTTTATTTTTGATTATACTTGGCCACTTCTCAATTATCCACCCAACATCACTTTCATTATTCATTGCGTCACACACCCATGAATTGCACTAAGGAGCTTGGAGGAGGAGACACGTTGATGGAAGCTTAAGCTTGTTAGGGAGGCAACTTGGGAGGAGCATGAAGGAGACTAAAGCCTTGGGCTAGCACTTGAAGACCACAAGGGAGTGATATTCCATTTATCTTTCTAATTCAAGGACTTGAAATTGTTTAGTTTTAAATGAGTTCAAGTTGTAATTTTGTTGAGACAATTTAGTTCTAGATTGTCAATTTTATTCTTGGATTGAATTGATATTTGGATCTTATTTGTGTCGAGACACTTGTTGGAATTTATATTTAGAACCTTTGCATTGTTAATTGAATTTATAATTGAGTTTTCATTATGAGTTTAATTATCAATGTGGTTTGAATTGTAAAATTTGGGTTCTTTTGCCTCTTAATTGTTTAATTAAGTTGGTTAATTGTCTAATTGTTTAATTGGATAATTTCAAACATAATTTCCAAAATTAAATTGAATTATCTTCATTGGTTTTAATAAGCTTAATTAACCAACCTTATACTGTTATGAGTTCTCTAATAGTTTAAGGGTTTTTGAAGTTGAGGGTTCCCTTTATTTCAAGTAGGTAATTGAGTTTATTAATTCCACTCTCTTATCACTTCCCTTTGGTCTAATTAACTAATTAAGGTTATGAAGGTTAAATCCATGCAAATCCTAAGTTGTCCCCTCTACCATACCTGAAGAGAAATCTCTGAATTTTTATTTGCTAACTCTCTTTGCTTTCTGATTAATTCTCTTTATTCATTATTTTTATTTTCCTTCAAAAAACTCCCCAAAAATTGCATTGCATTCATTTAGTTTGATTTAATTTTCATATATATTTTAGGACATTTGCATTTTGCATTTAGAATTAGAATTTTGCATTTTAGTTTGGGTCCACTTTATTGCATTTTTTTTATCACCTAATTTTTCACCTAAAGAAACCCACAACTTGCTCCTTGGAAGTAATGACCTAGGTCGACCCTAAACTACAAATTAATTAGGACCTAGTTTAATTGAATGCTTTGACGACAAAAGCATCATCAAATACCATTTAGTGCCTATGACTAAATGGTCACTAAGTCGGGATACCAAGTCCCAAACTTGATTTCTCTCAAATTGGTTCAACTCTTCCTGCATTGCCACTATCCAGAATTCATCGGATAGAGCTTCATCAATACTGGTTGGTTTAATGTTTGAAATAAATACAGAGAAATGTACTTTATTGAACACTTGTCTTTGGTTCTTGACCCTTTCATTGACTTCACCAATGACTTGTTCTACAGGTAGTCTTTATTATGTCTCCAAACCTTAGGCTAATCTAAATTATCTTGAGAAAACATTTCATTTGAATTCTCTTTATTCTCTTTGTTTTCTACCAAAGGCATTTTGTTGGAAGACTTGCGTAGACTCAATTTTTCAAGATTTTGAACAATCTTAGCATCATCATCTAGAGGTTTTGAAATTGACGCAGTTTCAGTAAACAAAACGTGAATTGATTTTTCAATAGTGAAAACTCTATAAGGTTTGCTACGGTTAGAATATTCTAAGAATAAACCTTCATTAGCTCTAGGATTGAATTTACCGAGATTTCTTTATTGTTGTTGTGAATGTAGCATTTGCTTCCAAAGATCCTTAGAATGAGCTAAGTTAGGCTTCCAAAGATCCTTACAGCTTGTAAGGAGTCTTCCCTAGCAATGTTCTGGTGTATGCTCTGTTGGAGATATACCATACTCATAGCTTCTACCCAGAACACTTAAGATACTCCTTTTTCATTTAACATTGCTCTAGCCATTTCTGTGAGTACTCTGTTCTTTCTTTCCACAACTCCATTTTGTTGAGGCATTCTCAATGCTGAGAAGTTGTGATCGGTCCCATGCTTATCACAGTAGTTTGCAAACTCATTATTCTTGAATTCTCCTCCGTGATTAGTCTTGATTGACACAATAGATATATCTTTCTCATTTTAGACCATTTAATAAAAATGATGAATGCACTAAAAGTCCTGTCTTTCGAGGAGAGAAACAGAGTCCAAGTAGACCTTGAATAGTCATCAACTACCACAAGAGTACATAAGTTTTCATCAAAACTTTTGATTCTTAATAGGCCAACTAAATCCATATGAAGTACTTAGAGTGGTCTCTCAATTGAGATTGTCTTCTTTGATTTGGAAGAGGACTTTGTTTTCCTTTTTGACAAGCATCACAAATAATATCGTGTTCAAACTGAATTTTAGGTAAACTGATGAATAAATCCTTCTTAGTTTATTTTGAAAGTTGATTCATATTTACGTGAGCAAGATGTTTATGCCAAAGCCAGCTTTTCTCACTTTTACTTACAAAACAATTTTCAGAAAGCTTTGAATCTATTTGAATAACTCCGCCCATATTGTATAGCCGGTCCCAAGCCTGGATAAAGGAGGAGGGTTGTGTTAGGCCCTTGACAGCCAACGTAAAAACCCATCGAATCTCAGGAACATGGATCAACGAAGTATTTATGCTAATGCTAGGTCGTTGCCCAGAAGTGACGCGCTGTATGGCTCGAGTACAGTGAGAAATGAGCTAGAGCCGCTACATCGTCACCCGGATGTAGTGTTAAATGAGTGAGGGCTACCGCACTCTCTTGGACGGAGGCGGCTAAAGAAGTTAGTTCATGAGACTGAGATTAGATTTGGCACTTGGAATATTGGGACGTTGAATGAGAAATCTATGGAAGTAGCAGGAGTTATGAGGGACAGAAGGATTAATATCTTATGCTTCTAAGAAACCAAATGGACTGGAGAAGCTGCCAAGAAACTTGGAGAGTATAAACTTTGGTACACAGGAAAGGTGAGCGCAAGGAATGGGGTTGGTATCATGGTTGATGGAACATGGAAAAAAATGTGGTAGAGGTTAAAAGGTTTGAGGACAAAATAATATCGTTAAGAGTAATTGTTGAAAAGGATACTATCAATATCATTAGTGCCTATGCACCTCAGGGTGGGGCAGAGACACACCTTAAATATAAGTTTTGGGAAGATATGGAGGGGTTGGTTCAAAGCATACCACTCGAAGAAAAAAATTTTATCGGTGGGGACCTTAATGGACATGTTGGTAAGGAAGCAGGACAATTCAGCGAGGCCCATGGTGGTTTTGGTTTTGGGGAGCTTAATAGTGGAGGACAATCTATTCTCGATTTCTCTCTTGTATACGATCTTAAGATTGTCAACACGTGTTTTAAGAAGCGAGAGGAGCATTTAATCACATACAAAAGTGGGGTATCAAAACCACAGATTGATTTCTTTTTGGTTAAGAATCCAGACAGAAGATTGTGTACTAATTGCAAAGTGATTCCAGGAGACGGGGTGATTGCCCAACATAGAGTACTTATCCTTGATGTACGTTTTAAGAGTACCAGGTAAAAGTACCATCAAGTGGTAAAACCCAGGATTAAGTGGTGGCAGTTAAAAGGTGAAAAGCGGGAGTTATTCAAAAGGACTCTTTTGAAGGAAGGGATTTGGGAGTTGCAGGGAAATGCAAACATGATGTGGGAAGAGATAGCTACAAGGGTTCGTTTGGTAGCTAAAGCAATTTTGGGAGAATCCAAATGTCCTAGTCAAAGAGATAAGGAGACTTGGTGGTGGAATAAGAGTGTGCAAGAGAAAGTCAAACAGAAAAGAGATTGTTTTAAGGCCATACACTTGCGCAATAGTGTAGAAAACCAGGAAAAGTATCAGTTGGCTAAAAAAGAGACAAAGAGAGCAGTGAGCGAAGCACGTACTAAAGCTTATGAAGGGTTTTATCAGGAGTTAGGAACAAAGACGGGAGAAAGAAATATCTACAAGATTATGAAGTAAAAGGAGAGGAAAAAGAGAGATCTGAACCAAGTAAAATGTATAAAGGATGAAGATGGTAAAGTGTTAGTTACTGATGGTGATATTAAGGACAGATGGGAGGCTTACTTTTACAAGTTGTTTAATGAGGGAAGCAATTATGCGACTCAGGACTTGTAGGACTTACTAATTAACGAAGATGATCAGAATTTGGCTTTCTACAGCAGGATACGTATCGGAGAGGTTAAGGCAGCTCTCAAGAAAATGGACAATGGAAAAGCCGTTGGGCCTGATGGTATCCCTATTGAAGTTTGGAAATGTTTGGGCGATGAGGGTGAGGTGTGGCTAACCAAACTTTTTAATGAAATTCTACACTCTAAGAATATGCCGGATGATTGGAGGAGAAGCATTTTAGTTCCTATTTACAAGAATAAAGGAGACATTCAAACTGTGCAAGCTACAGAGGGATAAAACTTATGAGTCATACAATGAAGTTGTGAGAAAAAGTGATAGAATATAGGTTGAGGTTAGAGACTTCTATTTCAGAAAACCAATTTGGATTTATGCCAGGGAGATCCACATCGGAAGCAATCTATTTACTAAGGGGGTTAATAGAAAGATATAGAAGTAAAAGAAGAGATTTACATATGGTTTTTATTGACCTGGAAAAGGCTTATGATCGTGTGCCAAGAGAAGTATTATGGAAGGCTTTGGAAAAGAAAGGTGTACGGGTTGCTTATATCAAAGCCATACAAGATATGTATGAGGCAGTAACTACCAGTGTAAGGATGCCTGGGGGGAGACAAAGGACTTCCCTATTAAGATTGGCCTACATCAGGGATCCTCTCTGAGTCCGTACTTGTTCAACATTGTTCTGGATGTTCTAACTAAACCTGTTCAAGAAAGAATTCCTAAGTCCATGCTTTTCGCGGATGATATAGTTCTCATGGCAGAATCAAAAGAAGAGATTAACACTAGATTGGAGTTATGGAGAAGGACTTTGGAGTCGAAAGGTTTCCGTTTGAGCAGGAACAAAACAAAATATATGCATTGTGATTTTGGAGGGAGGCAAGACAATGGGGATTTGGAGGTGAAGATGGGGGAGCAAATAATTCCTCAAGTATCAAAGTTTAAATACCTATGATCCATTATACAGGAGGATGGGGAAATTGATGGAGACATTTCTCATAGAATACAAGCTGGCTGGTTAAAGTGGAGGAAAGCTACTAGAGTTATTTGCGATAAGAAGGTACCTGAGAAACTTAAAGGAAAATTTTATCGGACTGCTATAAGACCAGCTATGATGTATGGTAGTGAATGTTGGGCAATAAAGGGAAAACAAGAGCACAAAGTCGGAGTAGCAGAAATGAGGATGTTGAGATGGATGTGTGGTCATACAAGAAAAGATAGGATTCGAAATGAAAAGATCAGACAAGAGTCGGTGTGGCACCTATCCAAGAGAAAATGGTTGAAAATCGCTTAAGTTGGTTTGGACATGTGCAGAGAAGGCCTTTGGAGGCCCCGGTGAGGAGGGTGGATCAAACAAGATGGAGTCCCATAAAAAGGGACAAGGAAGACCGAGAAGGACGCTTAATGAGGTCATTGAACGAGACCTCCTAGTCAACAACATATCTAAGGATTGGGTTGTTGACAGAGCACGATGGCATCGTGTGATTCATGTAGCCGACCCCACCTAGTGGGATAAGGCTTGTTGTTGTTGTTGTTGTTGTTTTGAATCTATTTGAATAGTATAGCAGTTATCGTCCCTTGGAGGTCTGAACTTCACATTCAATTCTTCCTTCTTAAGTAGTAGGTCATCCTTGCTTATGATCCTATATTCCTCTATTGGGCCATTGACTCATATCCTTGGTTGACTTATTGTACTTTTAGCCACTACCCTTTGGGGAAGCCCCTTGACTTTGACTTAAACCCCAGTCAGGCTTTCTCAGCTCAACTATTGCTTTTCTGAGGGGGAGTCTCTTAGCAGTGACTACCTATCTCTTAGGTTACTTTCTGTCATTCCTTACTTCTCTATTGTGTCCATTTTTCCTGGAGAATTACCTCAATCTGATAATCTTAGTTAGACCAATCCTAGTAACCCATCACTTTCTTAGATAAGGATTTTACTCATACCGGCCTTTGCTTGAACCAGTGCTTTGTTTATACCTTTGTCAGAGCTTTTACCAAAACCTCTTTTCTGTTTAAACAATTGCCAGAACCTTTACTCTGATACCAAAATAAAATGTCCTTCCTTTAACCTCTCAGACTATGCATTTGGAAGTGTTACGGTTTAAGTGCTTCACAAACCAAGCCTATAGATTGAAGATTTGCAATTGGTTCTCGGGTTACTGTTCACTAGTTAAATTCCAGATTTTAGTCCAACTTTGAGAAATCATAACTAATTCTATAAAAATCATATTGAGATGCTCCAAAATTCTACTCGAAGCTCTTTCAATTCTCTAGAGGAAAAAAATATGAAATTGGACTTATCCTTATCCAATTCATACAGTTTATTCATTAAACTTTATTGTTTATTTGGTCAATTCTGGAACTTCCAGATTCTATGCCTCAACTTTGGGAATTCATATCTCCTTGTATACACATACAATTGAGGTGTTCTAACTCTCATTTTAAAAGTTGGGATGTGTACAACATGTCTCCCTAATTTCATGGCTTAACTAATTCATTTGATAGGTCAAAGTGGGGCTGGAAACTGACTGTTCTAGGACCTACGTTTTATCCATTAGACAATTCTTGCTTTAATTCTTTTTATTGTTTTGGCATGCATAGCTTGGCTTTATTCTTTCCCATTCATTCTCCTCAATGTCTCATGACCCCAAATGCATCAACATATCATTTCCATTCATTCATTAGAGACATGGTAATCAACAACATCAACATTTTGTTTTCTCTGAACTATATTAACTTCTAACTGTTGAGCTTGATTTACAATCTTTCTAAAATTAATTCCACATGCTATTCCCATACAATTTTACATGTAGAATCCATTTCCAAGCCTAAAATAATCAAAATCAAACTCCTTCCCTATGAACCAGCCTTGACCGAATAGTATGCCTTTGGAGTCCAAAATTTTCATTTTCAATTCCAATGCTTCCAAACTTGTTTTCTCACCTTTACTCACATAATTTTTCATTTTAAACACATTGGAAGCATTAAAATCATCAAAATCACATCCTAGGAACAAGAACCAGGTCTGGCTGAATTACTACTCAAGTTGCACAATCATGAAATTCAACCAATTTCAACATAAAACCACTTGATTCTTATTCCTCTCAAGCCTTTAAACATTATTCTAACACCAATTTCATCTTCCCCTATCCTTAACAATTTCATGCAGCATGCCCCCTTATGGTTTCAAACTCCCAAAAATCAATAAAATCCATAACCAAGCTCAATAACAGTAAGGGTAGTGAAACCTATATCAAAAACCATGAACATACCTTGTTTTAGAGCTTGATCTTGCATAGGACCACTTGGCCTTTCTTTCTCCCTCTTCTTTCTCTCTCTAGAAACCATTTTTCTAGGGCTTCCTTAAGGTTTCCTCTAGGTTGGACGAAAATGAGGGAGGGGAGGGGGTATTTATAGAAAACAAGACTGAATCTGGGCCGTTGATCTTAAAAATGTGTGGCTTGATCTGGACCATCCATTTTCTCTTATCTTATGGTGACAAGTATCCCATGACATCATGCTTACATTATCTTGATGGCATCATGCTTACATCATCAATCATATGCTTTTAATCTAACCGTACACGTGTCTTATATCTGACCGTACACGTAATACATCCTTTTCTCATCTAATCGTCCACTTGTCTCCTCCATATTCCTTCATCATTTTGAAATTAAAATAGGGAGAAAATTACTATAAAATTCGTACAAAATACAACTCTTAGGCATTCCCCCACTTATCTTGCCATTCTGCATCGTATAGGGTACTTTTTGGAGTCTTGACTTTCCTGGGACCACTGGGACATGTTATGGCACCATTTTCTCACCTCAAATAAATCCACATGACATTATATAATATGTCTAAAGAGAGAGTGATGCTCTTCCCTTTGTTCTTCCATTAAAATAATTAAAACAATTAAAAATATTTATTTCGGAGTGATCTTGACCGAATTCTTTCTACCAGTCCACAACTCCGGGAACCTATCTCTGGGTACCAATACTATTCATTCATCACCAGGAATTCCTCTAATTTTTCTTAATTCAAAAGTCAACCTCTAGACATTTGACTTTGACTTTTCCATTAAAGCCAATCTCTTTGCTTTCTAGGGACGGAATTATTTTTAAAACCTGTGATAATTCCTCAAGTATTTTTTTTCCTACTTTCTTCCAATTATTTGAGGTCTCCCTATACTTTAAATAATTTATTTTCAAAAATATTCCAAATCAGTCAAAACTCTAGAAATTCCACAAATTCCTTCCAAGGGCATTTTCATCATTTTTAGCCTCATACAGGTCTCTGAACCTTATTCCTATTTTTTTTGGAATTTTTCTGCAATATTGAGGCCTTAACCTACTATTTCCCATTTTCTGAGATTTTTCTGGGACTTTCAGGCATAATTTATATTTTTACCCTTACCAGCCCAAAACTTTGCAAAATTACAATTTTGCCCCCAGTTTGGCTTAACTTCAAAATTCACCTCATTGAGGCCTCTAACATAACTATTGGCCTACATTCATCTCTATTTCTTATTCTTGGGCCTCGAGACTTCACTAGAGTCTCTAACTTTCTCTTTTCTCAGTCCCAGAAAACTTTTCCTTTGCGATTTAGTCCCTGGGAGTCCCTCTGTCCTTCCAGGGAATCTTTGGGACCTCTGACAAAGAGAGTCTGGTAGCCTACCCATCTCAAGCTAATTCTGATACTTCTAGGCCTAAAAGTTAGGATGTGATATATTTTAAGAAAAATCCTTTAAAACGACGTTGGAATAACCTAAATTCTTATTTAAGTCACTAAATTTATCAAATTTCTAATTAGGTCACATTACCCAAAGCGGAATTTAAAAATTTTATGAAATAACTCTAATGCCCATTTTATTAGAAACCAAAAAAGAATTCTAAATTAACATGTTCCATTTCATAGTTAACACGTTTCAATTCTAAATTAACAATTTTCTATCTCCATAACACATTTGCAATAAGACTTTAAATAAAACTTGATCATAACACAATCTTGAAAATTAACAAGTTCAATTACATAGTTAATAAGTTTCAATTCTATATTAAGAGCTTCATCTCCCCTTAACACTTGTAATAAACTTTTGAATAAAACTTTATCATAATACAACCTTAAAAAGTAACACGTTGCATTTCACAGTTAACATGTTCCATTGTAAATTAACAATTTTTTGTCTTAAACACACTTGCAATAAATTTTTTGAATACAAAATGGTCACGATACAACTTTGAAAAATAACAAATTTAATTATGCCGTTAACACGTTTCAATTCTAAATTAAAAATTTTAAAATGATAACCCAAAGAAGAATTTGGGTTATTTAAATGTCTTTTCAAAAAAATTTTCCTAGGTTTTATCTAATATGCAAGTAGGATAGAAATATACTTAGGAGCCTCATAAAATTGATGAAGAGTGAATTTGATTTATTTATCCTGTTGAGTATTTGAATTAGACATAATATTATTAACTTAGGAGAGGGTTATAAGTGGATAGAAAAACACTTGTAACTATAAATATTTTGGATTAACTAAATTAACATTGAGAATAATTAGTTAAGTGAAAATAAAAGTCTATAGAACTAGTAAAGGATTAAGAACTCTGGGTTGCATTTGACATTGAACTTTTCTATCTTTATTTTTAATTAATCAATCATAATTTAGCATGTATAACTTAATTGAAAATAGAAACTTTAATGCCTAAATACTACTTTGCCGGATTCTCAGTGGGAACAATACTCTACTTACACTTTATTACTTGATTTGATACATGTACTCACATTAAAACATCCTTCCATTTACCCCCTTTAATACGCGTCCAAAAGTGTAACAATTCATGCAGATTACAAAATAAGCCTATAGATCAAAAATTAGAAATTTGATTTTCAGGTTACTATTCACTAGCCAAATTTGAACATTTATAGCAAATTATAGAAAAATTTTATTGAGGTGATTCAAATCTGCATTTGAAGCTCTTTCATTCTATACAGGGTAAAAATACTCATTTGTTTATTGCTTTACTCATTCATTCCACAATTACATGTAAATTTGTACTGCTTCTTTGGTCAAACAGTACATTTTCATATTCTCTACCTTAAATTTGAGCAATCATATCTCTTAGTGTACACATCTATTTTATGTGATCTATTTCTTGTTTTAAAACTTAGAATGTTTAATAACTACTCACCATATTTCATGGGTAGATTCATTCATTTAAAATAATTTTACTCTGCCTTAACTTAATTGCTCATTATGGGATAGTGTATCCCCTTACTTGCATTAACATACTATAAACCTTTATTTTGCATGCTATCATTCCAACAATTCTTAAATCACTTCTCATACATCATTATACTCAATAATACCTTTCATTCTCATTATTCATCTTTACATAACATCAGAGGTATTTTCATGACATATATCATTATAAGAATTACATAACATAAAATAACATAATACATTTCTCAATCTTTTCTCTTTTCTTGATTTCAGATCTTGCATCCTTTTTTCCTTGCTCATAAATCTATTATGGTTGGTTAAGGGAGAGTGAGATTCAGGAGAATTTTAGTAGCAAACAATAACTATCCAAACATATAAGGCATAGCTTGGTATTTATAACATGCTTGCAAACTTCTCATCTTTATAGCATAATGACATGTTTGAAAACTATCACGTATTAAACATAAATCACATAGGCCTATGGCCTACTTTAAACATATTCACATTCACAATGCATGATTTTATAAATATCACATAAACGTACAAAGATGCCATATATGTAAGCAAATACCAAGCACATAAGAATATAATAAAGTTTACTGTCTTTAGCCTTTTACATTCAATCGTTCCTCTTACTCCCTTATGCTACCAACCATCAAAGTTGCTTGATCAACCTTTTAGTTCGTCTTCCTTGATGCCTCATGGCCTAAATTCATCAACACATTATTGTCATTCATTTATTAGAGCCATGGAATCAATGACATTTATACTTTGTTCTTTAACATACTTTAACCTCTAACTTTTGAGCTTTAATTCTAATCTTTCTAAAATTAATTACACATGCTATTCCACTATAACTTTGCATGTAGAATCCATTTTCAAGCTCAAAATCAACAAAATCCAACTCCTTCTCCCTTGAACAAGCTTGGCTAAATACATAAGGTTTATGGTTCAAAATTTTATTTTCAAGTCTAATGCTTCTAAGCTTGCTTTCTCATCTTTACCCCACATAATTTTTCATTCTAAACACAGTGAAAGCGTCAAAATCATCAAAATTCAACCCTATCAAGAACACTAAGTCTAGCCAAACATTACACAACATAATGGGAAGTTGGATTCTTTCCAATTTCATCACAAAACCACTTGATTGCAACTCTTTTCTTCCTCTTAATCTTTAATCTAGCATCAATAAATCTTTCCCATGACTTCATTAATATTAGACAGCATAAACACTTAGGGTTTTATGCTTACAAATTTCAACAAAAACCATAACCAAGCTTTACAAGACATAGAGCATCATAAAGTATATTGAAAACCATGATCTTACCTTGTCTTAAAACTTGGATTTCCTTAGGACATGAAACTCTTCTTCTTCTCCTTTTTTTTCCTAAAATTCTATGCTCATTTACTCTTCCTCTCTTGGCCATCCAACACATAAATGGGAGGGAGAAGGGGTATTTATAAGGATTAATCCAAATTACCTTTACTATTTTACCATAACACATTTCTCTTGATTAAATTATGTATTCCATGATCTTGCCAAATGTCCAATTATCATGCCATATGTCCTTCTTCTAATTTTTCCCATGTGTTCTTGATCAAATTGAAGAGTAGTTTGAAATCCAAGCTAATTTCTTTCCAAATTTGCCCTTAAAAATTGTATAATTCCTTCTATGTCCATTAAATTAAGAATAAAATAGGAGGAAAATATAGGGAAATTCATGCTCTCTCTCACCCTTAACTGTTCCTCCACGTATTTTATAATTTTAATTCGTATCGAGTACTTTTCTAGGTCCTGACTTACCCAGTAACACTGGAACATGTTTTGACATCCTTTTTTCATCACAAGTAACTTCACATGACATTATATATGCATGTACATAGAGAGAGATGCTTTTAGCCTTATCTCTCTATTAAAAATTTAATAATATTTATTTTAGAGTAAATTTGACCCAATTCTTTCTGTCGCTCCATGACTTTGAAAATCTGTTTGGGTATCATTAACTCCTTTTTATCATGAGGAATTTTTCTAATTTTCCTCAAGTCAAACTTTGACCTATAAGCAGTCTATTTTGACTTTTTACGGA
Source organism: Neltuma alba (assembly GCF_004799145.2). Lineage (NCBI taxonomy): Eukaryota > Viridiplantae > Streptophyta > Magnoliopsida > Fabales > Fabaceae > Neltuma > Neltuma alba. Next base: position 414,155 of record NW_021632496.1, read on the forward strand.
TACCTCCTCTATAAAATTTGGCTTTAAATAACTCTAAAGCCAAACTCTTTTCTTACAAGGGTCGAAGATAATTTTACAATCTTATATAACTCCTCAAATAATTATTCTCCATCTTTGTGTAATTATTTGAGGCCTCCTCATATTGTAAATAATCGATTTTAACTAATTTTCTTTAATTAGCCAAAATTCTCATAGTTAGCTGATTTACTAAAAATTTCTTAAAATTTATTCTGCGAGTATTTTCATTATTTTTAACCTCAAATGGGCCTTTATACCTCATTTCCTTTTTTTTTTTTTTGAATTTTTCTGAAATTTTCAGGCATACTTTCTTTCATTACTCTTTTCGGCTTAAAACTATTCAAAATTACAATTAGGTCCCTATTAGGGTTTAGTCCTAGGAATCATCTCATCGAGGTCTCCATCATAACTCCTAGCCTATATTCATCCTCATTTATCATATTAGGCACCTCAAGACTTCATCAAAATCTCTACCTTCCTTGTTTCTCAGTTTCAAAAATTTTTTACTTTACGATTTAGTTCTTGGGAATCCTCTCGTCCATGAAATTTCTGGAACTCCTGTCAAAAAAAATCTAGCAACCTACCCATTTTAAGCTATTACCTACACTTCTGTGCCCAAATTCTGGGATGTTACATGCATTATTCACATTTTGAGTTTATTAGCTATAATATATTCAAAATTAAATTTTTGGACATGACACTCATTAAAAATCATATTTAAGATTATTTTCATATTGGAAAAAATAATCTCAATGTAAAACACATATTGAATTCATGTCAGATTTGAGAAGGAGTGAACTTAAAGCAAACTAGAGTTAGTTTAGAGAAATTATATCATGAAAGTAAACTATGACTCGGATAATATTAGAGTCAATTTTGACTTCTATCGAACTTGGAATATATTCGAGCCAGATACTCATAATATGGCTTTAATATTTTAAAGCAACTTGAGTGCGAGTAGAGTCAAGTTTGACTTTCAATGAACTAGAGTGGAACACTCAAGACGCAAGATTCTAGACTTTGATAAAACTCAAGGACGTTTTAACTTAGTTTAAACTTAGAGCTTATACAAGATAAATACTCAATATTAGAACAAAAATTTGAATGAAACTCAAGGTAATTTTGACTTGCACTAAGCATTCAAAATTGCAAATTAGCTTAAAGATAAGAAATATTGAAACTAAGAAGTAGCTTGAGGCTAAATGACTTTTGGGCAGCTTGAGTCAAGTCAAGTGGAAAAACATTTTTGTACTGTATTGTATAATTTTTTTTAAAAATTCCTTGCAAAACAAATATTTCTCTAATTTTCATTATCATCAAAACACTGGATCTAACATAATTTATACTTGATGTTCCTACCTAAGCTGACATGAGTATATCATTATGATACATCAAGTTACTTTGCTTAAATATCTATTTAATCCAAGTTGGGTGGAGATCAACTTGAATCATAAATTGCTTCATGTTAGAACAACACTTTAAAAGTTTAAATGTTATTCAATCTCAATAAAAGTTGTTCTAAACCTTCCTTAAGCGTATCGAAATGTATTGTGACATATAAAGACATATTAAAACACATTTTGTAGGTGATTAAGCAACTAATTAAGGGTCAAATGGTTGTATTACATCGAAATTGATTTTGTGTTAGAATGTCTAATGATAATGTAACATCTCCGAGGGAAGAAGAAATCACAACGAGAAGAAAAACTAAACTCAATATATACTTAGCTAATAACATCAATAATTAGAAGAGCAATTAAAGATAAAACTAAAGACTCTCAACGTATAAGTGTTAAAACTGTAACACCTTATTTTTATACCTAACAATGCATCAAATAGAAGCATTTAGAACTACATTCGTTGGCCACAAGATTAGAAAAATCAAGTTTTCAAAAATTTCATTCTTGGGTTACTATTCACAGTAACCCTTAAAATTTTAGTCAATTTTGAAAAATCATAACTAATTATAGAAAAATCAAAACATAGTAATTGTAGGTTATTTGAAGCTTTATTAATTGTTTACATGGGAAAAGTATGCATTGGTCTCATTACCTCACTATTCGAGTCTAGTTTTAAGCCAAAGTGGTACTATTTATTTGGTTATTTTCTAATTTTTCAGAATTTATGTCTAACTTTGGGTAGGTATAAATTTTTACACAAAACTCCAATTTTAACAAATTACTACTCATTTCAAAACTTAAAATAAGATCTAATAGTCAGTCAATTTCATGACCAAACTCCATGATTGGCCCGTGTTCATGTGGTGACCAATTTAGACCCTTATTATGCCATATCTTGAGATTTCTTACTTTTGTCAAATCATGCAATCATAACTCAAACATAATGGCATATAAACATAACTTAGCTATGTCTTGCATCACTACATATCTATTAAATCATTCATACATAACTTTTACAAATTATACAAAACAAGTTTCAAGAACATAAGCCATCATTAATTAAAGGAGTCCACATGCCAACTCCACTTTCTTTCCTTTGCCACTTGAATTTTTAGCCTCTAGATGGTATAATTTAAACATGGAAGGGGTGAGATTTTGGGATAAATCCTAGTAGCAATAAAGCACAACAAAAGTCAACAATGCAATGTATGCCATGCTATGTATCAATGCACATCTCATGCATCATTATAATCGCTATGCACATCACATGCATATTATTTCATCATCATGCCATGGAAAGGGAGCATGCCATCATACTATTCCATTTCACAACTCAACTATGCATATTGCCAAGGCATCAAATGCAAGGAGTTTCACACATCATAACACATCTAGCTTAACTACCTTATGGCATAACATAAATAGCAAACAACACACAAAGCAAGTTAACATTGAGTTGTAGGTTCTTGCTACCTCTTTGAAGCCTTAACTCTTACCTCCCTTCCTTGCTTTTGGAGCTCTCCTCTTGTCAATGCCTAATGCCTATCAATCATTCATGAAGGCATTCTCAATCGCAATCCAAATCAATATATTCATATTTAATTCTCTTTAACTTCACATTAACTTCTAACTTTTGAGTTTGGTTTCTAAACTTTCTAAATTTAATTCCATATCCTATTTTCTCATAATTTTGCATGTAGAATTCATTTCCAAGCTCAAATTAACAAAATCTAACTTCTTCCCCTTCAAATCAAGTTGGTCGAACACTATAAGGTTTCAGGGTAAAGATTTCATTTTCAATTCTAATACTTCCAAACTTGCTTTCTCACCTTTATCGCACACAATTTTTCATTCTAAACTCATTGAAATAATCAAAATTATTAAATCTAACCCTAAAAAGAACCTTAGGTCCAGACAAGATTTACCCAAGTTAGGGGAAGTTGGATTTCTTGCAAGCTCATCACAAAACCACTTAATTCTTGTTCCTTTCAAGACTTTAAATATTACTCTAACATCAATTTCACCTTGTTCTTAATCAATTTCATGCAGCACCATACCCTAGGGCTTCAAGCTTCCAAAATCTAATAAAACCTATAACCAAGCTCAACAACAACAAGGGTAATAGAAGCTATATCAAAAACCATGAACATACTTTGTTTTGGAGCTTCATCTTACTTGGATGTCCTTATTCTTTCCCTTCTCTTTCTTCCTCATTAGTTTTGGTCTTTCCTCCCCTTTTCTCTTAGCTTGGTTGAAAGGTTATGCAAATGGCAAGGGAGGGGGTATTTATAGGAATTTTGCTCAAATCCTAGGCTTTGATCTCTTTTGTGTATGGCTTGATCTTGGCTATTCATTTAATCTTTCCTTATGATCTTGCCAAGTGTAATCAAGATTGAAAAATGTCTTGTGACATCACCTAGCCTTACATCATCATGCTTACATCAAATATGCCTTTTGTCTCTCATTTTATCTTATCTTCCATCCAACCGTACATGTAATACCTTCTCCTTCCATCTAACCATACACATAATCCCTTGTATGTCCTTTTGTCATGTTGGTATTAAAATAGGGAGGAAATTAATATAAAATTCGCATAAAATATAGGCTTTAGGTATTCCTTCACCTATCTTGCCATTCTGCACCATATTGGGTACTTTTCCGGGTCCCAACTTAGCTGGGACTACTAGGACATGTTCTGGCACCCTTTCCTTGTCTCAAATAAATCCATATGGTATTATATATGCTTGCCATGGGGGAAAATGCCTTTCCCTATATCTTTCATTAAAATCATTTAACAATATTTAGTTCAGAGTAAACTTAACCAAATTCTCTCTGTTGGTTCACAAATCCAAGAATCTGTTTGCCAATACTATTTTTTTCACCATGGAGAATTTTTCTAAGTTTTCTTAAGTCAAAAGTTAATCTCTAGACAGTTTATTTTGACTTTCCTTGGATAATGTATAAATAAGTTTTAAATTCTGTTAAAACCAACCTCTTCACTTTCTGGGAATAGAATTATTTTTAAAACCTGTGATAATTTCTCAAGTATTATTCTTCATTTTTCTCTAATTATCTGAGGCCTCCTTATGTTTTAAATAATTTAATTTCTGCTACTGTTCATAATTAGCCAAAACTTGGGAATTCCATAATTTCCTTCTAGGGGCATTTTCATTATTTTTGGCCTCATATAGGCCTTTGGACCTCATTTTCTATTTTTTTTTAGAATTTTCTGAAATTTTTTAGTGTACTTTCCATCACTGCCCTTTCCAGCCCAAAACTTTCCAAATTTATGATAAGTCCGTACTCGGGTTCAGCCTGAAGAATCTTCTTACTAAGGGTTTTAACATAACCTCTGGCCTTTTATCACCTCAATTCCTCATATTCGACCCCCTGAGACTTCACTAGAGTCTCTATCTACCTCTTTTTTTAATCTTAAAAAACTTTTACTTTGCGATTTAGTCCCTAAGAATCCCTCTATCCCTTTAAGAAACCTTTGGGACTCTTATCAGAAGGGATCTAGTAGCCTTTCTGTCTTAGACTACTTTCTGTATTTGAAAGCCCAAAATTTTGGGATGTTACAAAAACACTATCAAATTGATTATTTGATTTTGAGCTTCATATTCATCATTCATTTAAGTGATAGAGAATTATATTCATTATAATCACTTATCATTTGAGAGTTACTCAAGATAGAGGAATCTTGAGAGGAGATTGTAAACATAATTTGTAAGGAGAGCGGTTCTCAAGTACTCAGGTTAAACTTGAGGGATAGGGGTTCTCAAGTACCTGCTAAATGTTAAGAAAATAGATGTGGCTTCACTAGTATCCAGATTAAACTAGTGGGATTGTACTAAGAGCCCAAATTAAATCTTGGAAATATAGTAAGATACTCATGAAGTTCTTAAAGATTAGATGTAGGTCAAGTGGTTAGGTGTAAAACTCTTACCCTCAAACATTATCAACTCGTTAACAATTACAATCTCGTCATAAAATTACTACTATGGTAGAAAAGGGAATCTGTTATACAAGCTACCATAGTAGAAAAGAAACCTTATAAACCATTTTCAGAACTGACCATTAAACTACAGGCAGAAACCCAAACAAATTGCATGTGACCAAAGATCATTCATTTATCAATCAAATCATTCTATTGGGCCTCCAAGTCTCAGGCTCAGGTAACAAAGGATATCATACATAAGCCTATTCAACTATCCACATGAACATAAATTCAGAATTTTATACAACAATAAGAATGGCCTCTGACCAACAAAAATAAGGAGATGACACTTTTACCAGTTTACAATAAGGCCATGCAATCAAAATATTTCAAATGGCAATATACACTTGTCATACATATACCACAGGTTAGAGGCATTACAAGTTAACCAAGCTCAAGCGTCCACATCCCTTCCCGAAGACGTACACCTAGAACCTTCACCTGAAAACAATATAACCACAGGGTGAGACAGAAGTCCCAGTAACCAACATTCCAATACAGAGTACAGACAAATAGGTGCTCGTGAGGTGTCAAGTGGGGGCAGTTACATGTAAAACTGTAAGTGATAGCCACAAAGAACCATGCAAGTGCAATGATGCAACCCATCAACATATCCCTCACTTTGGGGGATTTCAAAGAGCCGAACCCGGCCTATCCCTCACTGTGGGGGATGTAAGGAGCCACAAGGGCCTATCTCTCACTATGGGGCACGTAAAGAGCCAACCATTATGCATTAATGGAAGCCTTACCACGTGGTAGTAACAATGCAATCTCTCACTGACCCCAACACATGCATCATGCTCAAATATCTTTATTGAAGAGTAAATATACCATTCCACAAGTAATTTCAATCTGTGGCATATCTTTTAGATAATTCCTAATGCATTCAGTATTGTACAACAACCCCACAAGACGACTCTCCCTTTTTGATATACAAAAATACATTTAGAACACCAGTTATTACTCGATGAACAAAACATAAATCCACTTACAGTACCATAACAGCATGTACAAAGGATTGAAAAGTGGTTACCTCTTGCCTGAGCAAAGAATAACAAAACACCATGATGCCCTGTGCACCAATAAATACTCACAACAAGTCTATACAAGCACACAAACACACAACCACCGTGTATTAGCTTTCATAATAAAATGGTCAACACAACACTTGGGGACTCAAAATTCCTAGCCTCAACCAAAACTCTACCCAACTCACAAGGGCTAAAATCATCACAATAACACTCTAAAACCACAAGAGACCATTAATACTATAGCTTCCCCTCTAAAACCTCAATTGAATTTAGAAACTCAAATCCCACACTAGAATTCATCACCCAAACATCCAATTAGAACAAAAATCAAGTCCTACTAACATTCTAAACCAATTAAACATCCAATTTAACCTTCCTTAACATAACCTAATTCACAAAACTCAATTTCAACCACTACATTATCATCTTCAATCATAAACCTCCATTTTCACAAACCCCAAATTCCCAAAACTTCCAAATCTCCAAATTCAAGAAAACTACACTGATTAAATACTTAGACTAGCCCATAACAATCATTTAAACTCAAAACAATTGGTCAAAAACCTCAATTCCATCAGAAAATAGAAAACTCTAGGGTTTCACCATAAATCCTCAAAAATTCCAAGAAAGAAAGTAGATTAGAGGTTAAATTCACTTACTTGAAGTAATGGACCCTTAGAAACACCTTTCCCAAGCCAAAAACATAAAGCCTTAGCAGAGCTCCAATTCCTACCTTCAGATTTTCTAATTTTCGCATATCAGACCCCTCCTCCGGATTTGAAGACGCGACCTTTTCGTCGCGGTGAACCCAATAATTGGTTATGACTAACTAATCCCGAGAGGGATTTTCTAACCAAGACCCAAGCTCATCACTGCCAAAGACCTATTTCATCACGGTGATAACTTTTTCCTGAGAGGAACTCTTGCTTACCTAATACCTTTTGTTGCGACTCCCTCTTAACTTAGTTGCGACGAAAACCTATTCCTAAAAGGAAGCTCTCCCAAAACTCTCTACTTCGCCGTGGCGAACAAATCCTGAGAGGGATTTGTTCACCTGCTCCTCCAACTCACTTTGATCCCAAACTAGACACCAAGATTTGAGTTTAAACAATAATTATCCTTAAAAATCAGGGTTAAAGGGCTATTAAAACTCAGGAAGTTACATTAGGCTGAACCAATAATAATCATTTATGTGTTTCTTCTGAATCTCAAGTCTTTATGGTTATATCTTGTTTGTTATTTATATATTTAATCATCCATGTCATTATTGTCCTTATTTGATTTGATTTTAAGCCTTTATAATTACAATTTTATTATCACCCAACTTATCCTCTCTTAGCCATGTCTTGTGTCACACCTTACTTTACTACCTGATTTTATATTAAGTAGGAGCATTTGGAACCATTTTTCAAGTCATTAAGTTAGAGAATTTTGAATTTTTAAATTTCCTTTCTCGGATTACTACTCATTGTAATCCTAAATTCCTCTAAACTTTGAAAAATCATAATTAATTCTAGAAAAATCAAAATGATATGATTCTAACTCCTACTTGAAGCTTACATGAACTCTTTAAGGAAAACAATATATTCAGAGGATGAATCCAGCTCATGTGTTCCTAGTTTCAATGACAAGATGTACTGTTCATTTGGTCATTTTTCCAATTTTTTTAGAATTTATGCCCAACTTTGGAAGGGCATAACTTTTTGTACAAAACTCCAAATTTCACGAAATACCACTCATTTTAAAGCTAAAAAAAGATCTAATAGACAGTTAAGTTCCAAATCCAAACTATCATTTGCTCAAAATTCTGTGTAGTCAAATTTTGCCATTAAGAAAGTCAAATTTCATCCTTTTCATGCAAAACTTATCCAAATAAAACCATAACCATTCCAGCATGATTTAGTCACATTTCATAGTAGATAACAAGTAATTCTTCATCATATACAACCCTTAAAAGTCATTCAACACATAGTCATAAATATTATGAAGCTTGTACATAATGTTCAACATAAATTCAATATAATTCCATAATATACTTCCTTCATGGAAATACCATCTCCTTGCTTTTGGCCACACCACTAGAGGGTCATATTGGTTGTTTATACATAGAGAGAAATGAGATTTTATAAAAATCTTAGTAGCAAAGAAATTACAATAATAATGTCAAGTAAGCAAGGCAAGTTACAGACAATTCATCAATATTTATTCACATTTATGCCATGTAAGCATCATTCCAATCCATTCAAAATCAACATATCCAAGCATATTGTGAAGGCATATAATGCAACCAACCACACATCGTCATCATCAACCAATTTCAAATATAGCATGGCATATATTCAAGAATCACATTATGTAATAACCAAGTAAGTTAACATTAAAATTGTAAACTCTATGCTTCCTCTGTTTAATCAAGATTTTTGGTCTCTTTGATTCCTTAATGTTCCTCCTTGTTCTCCTATTCAATGCCTATCAATCCATGCATAAATACATGCCAAATTATCAACCATAACACATGAAACACCATTAGGCATCAAGATAACTTGATGATGCCTTTTGTCGTCAAAGCACTCAATTAAACTAGGTCCCAATTAATTTGTAGTTTAGGGTCAACCTAGGTCATTACTTCCAAGGAGCAAGTTATGGGTTTCTTTAGGTAAAAATTCAGGTGATAAAAAAAAATGCAATAAATCGGACCTAAACTAAAATGCAAAATTCTAACTCTAAATGCAAGATGCAAATATCCTAAAATCTATATGAAAATTAAATTAAACTAAATGAATGCAATGCAATTTTTGGGGGGTTTTTTTTGAAGGAAAATAAAAATAATGAATAAAGAAAATTAATCAGAAAGCAAAGAGAATTAACAAGTAAAAATTCAAAGATTTCTCTTCAGGTACGGTAGAGGGGACAACTCAGGATTCGCATGAATTTAACCTTCATAACCTTAATCAATTAATTAGACCAAAGGGAGGTGATAAGAGAGTGGAATTAATAAACTTAATTACCTACTTGAAACAAAGGGAACCCTCAATTTCAAAAACCCTTAAACCATTAGAGAACTCATAACAGTATAAGGTTGGTTAATTAAGTCTATTAAAACCAATGAAGATGATTCAATTTAATTTTGGAAATTATGTTTCAAATTATCCAATTAAACAATCAGATAATCAACCAACTTAATTAAACAATTAAGAGGTGAAAGAACCCAAATTTTGCAATTCAAACCACATTGATGATTAAACTCATAATGAAAACTCAATTATAAATTCAATTAACAATGCAAAGGTTCCAAACATATATTCCAACAAGTATCTTGGCACAAATAAGATCCAAATATCAATTTAATCCAAGAATAAAATTGACAATCTAGAACTAAATTGTCTCAACAAAATTACAACTTGAACTCATTTAAAACTAAACAATTTCAAGTCCTTGAATTAAAAAGATAAATGAAACATCACTCCCTTGTGGTCTTCAAGTGCTAGCCCAAGGCTCAAGTCTCCTCCATGCTCCTCCCAAGTTGCCTCTCAAAGAAGCTTAAGCTTCCATCAAAACAATCTTCCCTCCAAGCTTGTTGACGCGGAGCACGGCCATGTGACGCATGAAGTTAGTGACTATGGAATGGAATTGGTTAAATGGATGACTAGATGGCTTTTTGCGTAGGGAAAGGAGATGAATCTTTATTGCAATTGTTTTTGTCCAGCGGCCGAATGGAGAAGGAAAGAAAATATCCTTGGGTGTTGAATTGTATCCGTGCGTCCTCAATGGAGAATGGAAAGGAGGTCCCTTTTGGCGTGAATATCTCCTCCAAAAATAAGGAAAATCTTATAATGAGGGAAAAGGAAATTTTTATGGATCCAAAGCTCAAGCCCATTAGTAATTAATTGACCCACTTGATATTAGCCATTGGATTGTGCTTAGATTCCAAGAAACAATCTTGCATCATTGGATTTCCTATGTGCCCCTTTCTTGACCTACAAGAATTTAAGTGCATCCATTAATGTAGATTATATTCAAATATAATCAAAAATTAAATATTAAATCTGCACAAAAATTAGGCAAGAAAGTGCAAAACTTTCTAAAACTAATCTTTCTAAAAATATGAGACTTGTTTCCAAAGAAATAGGAAAAATTGATTCCAAGTCAAAAATAGGAAAGCACAAAATATCTATATTTTTAATCCAAAATCTCAATTTTTATGCAAAATCCAAAAATCAACCAATTTATTCAATAATGCATAAAAAGTCTAATTAAGCTCAAAATTATCATTTAAATCCTGAATTATTGTGGGATAAAATATAAAAATTGGGCTTTATCATAACTCTATAATCCTCTTTTCTTTGACCTTTTGACTTTAATTTTCATCTTTGTTTTGACAACTCTCAAGGGCCATTCCTACACAAATTTTCATGTACAATCCAAATATCAACTTAGTTTTATCAAAATCAAACTCCTCTTTATCACACTAAGCTTGGCCAAAGCTTATTAGGGTTAGAATTTTCATTTTTGATTCTAGTGCTTTCAAACACTTTCTCTTGATATTATCCCACACAAAAACACATTCTACACTCATTGGAATCATCAAATTAAACTGAAACAATTTCTACCCTATGAACTTGAAGTGGCTGAATTGCTCCCTTAAATTGGGAACTTGGAATTTCTTCCAAAAAATCAATCCAAACATTAACCAAGCAAGCTATTCCAAGCTCTAAATCATGGTTTCTATCCTTCACTAATCATTCCTTATCAATTCAAAATTTTGACAGCATAAACCTTAGGATTTTTGTCACTAAACTCCACTTGAAACAAGCTAAAAACATAGCCAAAATAAAGCTTGAACATACCTTGATTGATCCTTGATTCTTGCTTGAAAATTCTGGGCTATTTTTAGCGTGTTCTTGGCTTCCAAACTCAGATTTTTCTGTAGCAAAACCTTCCCCCTTTAAGTGCTCAAAAACCAAAATTAGAGGCTTGTGGGGGTTATATATAGGCAAAATTTTGATCATCTCTTGCCTCCAAGTTTCCCTTAAAAATCTAGAGATAAAGGCCATATATACACCTTAAAATGTTGGAGAAAATTGGGAGTGTAAAAGTGTCCCTTGTGTAATAATGTTTAGGATAAAATCATGTGATATTTTATATTATTTTGGCCCATAATCATGTGAACCACTTGGATCACGAATTTACTATTCATTCTTGGTGGAAAATAATGTCCAATAGGCTAGAGAAAGAAGGAATAAGTATCACCTTTCATATCCAAACATTTTTTCACCTGATTTCGCTGTATCAGTTAAAATCTCTATCTAATTTCTAATAATACTTCTGGACCTTCAAAACTTTATTTCTTCCCATCAAAAATCATATTTATATAGGAAAGTCCCCTAATTTTTTCTAGAATTTATCTCAAGCTCTAACTATTTATTTTGAATTTTCTCTGAAATCAGGCTTTACCAATAAGATTTTGGTAACTAATATTCTAAAATTAAGCCTTTCACTTTCAAGGAGTGAAAATAATTTTATAAACTTAAATAAATCCTCAAACATTTTTTTCATATTTGTCCCAGAATTATTGAGGCCTCTATATATTTAAAATAATTGTTTCGGGCAAATTTTTCATTGTTTTTCCCAAAAAACCCCTTTGTGTACAGAAAATTCTATAATAAGTTATTTTCATGCCATTTCAACCTCCAAGGCCTCAAATAGGGTTCCATAACCTCTAATTTACCTTTATACTATTTTGTAAAAAAAATTTGGAATTTTTCTCAAATTTTTTCATGTTGCCCTTCATGGACCTTAACTCAAAAGTGATTCAGGCTCTGATTGTACTTTACTACTTGACCCTCTGTCTAATTTATTATTCACATTCCTGGAGTTAAAATTGACAAGATGTGACATCTTATGCTAACACTTAACCTCTATAACTTTTTGAAGCTAAAAAACACAAAAAGAACATGAATAATATGGTCTACAATTTTATTTTGGGTTAAACAACATTTGCGCCTAGAAGTTTTCACAAAGGAGCTATGGGTATCTAGAACTATTTTTTGGAGCAATGTTGTCCTAGAGGTGGCAAAATCGTAGTAATGTCACCTTATTTTAACAGAGCCCAATGATCAATCATTAGCTAAGGTAGATCTACCATATAAGATATTATGCCACATAATACGCCATATCATCATCATCCTTACTAGGAAAAAAAATAAAGCCTTTCCCTATCATTATCATCAGTATTCAATTTCATCAACAATCCCTTAAAAAAGACTTAAACTAGATCAATAATTAACCCATATGAGAAGAAAAACCAATATAAAAAAAAAACATAAAGCTCTTTCCCTTCCTCATCATTATTCGCATCCATAGAAAATTTTAGTTGAGAGCATTCCATTCCATTGTTTCTTCATCTTCTTTCTAGATATTCAAACTTTCACTCTTGATTATTCTCACTATCCTCTTGGCAACCTTCACATCTTTACTCTTAATGGCTTCAAGAGACGCAAGTCTCAACTAATTATAGCACTTCAAAGTGCCACTCATATAGGAGACTCAAGCATATCATAGAGCAAATTTAAGATAATCAAAGAGACCCTAACATAACAATGGCAGTTTAAGTTGACTATAATATTTATGGGTTTCTTTAGCTCTTCACAGTAGCTCTCCAAATAGCCAAGCTTCACTATTATAAACTGATAAGTCTCATTATTTACATACATTTCTAGCCCTAAACACATACTTTTGCGATCTATATTTACATACTTTGGGCATAATTAGGTTCCATTGTGTATAAGAGTTGGTGAGAAGAATTATGAGGTTTTGCAAGTGTTTTTACATGTTTTTATATGATTTTATTTGTGTGTACTTTTGATCCCTGCTTTGGCATGAATTTCAGGAAGTTTCAGTAGCATTTTCGCCATTCTGTCTGAGGCCGCGGCGGATTGACGGAGGCGCCACGGCGGATTTCCAAGGTACTCTCGGTGAAAAGCGCCGCGGCGGATGGACTAAGGCGCCACGGCGGACGGAGGTTTTCATGAAGCTCAGGATCATTAATCAAAACGACGCCGTACAGGACAGGAGCCGCGGCGGATTGACGGAGGAGCCGCGGCGGATGACCGAAATTTCCAGATTTAAAAGCTGAAGTCGCGCGCTTCAACGGGAGGATCAGATTTCAGTTGCTCACTCTCCCTCCAACGCGATTTTCTTGCTCTCTCCGCCCTCTCTCATTTCTCTCTTCCATTTTCGTCCAATTCCATCAATTTCCACCGATCAACCATGGATCTTTCATCAATTCTTGCTGTTTCTACCCTAATCCAGAGTATGAGTAGCTGAATTTCCAAGTTCTTCTAGCAATGAAGCTGACCTGAGTTCATGGAGCTAAACAGGGAGTCATTTCAGATCTATTTCCTACCTTCTATTCTAAGAGTCATTTGTTTCAGTTGAACAATTGTGATTAGAATGAAGATTGAGTGATTAGATTTATGTTTCTTGGAATTTAGATCTGATTGAACATTCAGATGTGAGTTGTGTCCTTTAGTTCAGTTGAATAGAGGATTCTCTGTTGATTTGTAAATCCAATTCGTTTTACTTGGACTGTTGTTCTGTAAATCTGAATTTTGGTTGAATATATTGATGATTCACAGTTGTGGTCATTCTTAGAGAATTGCAACTTGCTTCTCAAGTGTTCTTGTCAATTGATTTTCCTTCTCATAGATCAAAATAATGAATCTAGTAAGATAGTTGTTTCTGATCTATGTTAAGAGAGATTTGAGCAGTAGCTGAATCTATCCATTTAATTGACACTAAGAGACTCCAAATTATAAGATTGAACAAGGAAGGTTGGATAAATTGCTAGGGGAACTACTATCTCTCATCTGAATCTCATTTGCAATTTACCTTTCATTAGATTTGTTTCTTGTTTTGATTTCTCTTTTTCTGAACTAAAGCTCTCATCTTGGTAATTTGATAATTAATAGTGAATTGTTAAGAATTGAAATACAACTTAAGGCTCCTTGTGAAGAATGACCTAGGTAGTGCCTCACTTGCTGCATTTTCCCTAGTAAAACTTTGATTACCTAGCGACAAGGTTTATCAAATTGGCGCCGTTGCCGGGGAGCCTTACTTGTTGAGGTTCTGAGCAATTCACTGGTGTGCCAAGAAAATTTTCATGTTTGAAAACCCAAAACTTCAGAAAAAGTAGCTTTAGTGTTTTTGAGTTGTGCTGCATGTTCACTTTTGTGCTTTGTTGTTAAGTAGTTTCCCTTTTTGCTGTGTTTTAAATTCATTCCATAGGTTGTCAAGGAGTTAACACAATTGAGTAGGCTGTGAATTGTTTGAATCCTTGCTGTAGCAACCTTTTCCCTTTTAATTGTTCTTCCATTTAACCTAATGATGGTTGGTTGTTTTTATGCTTTTGAGATATTTTTCTTGTTGACAAACTAATACCATTGTGTTAAGGGGTTCAATTTGCAGGAGTGAAGGTGTGAACAGTGTCAGAAGCTGCTGCAGAATTCGTCCATCTGGTTTATCAGTACCAGGCGCCGCGGCGGATAGCATCAGGAGCCGCGGCGGATTTCACAGAATCAATCCTGCAAAAGAGCCGCGGCGGATTGCACCAGAGGCCGCGGCGGATTTCACCTGATCCCTTCTTAGCTTTTTGTTCTCTCTTTGACTTCTGTCTTTTGTCTAATTGCTTTTTCACATTTATTTTATTAGTCTATTCTAGTGTTCTTTAGTTGCATGTCCCAGGATAAAGGTCTTTTACCTTTTGATTGGGAAATCAATAGAACTCTTAGGCAAATCAAGAAAACCAAACAAATAGCTGAGTCTAGTAAGCAACCTATAGTGAGTGACTCTCTTCCTCAAGTTGAATCTTGTTCTTCCTCAGAATCTGAATCTACTTTAGGAGGGTTTATAGACAATCATTTTGTGATGGATCAAAATAATAACAATGCCCAAACTGAGAGAGGTGATGCTACAAATAGACCTCAAAATGAAAGGCAAGCTGAAAATGTTCTCCATAATGCTAATATTCAATTGAATAGAGATGAGGAGAATAGGAGCATTAGAGAAATTAATAACTCAAGTGTGAACTGTGATCCATGTGGTTTTTATAACTTTGAAGCTGATTTTGAACTTAAAGGTACCTTGATTAATACCTTACCAAGATTCCTTGGTCTTGCAGGGGATGATCCATATAGACACCTTCAGAATATGCATGCGGTTTGTTCCTCTATGAAGCCCCATGGTGCTCAACTGGAAGATGTGCTAAGGAGAGCTTTCCACTTCACATTAGAAGGAAATGCCAAAGAATGGTTGCAAAGTCTACCTCAGCACTTCACAACACTTACATGGGAGCAACTTAAGAAGGCCTTTTTAGAGAAGTACTTTCCTGCATCAAGGACATCTAAATTGAGGAAGGCATCTATGGAGTTCAACAAGATAGTAGAGAGACCTTGTATGAGTATTGGACAAGATTTCTAGCTATGCTTTCTAAATGTCCAAATCATCAAATCAGCAAGTCTAATCTAGTTCAATATTTCTATGAGGGCTTGCTATCTCATCACAAGAACACAATAGATGCTGCAGCCCATGGTTCACTATTTGATTTGACTCCTCACAATGCTTGGGAATTATTGGAGAAGATGGCCAACAATAATCAGCAATTCAGCACAAGGGATAACCAATCTGTCAATGAAATTTTAAGGTCAAATCCTACTAACTTAGACTCTCAATTTGCTGCCTTATCAGAAAGGATGGACAAGAGAATGACTAGGATGGAGCAACTCTTGTCAACTAAACAATGTGGTGCTATGGGAACATCTCAAGCCTTGGTAGCTCCCTCTTGTGACTCCTGTGGTTCTATGATGCATTGTACTGAATCTTGCCCTTCTCAATTTGAAGAAGTGTCAGCCATGTATCAACAAAGAGCCGGTCAATATCAGCAAAGGAACCCTTTCTCCAACACTTATAACGAAGGATGGAAGGATCATCCCAATTTTAGATGGGGAGGAGGAGAGAACAACAAGGAGAGATTCATGCAGAATAGGTTCCAGCAACGTCAACATTCAGAACAAGTTATGGTTCCTTCCCAAACTACTCAAGAAGTTGGGAATTCAAGGAATGATGACATGTCTCTCTTGTTGAAAAGCATGAACAGTATGAATGCTAATCTCAGTGCTATGGCATCTCAAATGGACAGAATTGATAAGCATACCACTGCATCTGATGCAAGAATGGCTGCTATAGAGAATAGGGTTGAACAATGGGAAACTAAGACAGCAAACTTGGCTAACTTTGTTACCCAAATTTCAGATAATTTCAGCAGTCTTCAAGCAAAAACAAGTGGAGCTTTGCCTTCCAATACTGTGATTAATCCCAAGTCATTGAATGCCATAAGTTTGAGAAGTGGAAGAAAGGTGACATTCAATGAGAATGATGAAGAATCTGACTTGGATGAAGATCATTACACTAAAGGGAATTCTACTCATGAAAAGAAACCACCAAGTGTGGAATCTGAAAGCTTAAGAGAGAAGCAACTTCTGCAAGCAAGAAAAGAAACCGGATGTAGAAGTGCAACTACTGAAGGTTGCACAACTGAAGCCGGCCCTTCAACTATGGATGATAAAGGCGTCCATGAAACACCATTGAGAGAGGACTTGAGGCAATCTTCTTCAAGAATTGCAGATCCTAACCAGGACAATGGGAAGATTGAGCAAGAGAAAGTTGAAGATCCTCACAAGAGCAATAAACCGGGAAGTCAAGGTAAGGAGGTAAGCTTGAAAGATCTACCTTTTCCTAAAGCTTTTATGTTTGGGCAGAAGGTTGCAAAAGAAAAGCAAAATAAAGAAGTTTTAGATTTCTTTAGTAAAGTAGAAATTAACATTCCTTTGCTGGATTTGTTGAAGAAAGTGCCTGAATATGCAAAATTCTTAAAAGACATTTGCACTAATAAAAGAAAGTTTAAAACTAATGAATTGGTGCAAGTTGGCCCTAATGTTTCAGCCCTTTTTAAAGCTCAATTACCTGTGAAATGCCAAGATCCAGGAGCTTTCTCCATTCCTTGTCAAATTGGTAAGTTTCATATTTCTAAAGCTTTACTAGATTTGGGTGCTGCTATCAATGTGATGCCAAGTTCTGTTTATTATGCTTTAGGAGTTGAAATCATGAAACCTACAAGTGTCTTAGTGCAACTAGCTGATAAGTCTATTAGGAATCCCAAGGGAATCTTAGAAGACATTTTGGTTCAAGTAAAAGACCTTGTATTTCCTGCTGATTTTTATGTGTTAGATATGACTAATGAGGCCATAAGTGAAAGCACATTGATTTTGGGCAGACCATTTCTAAGAACTGCCAACACCATGATTTGCATGAAGGATGGGATTATAAAAATGGAATTTGGTGGACAAGAAATTCAATTTAACATGTATGAGATGATGAAACATCCACATGAGGATTATTCTCTGTTAGGGCTTAATATGATTGATGTGTCACTTGAAAATGAGTGTGAATCTATTTTTGAGCATGATAACAATGATGATACTGAAGATTCCTTCGTCTCTTTCTCCTCCATATATTCTCCTTCATCTTCTTTTTCTTCACACCTTGATGATGTGCCTAGCATTGATTCTAAAATTGATGGCTGGCTTTCCACTTGGAGTGAATTGTCTTCAGTTTCATCCATTAAGTCTTCCATTGATGCTAATTCCACTCTGTCAAGTGATGAACAACTTGCAAAAAGATTGCTTGTAGATTTCTCAACAGCACAAGAGAATAAATCAACTCCTATACAAGAAGGGGAAGGTGAAGGGCACAAGACTCATGATTGCAAGGCCAGCCCAAGTCTCATGGATGAACCTCCATTCAAGGAGCATGCAGCTGAACCTTCTGAACAACAGGATTTGCCTTTAAATTCTTATCACATTTTGTATTCCAATCCTGTTTACAAGTCACTTGATCTTAATTTCTTTAACCATGCAGAACTGGAACACCTTTTGGAAATCATGCGAAGTGCAGCTACTCCCAACCCTAGGAGATTAAGCATGACACCAACCAAATTTGCTGAAATATGTAGCATAGGGAGTGCACTTTTGCAATCTAATTTTACTTCTGAAATTGGAATTCCCCAAGATTATTCTGCATCTAACTTTGAGTTTTCACATGGATTTACAAATGTTTTAAATGCATTGTTGCAGGGACCAACTAAGGAGAGTTACTCACATGAGGATGAATGTACAACTGAAATTTTTGGTATTGAAGCCTTGAAGCAATCTGGAAATAATTGCACTACCTTGGAGCTCAAGAAACTGATACCCTCAGTAGTTCAACCTCCTGAATTGGAGCTTAAACCCTTACCATCAACACTGAAATATGCATTTTTAGCTGAAAATGAAAGACTCCCGGTGATAATCTCTAACTCTTTAACTGATATTGAGGAATCTCAATTACTTGCTGTTTTGAAAAGGTATAAAAGTGCAATTGGGTGGTCTTTAGCAGATATTCCTGGTATTAATGCTTCAATTTGCACTCATAGAATATTGTTAAATGAAAATGCAAAGCCCATAAGGCAACCTCAAAGAAGACTTAACCCACTCATACTTGATGTTGTTAAAAAGGAAGTAACAAAGCTGCTTAGTGCTGGTATCATATACCCTATTTCAGATAGTGAGTGGGTAAGTCCAGTTCAGGTTGTTCCTAAGAAAAGTGGGATCACTGTGGTTAGGAATGAAAAAAATGAATTAATCCCCACTAGAATCCAGAATTCTTGGCGTGTTTGCATTGATTATAGGAAACTTAATGATTCTACAAGAAAAGATCATTTTCCTCTACCCTTTATAGATCAAATGCTTGAAAGATTAGCTTGTAAATCTCACTATTGTTTCCTTGATGGTTTCAGTGGCTATTTTCAGGTTCCCATTGCACCTCAAGATCAAGAGAAGACTACATTCACTTGTCCCTTTGGCACATTTGCATATAGAAGAATGCCATTTGGACTTTGCAATGCACCGGGCACATTCCAAAGGTGTATGCTATCCATATTTAGTGATTTGCTAGAGAATGGAATTGAGGTGTTTATGGATGACTTTACCATCTATGGAAATAATTTTGATGAATGCTTAGTGAATTTGGAAAAAGCTCTATCAAAATGTGTTGAAAAGGATCTTATTCTGAATTTTGAAAAATGTCACTTTATGGTTCAACAAGGAATAGTTCTAGGTCACCTAATTTCTGAAAAGGGAATAGAGGTAGACAAAGCAAAGGTTGAAGTAATTTCCTCTCTACCCTATCCAACAAATCTTAAGGAGCTTAGATCTTTCCTAGGCCATGCTGGATTTTATAGAAGATTCATAAAAGATTTTAGTAAAGTGACTTTTCCAATGTCTAAATTGCTGCAAAAAGATGCTTCCTTTGATTTCACTGATGAATGTAAGATGTCTTTTGATGAGATTAAATCCAGATTGACTTCTCCACCTATTTTGACTTGCCCTAATTGGAATTTACCATTTGAATTGTGTTGTGATGCCTCTAATAATGCAGTGGGTGCAGTTTTGGGACAAAAGGATGGTAAGGTTTCCAAGGTTATTGCTTATGCTTCAAAGACTCTAGATAAGGCTCAAACTAATTACACAACTACTGAAAAGGAGCTCTTTTCTATTGTTTTTGCATTAGACAAGTTTAGGCCTTACCTAATTAACTCTAAGGTTACTGTTTTCACTGATCATTCTGCTGTCAAGTATCTTTTCAGCAAGCCACAATCCAAACCGAGGCTCTTAAGGTGGATGTTGTTGATCCAAGAGTTTGACATTGACATCAAAGACAAACCTGGAGCAGAAAATGTGGTGGCTGACCATCTAAGTCGCTTACCAGAAACTACAAGGGGAGTAATCGGTTCAGATTCTGTTTGTGATGAGTTTAAGGATTGTTCTGTTTCTGCCTTGTCTCTCTTGGAACCTTGGTATTGCCATATTGTCAACTTTTTAGTTGCTGGTCTAATTCCCCCCTCTTTGTCTCATTTTCAGATGCAGAAGATTAAGAGTGAGTCTAAGCACTACATTTGGGATCCTCCAATCCTTTGGAAGGTATGCAGCGACCAAATCATTCGGAGATGTGTACCAAATGAAGAATTTCAAGACATCCTGCATGCTTGCCACTCTCAAACTTGTGGAGGTCATTTTAGTGCTAACAAGACTGCAAGAAAAATATTGGAAGCTGGTTTGTATTGGCCATCACTCTTTAAAGACTCTTATGAGTATTGCAAGAATTGTGACATTTGTCAAAGATTTGGTGGCCTAACTAAGAAACATGAATTACCCCAACACCCAATGCTTTTCTGTGAGGTGTTTGAAGTATGGGGTATTGATTTTATGGGCCCCTTTCTTCCTTCTATGGGTTTTACATACATTCTTCTTGCAGTTGATTACCTTTCAAGATGGGTAGAGGCCATAGCAACCAAAAAGAATGATGCTGCTACTGTTTTAAAATTTCTAAAAAATAACATCTTTTCTAGATTTGGCATTCCTAGAGCAGTAGTTAGTGATAATGGCACTCATTTTTGTAATAAATTGCTACAAGGGTTATTCACCAAGTATGGTGTGACACATAAGACATCCACACCTTATCATCCCCAAAGTAATGGGCAAGCTGAAAATGCAAATAGAGAAATCAAGAAGGTGTTGGAACGAATAGTTAAACCATCTAGGAAGGATTG
Source organism: Neltuma alba (assembly GCF_004799145.2). NCBI lineage: Eukaryota > Viridiplantae > Streptophyta > Magnoliopsida > Fabales > Fabaceae > Neltuma > Neltuma alba. Next base: position 435,302 of record NW_021632496.1, read on the forward strand.
GAGTGCCAGATTAGATGATGCTTTGTGGGCATATAGAACTGCATTTAAAACCCCAATAGGCATGTCTCCTTACAGATTGGTTTATGGTAAGATGTGTCACCTACCGGTTGAGATTGAACATAAGTCTCTTTGGGCTGTAAAAGCATGTAACCTTGATTTTGATTCTGCTGGTATGGAAAGATTATTGCAATTGCAGGAACTTGAAGAGTTGAGACTCGAAGCATATGAAAATTCCAGGTTCTATAAGGAGAAGACAAAGATGATTCATGACAAGCAAATCCTAAGGAAGACTTTCAAGGTTGGAGATAAAGTGTTGCTGTATAAAGCACGATTCACATTTAAACCTGGGAAGTTGAGCACTAGATGGGAAGGACCATACTTGGTCACTAAAGTTCACAAATTTGGCATGATAGAGCTGCTAGATGAGAAGAGCAGTAAGACTTTCAAGGTCAATGGTCACCTGCTCAAAATCTACAAGGAGAATTTTGATCCACCATAATTTCAGGTTGTCCCCTTCCTTACACACTTTAGTCTGTGTTTATTTGATTATTATCATTCTTGAACTCCATTTTTGAGCAAGTGTGGGGGAGGGCATAACTAGTAGCAAGTGTAGGTTGTTTTTAGTTTGTTTTGAAGTGTTCTGTTGTTTCTTTCCATTCCTTCCCTTACCAATTTTCCTTGCTATCTTTTGTTCAAATTTGCATTGAGGGCAATGCAAGGATCAAGTGTGGGGGAGTGAATGTTGTGTTTTTGTGTGTTCTATGTCTTTTGTAGAAGAACCTCAGTTTTCAAAAACTTTTTGAAGGTTTAAGCTTGCTTCAGGATTTCTAATGTTACATTTGTGACTGATTTGATTTAGAAATTAATATCTTGAAGTGAAATTTTCTAATGCATAGAGATTAAGCATGATGTGTTCTTTACCTGAGGTGAATGAATATGGAAGACAAGCCTAGTTGGAAGGATTCTTTGAGCCTTTATATTCATTTCTGGTGTGTGCATTCACTTAGTTCTTATACTCTCTAGAACTTGTCTTAGTTCTTAATCAAGACCACATGTAACATTAGTATTCTTGAACATGATTGAGGCATTCATTCAATTTAGCTACTTAGACCAAATGGCCAACCCCTGCATGATTTATCCCTTGTTACCCATTTGAGCCTTTTTAGCTGAATTTTTTCCATTCATTTCACTCTCATTTATAAAACCTCTTTCCTACAAGGATGCATATTTCATTTCATTAATTCCTTTTAGAATTCACTAGCATTTTGATGGATTCAATTGATGGATTGATATGAGGAGATGCATACTTGAACTTAAAAGAAAAAAAAAAAAAAACAACAAAGAAAAGAAGAAACATGCGAATGTAAAAGAAAGAAAGAAAAAAAAAAACAAGAGAAAGAGAATGGAAAAGTTGAAAAGAAATAAAAAGGCAAGAAAAGAAAAGAAAGTGGGAATAAAAGCACCTTTATAGCTTTAGACTTCAAGATCAAGAAGTCAAATCCTCAATTGAATATTACTAATGCTATTGAATTCTACACATTGATTCACATATTATCTCTATCCTTCTATGCATTCTTGTGCATTTCTTCCTCACCCTTACATTACAAGCCACAAAAGTCCTCTTGATTCTTGAGTACTTATGTACTTAGGTGGTGGAGTGGTAGAGCTATTACAAGCATATGGTAGAGCATTTGAATAAGTGAATTGAGTGAAAGAACCTTTGATACTTGTTAGTTGAGCGATACACTAATTCCCTTGTGTGGTCTTCTATATCTTATTCACTTGGATTAAATTACATATCATTGCTTGGTTTCTTTGCATTAGAATGTTCCATGGATGGATGTTGGTTGAAGAATCATTGTTGGTTGCAGTTGTAACCTGAACTTTTGAACTTGCTTATTCCTTTCTTGCATCCTTCTCTTTCACAATATGTTTAGACTTGAATTGCCCAGGAGTGCAAAAGCTAAGTGTGGGGGAGTTGATAAGTCTCATTATTTACATACATTTCTAGCCCTAAACACATACTTTTGCGATCTATATTTACATACTTTGGGCATAATTAGGTTCCATTGTGTATAAGAGTTGGTGAGAAGAATTATGAGGTTTTGCAAGTGTTTTTACATGTTTTTATATGATTTTATTTGTGTGTACTTTTGATCCCTGCTTTGGCATGAATTTCAGGAAGTTTCAGTAGCATTTTCGCCATTCTGTCTGATGAGCCGCGGCGGATTGACGGAGGCGCCACGGCGGATTTCCAAGGTACTCTCGGTGAAAAGCGCCGCGGCGGATTGACTAAGGAGCCACGGCGGACGGAGGTTTTCATGAAGCTCAGGATCATTAATCAAAACGACGCCGTACAGGACATGAGCCGCGGCGGATTGACGGATGAGCCGCGGCGGATGACCGAAATTTCCAGATTTAAAAGCTGAAGTCGCGCGCTTCAACGGGAGGATCAGATTTCAGTTGCTCACTCTCCCTCCAACGCGATTTTCTTGCTCTCTCCGCCCTCTCTCATTTCTCTCTTCCATTTTCGTCCAATTCCATCAATTTCCACCGATCAACCATGGATCTTTCATCAATTCTTGCTGTTTCTACCCTAATCCAGAGTATGAGTAGCTGAATTTCCAAGTTCTTCTAGCAATGAAGCTGACCTGAGTTCATGGAGCTAAACAGGGAGTCATTTCAGATCTATTTCCTACCTTCTATTCTAAGAGTCATTTGTTTCAGTTGAACAATTGTGATTAGAATGAAGATTGAGTGATTAGATTTATGTTTCTTGGAATTTAGATCTGATTGAACATTCAGATGTGAGTTGTGTCCTTTAGTTCAGTTGAATAGAGGATTCTCTGTTGATTTGTAAATCCAATTCGTTTTACTTGGACTGTTGTTCTGTAAATCTGAATTTTGGTTGAATATATTGATGATTCACAGTTGTGGTCATTCTTAGAGAATTGCAACTTGCTTCTCAAGTGTTCTTGTCAATTGATTTTCCTTCTCATAGATCAAAATAATGAATCTAGTAAGATAGTTGTTTCTGATCTATGTTAAGAGAGATTTGAGCAGTAGCTGAATCTATCCATTTAATTGACACTAAGAGACTCCAAATTATAAGATTGAACAAGGAAGGTTGGATAAATTGCTAGGGGAACTACTATCTCTCATCTGAATCTCATTTGCAATTTACCTTTCATTAGATTTGTTTCTTGTTTTGATTTCTCTTTTTCTGAACTAAAGCTCTCATCTTGGTAATTTGATAATTAATAGTGAATTGTTAAGAATTGAAATACAACTTAAGGCTCCTTGTGAAGAATGACCTAGGTAGTGCCTCACTTGTTGCATTTTCCCTAGTAAAACTTTGATTACCTAGCGACAAGGTTTATCATAAACTTTATTAAAATTAATAAAAACATCAACATAGGTTTTAAAATCCAAATTCAAAACCAAACAACAAACATGAATATAAACCCAGAAATATTAAAAAAAAATAGCAGCTTGAATAGTGAGTGATGAAAGTGAACACAGAAATATTCAGATCTACTTTTTTTTTTTTTAGTTTCTTCAACAAAACTTCGAAGCTAGACTTAGAAGTTGTAATAATCTTACATGGGTTGTTGTTTCTTTAGTAAATGGTAGGGTAAGTGGATGTTGGCAGCAGAGACGCTCCTCCTACTACTATTATTTTTGCAAAACTTTTTCAAATTTGAAGGAGGAACATATCACTATTAAAGTAAAACATGAACGGTGACAAATTTCAAGGTGGATTGGCCTATTGATTGTTGATTTCAGACTCTACCTTCAAATCTTTGTTAGGAAAAAACAAAATAATTTCAGAAGAAATGGAAGAAGGTAGGAAGATAAAAAGCATGAATGAGCATTGCTAAAGTAAAGAAATGGATTAAGGAAAGATGAAGATGGAGATTGTAGATGTAGATATGCATTACCAAAGCTAAAGAAAGGGAATGAGGGAAGAAAGAAAAATATGCAGTGGAGGAAGAAGAAAGGGACATGTTTGGTATTTTATTTTTATTATATGGCATAACTCCTAAATGGCAGATCCACTTTAGCACAAATTAGTCAACTAATGATTGATCATTTGTTTGTATTAAAATAGGGTGACATTGTTATGATTTTATCATTTTTAATGTGATATTACTCCAAAAACTAGTTCTAAATACCCACAGCTCCTTCATGAAAATTTTCAGGGCAAAAATGCACCTTAACCCTTTTATTTTTGACGTCACCCAAACTGAATTTTCAATTCTACCTTATTGCCTCCTATGTATAGGCTTTTGGAGCCTCCTTTCTGTATCTTATAGGTAATGTGGAGCTTTTTCGGCAGAAGACTCCCCCCATCCACTCCTATAAATTTTCAGTGTGGGACTTTACATAGCTAGTTTATGTTCTTCTCTTTATTCCTTTTTTTCCTTAACCTTATTTGTCTATGTTTTACTTATTTATTTACTTACTATTTAGACTTAAGAACCTAGCTAGAGTTAGGAAAATAAAAACTTAGAATTTATAAACTTCCCCTTAGTTTTTGCAATAACCACCAAACTATTCTTTTTTTTAATTTGATAAAACCAATACAAAACCCCAAATAGTCTAACAAACTAACCTCAAAACTAACAAGCTTATTTAACAAAATCAAAATATCTAAAACCGGATATAACACTTTGTGAGGACAAGGTGCAAACTTCAAGAACCACTGAACCAACAAGTGCCTTAGAGCACCTACAACCATATGAAATTCCTGAGGCATTGGGAAGGTTAAAGCAAGATGAATGGCAACATTTTCCTAAGCTCTACCAATAGGAACCAAATTGACCATCAAGTTAAAAGATATACCTGTATAAAATCCCTTAACAAACAACCATCAAACTTAACATAAACAGCACATCAAGTTGACAAAAAAATTTTTTTGTTTTCTAGGTTTGGCAATATAAACATTCCAACTACTCCAAGAAGGAAATTGATACTACAAGTAAAGCAAATTAGCAGCAAAAATACCAGTTGATCGACAAGGCAAAACAAGTTAAGAGCACGCCTAAAACCAAGAGCTAAGATGTACCACATCTAAAGGCTCACAAGATTAACTAGTTTGAACCTTCCAATTCCTGATAATCCACATGCAATATAATAAAATACAAACCTATCTACCTACCTTAATCAAATAATAAGAGAAGACATTGCACAACATCAAGTTGGGATTAGCATGCTCCCCAAAGAAGTTATAAGTTCTAAAAAAGAATCAAACTAAATTGCTTGAGTCCAAGGGAAAAACAAAAATGATGACACTTCTCTTCCACCTCACTCTTACAAAAGTAACACAGCCACTCTATAGGAACATAATGCCTTCACAGATTACCTTCTATTAGCAAATGATCTATAAAAAACTTCCACATAAACTGTAAAACCCTTTACCTCAAAACATTATAAACTCGTCATAAAATCACTATTATGGTAGAAAAGGAAAGGTGTTACAACAAACTATCATAGTAGAAAGAAATTTGCATAATTTTTGAAATTAACATTTAAACTCGGTTCAAACTCAAACTCCATTGCATGCAACTAAAATCATTCATTTACATCCACTGGGCCTCCAAGCCTCCGGCGCGGGTAACAAAAGACATCACAACAGCCCATCCAAATGGTTTCTAACAAAATAAATCAGAGTTTCATAAGACACTAGAAATGACCTCCGGCCAACCAAAATAAGGAGATAACATTCCCTCCAGTTACAATAAGGATGAGTAATCAAAATATTTCAAAAGGGGTCTTAAATGTGGCAATATATACTAGCCATACATATACAAGGGCTAGAGGCCTAAAGCTAACCAAGCTCAAGCCTCTGCGTCTCTTCCTGATGGCACACACCTAGAATCTTCACCTGAAAACATTGTAAACCACAGGGTGAGACAAACGTCCCAGTAACCAATCTTTCCAATTCAAGGTACTATTAAATAGGTGCTCGTGAGGTGTTAAGTGGGGCAGTTCACAAGTAATATGATAAATGATAGCCACACAAGTCATGCAAGTGCAATGATGCAATCCCATCAACCATATCCCTCACTTTGGGGGATTTTCAAGAGCCAAACCCGGCCTATCCCTCACTATAGGGGACGTAAGGAGCCATAAAAGGCCTATCTCACTTTGGGGGACGTAAGGAGCCAAAAGGCCTATCCCTCACTGTGGAGGACGTAAGGAGCCAACCATCATGCATTAATGGAGGCCTTACCACGTGGTAGTAACAATCAAAACTCTCACTAATTCCCAATTCATGCATCATGCTCAAACCGTAATCAAAGAGTAAATAATCATTTCACAATTAACTTCTTTCAGTAGCCTATCCTTCACAAGTTCCAAATTCATTCAATATCGATTGAAACCCCACAAGACGGTTTTCCTTTTAATATACAGCATACACTTTGAATACAGTTGTTACTCGGAGCACAAAATATAAATCCACTCACAATACCACAAAAGCATGTACAAAGGATTGGAAAGTGGTTACCTCTCGCCTAAGCAAGGAATAACAAACCGACAATATGGCCCCGTGCACCAACAAGGCTCACAACCGGTCTACACAAGCACACAAACACACAACCATCATGTATTAGCTTTCAACTAATAATGTGGCCAAAACAACAATTGGGGACACAAAATTCCTATCTCCAACCAAAACTCTACCCGACTCAAAAGGGTTTAACCACCAAGGCAATACTTCACGGTCATAAAAATCCATTAAAACCTTAATTCCTCTCCAAATATCCATTTAGGATTCAAACCTCAAGGACCCACTATAGGAATTCAACACCCCAAACATCCCATTAGAACAATTGAAGTCCTAATAACATTCTAAACCGATTAAACATCCAATTTAACCCTCCTTAACATAACCCAATTTACAAAACTCAAAATCAATCTCCACATTATCATCCTCAATCACAAACCTCCCATTTCCATAAACCCTAATTTAAAAAACTCAAAGTTCTTCAAATCCAAGAGAACTACACCGATTAAATACTTAGACTAACCCAAAGCAATCAATTAAACTCAAAACAATCAGTCAAAAACCTCAATTCCATAACAACCTAGAAAACTCTAGGGTGTCACCATAAATCCTCAGAAATTCCAAGAAAGAAAGTAGATTAGAGGTTAAAATCACTTACTTGAGGTAATGGATCCTTAGAAATGTTCCCTCCAAGCCAAAACACTGAAACCCTAGCAGAGCCTCTCTCTCTTCCTTCAGATTTTCTAATTTTCGCAGAACCAGACCCTCTCGCTACTATATAGATTCGACACCTTTCGCCGCGGCGAACCCAGAACTTCGCCGCGACGAACTAATCCCGAGAGGGATTACTCGCATGAAAGCCTGACTTTGCCGCGGAGAACTCCAATCTTCGTCGCGGCAAAAGCTTCCCGAGAGGAAACTCTTGCTTGCCTAGAAAACCTTTGCCGCGGCATACCCCTACCTTCATCGCGGCGAAACCTTCCCGAAAGGACACTCCCCCTGGAACTCCCGGTTCGCCACAGCGAACAAACCCTGAGAGGGGTCCGTTCACCTATTCCTCCAACATACCTCAATTCCAACCCAAACACCAAGGTCAACATTAAATCACTAATCTATCCTCAAAATCAACTAAAAGAGGTTATTAAAACCCGATAAAACTCAGAATGTTACATAAACAACTCAACCTTAGGAACAAGCACTAAAGAATTAATAACCTTCTAAAAAAAATCAAAATAATTAGACAAGGAGAAGAATAACCCCTCTAATTTTACAAAATTTGATAACCATTTACCACAGCATAACTATCTCTACCATTTCCAAGCCAAACTAAAGAATCCTTAGACTCAAAGATAGAGAAAGGGGTATCCAAAGTATTCCTAGCCATTTCCTTATTATACAGTCAAAAAATTAATGATTTATTCCATATTCTATGATCATGCGGAACAAGGTCACTGATTTAGCCCAATTATTCTATGTTATTTCATATCATTTTAAGGGTATTTATCATAGATTTTGGCTCCTTTTGATGATAATTGTGCTTAATTTAGATTAAGAGTCCTTGCTTTGAATTAGTGTCTTTTCGAGGTTAAGATTGTCATAATTGGTTATTAATTGTATTCAGTTGATTTCTAGGACAATTGATGCTTCAAATTGTTGCTTTTTATTGTAGGACAATTGAGAATTGGAGCCAAGATCAAAGACCAAAGGATGACACAACACAAGATCAGAGTATCAGCACTAATAGAGTTCGCCGCGGCGAAGATTCTCTTCGCCGCGGCACCAAATTGAAATCTCACCAGTAATCTCTCAGGCAGAGTTTGCCGCGGCCAACTTACAGCTTCGCCACGACGAAATCACAAGATTAGGCGGAGCTCCTCTCGGGCATGCTTCGCCGCGGCGAACTCTTCGTATCAGCAACGCCAAATCCGAATCAGAACGCGAAAATGGAGCTTCTAATCATATGATCCGACCCAGATGAACCCTTAAAACCCTTAGAAACCCTATTTTCAACCATACACTCCATTCCATCTCCTCCAACACCTCTATTCTCCCATCCTCTTGCCTCTCCATCTCCATCTTCTTTCCCATCCATTTCCTTCATCTTTCCTTCACTCCATCTCATTTCCTTCCACTCCCAGCTACCATGGCCGACGGATTCACTTCAGTTGGAGCTTTTCTTGAAGCTATGGAGGGCTAGGGTTTATCAACTCTTGAAAATGGTGGAGTAGCATGAGTTCCTAAGCTTCAAAGGGGAGTTTTAGTTTTAATCTTCAGTTTTTAGCTAGGCATTTATGATTTCCTAGGTCTAGGAATTGTAAACTCTTAGCTAGATACTTTGATTAATTCTGTAATCAGTGGTTACTGATTATCTTTTGTATATTGGATTGATTGATGTTGAACTTTGAGCTTAAATATATGTAGTTGCATGTATGCTTAATGTCTCTCTCATGATTCTCTCTTATCTTGCCTAGTTGTGTTTGGGTATTGAGTTGATTGTGTGTTTCATTAAGCCATTTGCATGATCATTCCAATTTACACATTAGGGAAGCTAAACAAAGTTTACATTAATGAGTTCATTAATGTAAGCTTTGGACTCATTGAGTTAATAAGGTTCTTATTAAGAAAACCTAATGATTTGTGAAACTCCCAATATTTAAGTGAACTATGATTGCCATCAAAACCATTTTCAAGAGATTTCCTATCAATCATTTCCATTACATCATTATTATCTTAAAACACCAAAAATATAGTATCTTAGGTTTGTTTTCATTGCATTCAATTTTGGCACATTTCATTAAATGCTAAAAACCCAAAACCCCATTTCATTGCATTGCATGGCATTTAGTCTGGCTTAGGTAATTAATAAAGGCTCCCAAAAGTGAAACGACCTGAGTTTGCACTATACTGCATAGCTTGGATTTATTTTTGATTGAGAACCCCAAGGCGAACGACAAGAAAGGCTCTCGTTAGTCACCCACCAAAGTAAAAAAGACTTAGTAAGCCTTTTGCATCTACTACCAAAGACAGGTAGAAATATTTAAAGAAGAAGTACTACCAACGAGGCACTTTAAATAATCTAAAATCAATAGACTGACCATTTTACATCCTTTCCACAATTGAGATTCTATTGCTCTAATTTAAAATAACCCTATCCTTAAGGGGTCACATATATTTAAGCCTCATAACTTTAGCAAACAAAGATTGTGAAGGGGCCTGAAAAGTCTCCAAATTCTTTTAATTAAAGGAGCTTTATTAAATAAATCAAAATCCTTGATTGTCATCCCACCCAAATGTCGAAGTAAGCAAAGCTTCTCTCATTTAAGTATATGAATATGACTTTTATTATCAACCTACCCTTAAAAGAAGTTAGCGACAATCTTATTCAACTTATCACGACAAGACTTCAAAGGAGGATGAATGATTAATGGTATACCACCAAAGAAGATAACATTAACTTTATTAAGGTGAGTCTCCTAGCCTAAGACAGCAAAGCCCCTTTCCAAGATGCTAAACCGAACTCTAATTTAGTAACTAGGTTATTAAAAACTTCCTTCTTACCTCTCTCTAAATCAACAAAGGTTCCAAGATACTTACCAAATCTTGAAGCAAACTTTATCCCCAAAATATGTGATGTTGTCATATTTAAAAGATAAGGCACATTAGGAGAAAAAAGCATATGGGATTTCAAGAAATTAACAATCTGCCTCGATAACCTAGCATAGTTGTTTAACACTTGTTGAACTACCTAACTAGACTGTTCATCTACCTGAGAAAAGAGCATTGTATCATCTACATACATCAAATTAGTTACTAGTAGAGAGCCTCTCAAAATTGTTAACCTTTTCCACCTATTTGCCTCAAGTTCCTTTTAGGTTAAATAAGAAAGCTCATTAGCCCTAAGAATAAAAAGTTAAGGTGAAAGTGGATCTCCTTGCCTTAAACTATAAGAAGGCTTAATTACTTTAGAAGGAGACTTGTTTGACAACACTTGATATTATGCAGAGGTAAAACAGAAGCAAAGCAAGTTAATCCAAACTTAACGGAACCCCATTATAACCATAACAACTTGTAAAAAGTTCCATGATATCTTATCATAAGTTTTTCAAATACAATTTTGATGGCACACCAACCTCGCTTACATTTTCTAAGGGGCTTTATCTTCTTTGAAATTTCTACTATTATAAACGCATTATCCAAAATGAGACACCCTTGTAAGAAAGCATTTTGAAAATGGGAAATAACCTCCTTCAAAACCTGTGTAGCCTCTTACACAAGGTTTTTGATATGATCTTATAAATCACATTCCATAAACTTATCAAACTAAAATCATTCCTGCTTTGCACATCTTGCCCCTTCGGAATCAGAGTCATAAAAGTACTCCCTCTGGTCAATAATGTAAGACGTTGGTTAGAAAAAAAATTGTGGGCCAAAATATAAGATGTTATCAACATAATTAATGTGATTTTTTCATATTCGCCCCTATTAAATATAGGAGAAAAAAGAGAAAGATGAGATATGATAAAGTATGACATCAAAAGGTAACTTTATCTTCTTTAGGGGTAAAATAGGGAAACTTTATCCTCTTAGGACACATTTAATAACTAAACTTCTATTTTTTGGTATGTAAAAAGAGTTAATCAACTTCTTATATTTATTAGCGGCAGTTTCACCCAAAAAGGGGTGAATTAGGTGAGACATAAAAATTTTAACGTATTAAAAAGTGCTATAGAAAAAATAGAGAAGGTTGAGTTAGAAGGATCTCACCACAGAGTGAAGACACAAGATTTATATCGGTTTGGTCTCAACACTTGACCTACGTCCAACCCTTAGAGCACCTCTAAGATTTCCACCATGATCCCAAGATTAAACGGGCTCTTGGTGCCTTAGTACAGTAATTGATTTTCTCAATCACTCCCCCTTACTACTTGTAAGGTTACAATCCCTCTCAAGAGTCTATACTCTTGAGTTGCTCTCAAAAAAATGAGTAAAGAGATATATCAAAGTCTCTTACAGAGTAAATGAATAATGAACACTGACACTCGATGAAAAAAAAATAGAGTATGGAATGCAACAGTAAGTATTTCAGCAGACGGCAGTTCACGTATTCAAATACTTTCATTCAATGCTCTTTACACCTTTTATAATTAGAGACGTTTAATTAACCATTAGGCTAGAGAGCTTCTAGCTGTTAGAAAAATCAGTTGCATGTGTTTGGCAGTTACAATGGTAGTTCATCATTAATGTTTCTGACATGGTAGGTTACAGGCTACTAAATAACTATTGAGCTTGCTTTGTAATTTGTAACAATACTCAAAACAAGTGAGTTCTCTTTCAGAAGGAAGCTTGTAATGGTAACTAAACAAATAATGATCATTTATATTTATATACCAATTAGAGAGGCAATGAATCAAATATCAGGTACTTTAAATATGAACTGATCATACTTTATCGATGTCTTGATCGATAAGCAGTTGATCGATCAAGTTTTTGATTAAATACAGAGAGAACTTTAGTCACATATATGTACATTTATCGATAAGCTTATGGATCAACAGATGATCGAATAAGTGATCAATACACAATGAGAAATGAATATAGTGACTTTAACAGAAATTTTTCAAGAATAAAACTTTTAAATCCATCTATGCCTTTGAGTCCTTTCAAAGAGAATTATGTGTAAAAGGAAGGATGAGAAAAGCTTAAAGATAAGAATATGAGAGATTTTGAAATCATCGTGAAGAGCTTATTATGAAATGAACTTATACAATGATCGAACAAGTGATCAAAAACTGTTCAATCGATCATGTTATCGATAAAGCCAAGTATGAGGAAAATTGATCGAACAATTTATCGATAAATGAATAATAGAAAAAATGATCAGTAAAAGGTTTAAAATAGATTTTCTCAGATAAGTCACAGGATATTCAATGATCGAGTAAATGATCGATTAAAGCTTAATCAATTAAGTGATCGATAAAATATCATAGAAGAACTTAGTTTAAACAGGTCATGAAAAAGACTTGATTGATCACGTTACATGAAAACAGAAGTTTCAAAAGTTTGGATGATCGACCATTTTATCGATAAATCAATAATCAATCAGGTGATCAAAAAAGGCTTAAAACAAGTAAGTGCATTGACAGAGTGATGATCGATCATTTGATCGATAAACCATTGATCGATCAAGTGATCGATTAAAGAACCTGTCAACACACCTAAACAAAATATCGATAATTCATTAAGTTATTATGTAATGATAGAGCAGGTTATTGATAGATGTCTGATCGAAAAGGTGATCGATAAATAGTGAATGAAACAGAATACAACTTAAATAGAAGATCTTTACTTTTTATCTATCTTCTCATCGATAACTCATTGATTGATCAAGTGATCGATAAAAGCTTACTAGAATTGTGTCCCTTTATCTGTCAATTGTTCAATCATCAAATTATTGATCAATTGATCGATAATTTTCTGCATACTTGTATACTAAACAGTGTTAACCTTTATCGATAAACTGATCGATCAACACATAGAATCAGATTTATCTAGCAAGTTATCGATTAACTTTACTATTAAGTTACCTTTATATACAGAAACATTTTATCTGTCATGTGATTGTTTATCTTTTGATCGATCAGGTGATTAATCAACTTACTAAACCAGAAACTTCTTAATTTGTTATCATCAAAACCTTAAATCTAATATTCTCCCCCTTTTTTATGATAACAAAACATAGGTGTATGATTAATTAAGTTTTATCAAATAAAGCTTAAGCTACATCCAGAATTAAGCAAAAACTCATGACAGATAAAAATTCATCAAGAAACATCAAACTATTAGAAATGCATAACTGATAACATAAAAGTATTATCATATTACAATCATAATAGAAAGCACAAATAAATTGAAAACTATCAGAATTTAAATAACACAAATACATGAAAACATAACAGAAGGCATAATAAAAAACACAAAAGAACTAAGCAAATTTCTTCTCCCCTTTTTTGTCAGTATCAAAAGATGGGGAAGGAGAAGAGATAGTAGGCAATGTAATGGGAATAGGGAGAGGGGGAAGTTGAGAAATTTAAGACAGGGTCTGAGAAATAGTTGGAAGAAGAAGAGGGGGTAGGTTGAGGAACTGTGATAATGGCTAAGGTAGTAGGAGGAGGGAATGTGAAAGGGACAGAAGGTCAAGTAGGTGAAGAGTGTGGTTCAAGGTCAGGGTGAGAAGGAGAGGGTGGATGAGATAGGAGGTCTTTAAAGCTAAAGGAAGTGCTAGGGGCCGAGAAATTTGTGCAGAGAGAGGCAACCATTCCATTGAGCTCTTTGAGCTTTTTCTCCACCAGATCAAATCTCACGGACACCTCCTTTTCCAGCATGGCCATGGCTTTTTTGTGGAGGTCCAAAATAATGTGCAATCCTTCAAATTTCTTATCTAAGATTTCCCCATAAACCTTTGTAGTGGCATACATCCTTTTCTCAAACTCTTGTAGCTTAGTTTGGAATATATTCCATATGGTATTGCCATAAAATGAGGGACTAGAGGTTTGAGAGGGTTCTGTAAAAGATTTAGCCTTATCCTGGCCCTTTAAAGCACTAGTCACTGGTTGTTTTTCTTTCTCTTTCCTTGCCAATTTTTGTGAAGACCGAAAGGGCACTGAAATTCTCATTTTATTAAGCTGATTAATTTGAAATGCAAGAACCTTCACTTTGACTTCTCCAGGCTCGAATGGTGCAATGTTGTTTACTTGGAGGAAATATGTGACTAGCTGAGGATAGGGGATGGGTGTGGATTTGGACTTGTTAAGTGTGAAATCCTGCATCTCACTGTAGATCAAGGCTCTAATATTAATTTTCTCTCTACTGATTATTCTGGCCAGCAGAAGGTAGTCAGCCTAGTTTAAGTGTGATAAGCTGCCAGACTTGTTCACCATGCTCCTCGAATAAATTTAGTGGATTATTCTGTAATAATCACACATTTGTTTTGGTGGGAAGTTTAGCTCTCCTAGGTAGCTATCACTCTACATCAGAATCTTATGTGCTTTTATGTCATTCATGTCCCCTCCTCTAACATATTCTAGATTCCCTAGAAGTTCATTTATCTTAGCAAAAGTGAGAGTAATGATTCTGCCTCTAAGTTTTGTTGTGAGATAATTACTCACTGAATTATCTTGGTCATCATACTCTTCTACAGATTCCATATTGTAGTAAAATCTCTTGACCACTTTAAGGCAGTATTCACCACCAATACTCAACCAGTTTGAGTAGTGTTCTAGAGGGTTACTCAAATCCAATTTGATTTTCTCATTCTTTTTCAAACTATCCAGATTTACAGAGACCACAAGACAAAATTTTTGAGTTGCAAAATCAGCTTTAACCTTTATCATGCTTACATCTTAATCTAGATTTCTAACCAAGAATTCAGATGGTGATTCAAAAGGCATACCTTGGGCAGAAGACCATTGAGATACACCTTCTCCTGTTCTCTGTTTCTTTTGTCGTGGTTGTCTGGGTATGGGAATGTTCAATCTTGTGTCCACAACTTTCTGAACTGAGAATTATTCATTAGATTGTGTCTCAAACTCTTCAGTCATGACTGGAAACTTGGATTTTGAGTGTGGAGATTGTCTCTTTGGTGTAGGTTGATCAGTTCCCTCATCTTGGCTTTCTCTAATTTTACGTACTCCCTTTTTCTTTGAAGGCTCTAGCCTCACTTTGGGTCTATATCTCTCTTTCGTTGTAGAAGGAGTAATCTCTTTTTGCTTTTTGGTGTTCTCTTCCCGGTCACTTCCAGCTTGTTTGACCCTTACCATTTTTCACTTCACAAAAAAGTATTGAGAGATTGATCGGTGGATTGAGTGTTTGAAGGGTTCGGTAGTGGTCGAGAGAGCCTAAGGAGTGATTTCGAGTAAGCTGAAGAGAGTAATTTAATGGAACAATGAAATATTAACCGTTGCAAGAAAACAGGGGAAGCGTTTATCGAGCTAGGGTTCTTAGACTGATGGGGTTTTTCAAAATTTGAATGTTATAAGTACAAGATTGATTGTTCAGGTTATCAATCAATGCATGATCGATCATGTGTTTGATAATTAAGAAGAACATTCAAGAACACTAAAGGCAATTATCAATCGAGTTATGGAACAATGAGTAATCTATCACATTATCGATAATTGTTAAGTGCGTACCTAGTCTTGTTTATCAATCATTTAATCGATTAATACTTTATCGATCAGCTTATCGATAATTCTTACCTATATTAACTGGCTTATCTGACATTTCTTATTGCTGTTGATTGATGAGTTATTTGATAATTGAGTGATCGATCAACTTATCGATAATGTTCCTTCCATCTTCTTTCCTTCACTCCATATGCCTCGTTTATCGATCAGTTGATCGATAAATCATCCCTTCTTTATAGCATAATTATCGATGTCATCATCAATCATTCCATACTCTGTTTACCTCTGTTTTTTGATGTCTAAATAGAGTTTCTTACAAAACAACTTTCTATCCACTCCAATGCTTAAGTTAGTCTTTAAATCATCAAAACTTTAAATCTAAATGCTTAAATTAAAGGAGTAATGTGAGATTTCTTGCAACTCATTGGTATTTACCATTCCCAATTCTCCTCTAAAGTAATTAAATTTTTACTGATCGAGAGGCTTTGTGAGTATGTCCGCTATCTGGTACTTAATGGGAATGAATTTTACTTTCACATCTTTCTTTTAAATATGATCCCGACTAAAGTGATGTCAAACATCAATGTGCTTGGTTCAGGCATAATGAGTTGGATTTTTGGACAAGCTCATGGTACTCGTGTTGTCATATAGGATTGGTATCTCCTTCAAGTTGATTCCAAATCTTGTAGTTGTTGCTTTAACCATAGAATCTAGGCACAACAACTGGTAGTGGCAACATATTCTGATTCTGTAGAGGATATTGCTACAGTATTCTGCTTCTTGCTCAACCATGAGACAAGGAATCCTCCCAGGAATTAGCATTGTCCATTGGTACTCTTTCTATCCATCTTATAGCCTCCATGATCAGCATCTAGGTATCCTATTAGATATTCTACTCCTTTCTTTGGATACCAGATTCCTAAATTTGGTGTTCTAACAAGATATCTGAGAATTCTCTTAATAGCTTCTTCATGTGATTCCTTAGGAGCTAATTGGTATCTCGCACACATTCTTATACTGAATTGAATATCTAGTCTGCTTGCCGTGAGGTAGAGTAGTGATATAATCATTCCTCTATACTTGGTCAGATTTACGTCTTTCCCTTTCTCATTTGCGTCTAGTGAGATGGTTGAGCTCATAGGAGTATTTACACTTTTTGCATTCTCCAAGCCATATTTCTTTAGTAACTCCTTGAGATACTTTGTCTGGGATATAAATATACCATTTTTCTTCTGCTTGATTTGCAATCCCAGGAAGAAGTTTAATTCTTCCGTCATTGACATTTCATATTCACTCTATATTAACTTAGTAAATTCTTGGCATAGATCCTCATTAGTAGCTCTGAATATAATATTATCCATATAAATTTGAGCAATTAACAATTCTTTTCTATTTCTTTTGATGAAAAGTGTTACGTCCACTTTGCCTCTTTCAAAACCTTTTTGTATCAAGAAATTGCTAAGTCATTTGTACTAAGCTCTAGTAGCTTGTTTTAAACCATGTAAGGCCTTTTTCAATTTATAAACGTGATCAGGAAATTAGAATCTTCAAAACCAGGAGGTTGTTTGATAAAAACTTCTTTCAAAATATAACAGTTCAAAAAAGCACTTTTAACATCCATTTGATATAATTTGAAGTCTTTTATGCAAGCAAAGGCTCAGAGTACTTGTATGGCTTCCAATCTAGCTACTGGAGCATATGTTTCCTCATAATCAATACCTTCTTCCTGATTATAGCCCTTAGCTGCCAATCTGGATTTCTTCCTGATGATTTGTACATATTCATTGAGCTTATTTTTGAATACCCATTTGATGCCCATGACTGGATGGTTATTAAGTCGGGGTACTAACTCCCAAGCTTGATTTCTCTCAAATTGGTTCAACTCTTCTTGTATTGCTACTATCCAGAATTCATCGGATAAAGCCCTGTCAACATTGATTGGTTCAATGTGTGAAATAAATACAGAGAAACACACTTCATTGAACACTTGTCTCCGGGTTTTGACCCCTTCATTGACTTTACCAATGACTTGTTCCATAGGTTAGTTTCTATTATGCCTCCAAGTTTTAGGCTGTTCTACATTTTCTTGAGAAAAAGATTCATTTAAATTATCCTTGTTTTCTAAACTTTCTACTAGAGATACTTTGTTAGGAGGTTTGTTCAAATTTAGTTTCTCAAAACTTTGAACGATCTCAGCGTCATCATCTAGAGGTTTTGAAATTGACTCAGCTTCAGAAAACACGACATGTATTGACTCTTCAATAGTAAAGGTTCGTTTGTTAAAAACTCTATAGGCTTTACTACGGTTAGAGTATTCGAGAAATAAACCTTCGTCAACTTTAGGATCGAATTTATTGAGATTCTCTTTGTTGTTGTTATGAATGTAGCACTTGCTTCTGAAGATCTTTAGGTGAGCTAGGTTAGGCTACCTTCCTTTGTACAGCTCATACAGAGTTTTCCTGAGCAATGTTCTAATGTAAGCTTGGTTGGAAATATAGCAGGCTGTGCTCATTGCTTTAGCCTAGAACACTTGTGAAATCCCTTCTTCGTTCAATATTGCTCTTGTCATTTCTGTGAGCACTCTATTCTTTCTTTCCACAACTCCATTCTGTTAGGGAGTTCTTGGTGCTGAGAAATTGTGGTCAATCCCATACTTGTCATAGTAGTCTGCAAATTCGTTGTTCTCGAATTCTCCTCCATGATCAGCCTTGATTGACACAATAGAGATACCTTTCTTACTTTGGACCTTTTTGGCAAAAATGATAAACGCACTAAATGTCTCATCTTTAGAGGAAAGAAACATAGTCCAGATGAATCTCGAATAGTCATAAACTATCACAAGAGTATATAAGTTTTCACCGAAACTTTTGACTCTAGATGGACCAACCAAATCCATATAAAGCATTTAGAGTGGTCTTTCGGTTGAGATTGTCTTCTTTGATTTAAACGAGGACTTTGTTTGTTTACCCTTCTAACAAGCATTGCAAACAATATCATGTTCAAATTGAATTTTAGGCAAACCAATAACTAAGTCCCTTTTTGTTAATTTTGAAAGTTGGTTCATATTAACATGTGCAAGAAGTTTATGCAAAGCCAAGTTTCTTTGTTTTTGCTAATAAAACAAGTTTTAGAAAGTTTTGAATCAATTTGAATAATATAACAATTACCGTCTCTTGGAGCTCTCAGTTTTACTTTCAATTCTTCCTTCTTCAGCGGCAAGTCATCTTTACTTATGACTAGGCATTCCTCTAAATCAAAGATTACCCAGTTGTTTTTGTTGGTATGCTAACTGACATTGAGGAGATTGTGACATAGTCCTTCTACGTAGTAAACATCTTCTACTTTTATTCCTTTGTCACTTTCTATTTCTCCAATTCCAGTTATTCTCTCATATTGATTTCTTCTGAAGCTTACTTTGCCTCCTTTTGGTTTGAGTGATGAGAACTTCTCAATGTCACCCGTCATGTGTCTAGAGCATCCACTGTCAATGTACCACTTGTTTGTCCTAAATGCTTTGAGACATACCTTTAACAGAACAATCACGTTTTAGGTACCCATACCTTCTTGGGTCTTTTTTGGTTAGTACGGTTTGTCCTAGGTACATAAGTACCTTTGGACACCCACTTTAATATCTCGTAAGTCCCTTTCTTCTTGTGATGACAAGAAGAGGTTGTATGACCTTTGCGGTTGTAATAAGAACATAATGCAAAAGGATTAGACGAATGAACAACATTTCTAAAAAAATATAAGTGCGAGCGACCACCACTTTTCTTCTTTCCTTATCTTTTATCTTGAGTAGGATCATATCCTATTCCTGTTTTATACATTGAGCACTATTGGGCTCTCAAAACTACTTTAAGCATTTCACTGCCCCTAGTGAATTTTTTCAAGGTTTTTGTAAGTTCCTCTGCTTTCTTTTGTTTTGCTCACATTCTGTGCATACTGGAGGTGCGGTGTTTGTTTGCTTCGCTTGCTGTTCCTCTAGAATTTTAATCTTTTTCTTGGAACTTATCAACTCCTTTGTAATTCTTACTAATTCTAAATATAATGCATTGTATTCAGATTGTAATTTATGATAAGAGGGTTCAGAAGTGATTACCTTATCTGTCTCTGAATCATCATTTCTTGGGCCACGAGATAGATGTTAGTTGTCTCTCCATCATTGCTCTCTTCTTCCTCTAAGGAACTGTCTCCCCAGATTGACATCACAAAAGCCTTCTTCTTTCTGAACTTTTCTTTCTTCTTCTCTCTATCCTTCATCTTAGATAGCTGAGGATACTCTGCTTTGATGTGTCCTGGTTTCTTGCACTTAAAGTAGATGATTGGATCCTTGGGCTCGTTTTGAGAAGTGGAGGCTTTGCGTTTTGGTTGAAGCCTCCTTCCAACCTTGTTTCTATAGAACTTTTTGAATCTTCTAACTATAAGACCCATTTCATCATCCTCCAGATCTTCTTCATCGTTATCTTCACTTTCTTGAGTTTTGAGAGTGATGCCCTTATGATTTTTCTCGTTGATCTCCTTCTTGTATTTCTGTTTGCTTTCATACTCTGCTAGGCTTCTGAATAGTGCTGCAACAAAGCCAATTGATTCTCCCTTCATTTCCTTAGTGGCTATTACTTTTGGCTCCCATTTCTTCATGAGGCCGCTTAAGATTTTCCTTGCTTGATCTTCTTAACTATACTTCTTGCCAAGTGCAGTGAGGTGATTGATAAGGTGTGAGAATCTAACTTCTATGTCTCAAATACTTTCTCCATCCTTCATTTTGAACAATTCAAATTCTATGGTGAGAGTGTTGATTCTATTCTGTTTCTATTATTCCTTACTTGTAGAAAGACTTAGAGTTCACTCAAAACCATTTTAGACCACATTGGATGGTCTTGGGCTCAAAAATCCATGAAAAGTGCTGATTTTCGGATTTTTACTATTCATGTGATAAAAATCAAGTTTTCTAGTCTAACTTCAAAAAATCATAACTTAATATAAAAAAATCAAAATAGAGTGGTTCAAAATTTTATAAAAAGCTCTTTGAATGCTCTTTCAAGAAAAAATAATCTTGTAAACCAATTCTATTTGAAAAAGTGTGAGGTTTTTGTGAAAGTCACATTTATCCTTTTGGTAAAAACTCTTTTTCTAGATTCTAGACCTTAACTTTGAAAAAATCATTATAAATCGTGTAGTTGTCTCTTTTTTAAGTGCTACCTATTGATTTGAAGCTCATGATGTGAAATTTAAGCATACTAAATTTTGTGAAGAAATTCATTCAGGAACTTAATAAAAATATGGCTCAAAATTGGCATCCTGCTTGGGGTTACAGCATCCCATCATCTTACATTTACATAACCAAAACATATTTGTTTCCTCATGGTTCATCACCATTTTATCCTTGGATTTGCAGCCTCCCTTTTGATGATTCAGCCCCTAAAATGTTAGGTTGTATATGGGGGATGAAATTTCAATGAAATCCCAGTAGTAAGATCAATCAACCAAAACATCAACATGCATCAATTACAAGCATTCCAACTTTTTTGCTATTAATAGGAAACTTCTTTACCTCATACATGTAGCACTCTAACATGTAATAGCCAAGGCACTTAAAGCAAGGAGTATGGCTACACAATCATCATCATCATCATCATCATCATTTAGCTCAACCACATAATAACACATGAAATTACATAGCAATCAATGCAACAATTAACATTAAGGTTAATTAAATCTTACTATCTTAATCCAATACCCTTTGATTCTTTGACCTTCTTCCTCTTCTCCACAATTAACAAACCCTAACATGATAAATCACAAAAAAGGTAGCAAGATTACTAACCACACCATATAAAAATGAACAACATAGCTCAAGTAACTCCTAAACCCTTTAAAACTTCCATCTTTGTTCTTAGAATTTTTAGAGTTTATTTCCTTAACCCTAAAAATCCTTTCTCGGTTCATTCCTACATAGTTTTTCATGTAGATTCCAAATATGCTTATGGATTTAAGAAAATAAATCCCCTTCCTCAAGAATCAAGGTTGGCCAAATAGGGTCTAGATTTTTTCAAAAATCACAACATTGATTTTAATGCTCCCAACACTCGTTCTTTAGGTTTATCCTACACTATTTTCCATTTTGAACATCATGAAAGCATCAAAACTTTGAAAATCTCATTTTAGGTTAGGGTTCTCATCTTGGCCGAATTATACCTCTAGAGAACCAACCATAAAATCTTTTCAAAAACACATAAAACCACTTGAAACCACCTTAAATCATAGTGTTCCAGCTTTATTTAACAACAAAACTTTCTCCCCTATACATCATACATTTTGGCTAGCACAAAAAGAAGGGAAAAACCAGAAATTTTAACCATCCAACTCAAGAGAATCAAGCTAGAAACAACTTAGAATCATCCACTAACTTTAACTCCAATCTTACTTGATCCAAGATGGTTGTTTTCTCCTTGGTTGCACTTCAAAATCACTCTTGCTCTCTTATTTTCCCTCTTGGCCGAACTTAAATCTGAAAATGGGGAGAGAAAGAGCTCACTAAATGCTCCAATAAATATCTCAACGACCGACCTACCACAATTAATTGCTATGCCATGTGTCATCTCCCTATTTAGTCTTGAAACTTCTCTCTTAATTATTTAAATCCAATTGTAATTAATTTTCAAAAGTCAAACTCTCCTCCACTTAAGGCTTGACACTTAGAAATTTTAATTACTCTTTAATAAGGGCTTGACAAGTGACAACTTATGGGCCAAATAAAGTGTAAGACTCTAATCTATACTTTATCGGTGCACTTTTATTCTGGGTTTAATTTCTTTTCTATAACTATAGTATTCTAGCCTCTATAATTATTTTTTGTTAGACCCATAATTTATTCTCCTCAATTGTTTCCTTTTAAAATTCCCTCTTTAGCCCAAACTCGAATTCCCATTAATTAAATAAAAAGGAAAATCAATTTCCTTCTCTTTAGTGATTTTTCCAATTTTCTGATTAATTAGAAAAAATCCTGGATAATTAAGGGTCTCTTTTTAATTTTATAATCTCTTATAATTCCTTGGGGTATCATAGAAATTTTCTTGGAATTTTATTATCCTTCCAAATATTTATTTGGAATTTTTCAAATAAAAGGCCTTAAACTAGCTTAAATCAACCTTAAATTCTTTTGTAATTTTTTCAAGGATAATTTGGTTATAAAACTAATTATGCAACCTCATATAATTCTCAAAGAATATTATCTTTATTTTTTCTTAATTTTTTAATACTTGGAAATAATTTTTTCATAATTATTTGTGACCAATTTTCTTAATTAGTCAAACCTTCATAATTGACTTGGAAAATCATACTAATTATTTTCCACCATAATTGTAACACCTTACATTTGCGACCTTATATTATGCTAAGTTAAGATATTCGGAAGCGCAATCTCATGTTACCAGGTTGAAAAATCTGAGTTTAAAAATTTCTTTTCCCGCGTTACTATTCACTGTAACCTTAAACTTGGCATATCTTTGGAAAATCATAACTAATTCTAGAAAAATCAAAACAAGGTCATTCTAAGTCTCATTCGAAGCTCTTAACATCATCTATCAAGGAAAAATGACCTCAGGTTCCTATTTAATCAGAAACGCATCCGATTTTAATTTAAAAAAGTACTGTTTATTTGGTCATTTTTCTATTTTCCAGGATTTTTTTCCTAACTTCGGAAAGGTATAACTTCTTGCACAAAGCTCCGATTGTGACGCTTTACCACTCATTTTAAAGGAAAAAATAAGATCTATTTGCATGCCAAATTTCAGGGAAAAATTCAACCATTTGACCAGGGTCTTCATTGGTCAAAGTTTGGTCAAATCTAGACCATTTTTATCCCTTTTGTTCACTAATTCTAGCACCATTTCGTTTTTCACTATAAGCATACCATAATCACATATAAAGGTACTCTACCATTAATATACATCCAAAAAGGGTATCATGTTATGTGTTCATGATCAAAATATGCTTACATGGCTTGGAAGAGAAAGGTTTAAAACCATATAATACAATACATAGATCATAATTTCCTCAAGCCATGATTACTTCTTTTCCCTTCTCCTTGGAAATAGTGGCACCTAGGTTATCATGTTATAAGAGGAATGAGATTTCATAGAAATCCCAGTAGCATTGAACATACAACCATCAGGTCAACATGCATAAGATGTCATGCTATATGCAGTAAAATAACATTGCTAGTCTTTATGCCATGCCATAACCATTTTGTATCCATGCCATCATATCATGGAGCATATAATCATTCTAGTCAAAACTCAATCATGCAAGAGCCAAGGCATACATTGCAAGGAGTTCACATCATCTATGCATAAACATTCTCATGGCACATAAACACACATAGCAGAAACACCAAATGCAGGCCAACAAAATAATTGCAAGTTCACGCTACCTTAGTTCCATGCTTACTGTTTCCTCCTTGTTTTCCTTGCTTGAGGTCCTCCTAGGTTTTCCAAAAAATTGCCCATCAACCATACAGTAAGGGTATGGTAAATTCCATATCCAGTATACAATTCTTTCTCAATATAATACTACCCTTGTGCCTTTTAATTTATAACTTCTGTATACCTTTCCTAATCCTTTGACTTTGGTTTGACCAAGCCTTAATCCTCAGTTAAGGTCTTGGAATTCTTCCTTAATCCATGATTAATCATGCTTTCTTGGTTAATCACTAACCCTTAATCCTTAATCCAATGTTTAATTAAGGTCCTCAAGTCACATAGTTATTAGTACAACATAATCCTCTAAGATTAAGTCACTAATCCCTTATGGATTAACCATTAATCATTCTCTAATTAACATGATTAACCCTTAATCATTCTTTAATCAACATGATTAATCATAATTAATCATCCTTCAATTAGCATAACTAATCACTAATTACTAATTAATCAAGGTAGCTAACCTTAATTACTTACTAATCTTTAATCAAATAACATGATTAATCTTAGCTATCACTAAACCATAATTAATCAAGGTAATTAATCCTAATCTTCCTCAAATAAATCATTAACTAAAAATAATTAACACTTAGGGAGGTAAACATACCTTAATTAGCTCTTAATCAGCGATTAGAGGTGTCTAACTTTGCGTTCTCCCTTTCTCTCTCTTCTTTCTTCCTTTCTCTCTCCTAGAACTCAAGAACACAACATTCCCTCACCAAAAACTTGCCTTGGCCGAAATGTTCATGAGAGGGGTGGTATTTATAGGCTTTGATTTTTCAAAATTCCAAGAATGCCCTTCGGGAAAAAGATGCGATCTCGACCGTCCATTTTTTTTCACTTTACACATGGACAAATCCTAGAGCACACACCACAAGAAATTGACACATGGATGGACACCTATTCACCATGTGATTTTCATGTGGTAATAAAATATTATTTTAATGTTTTGTCTCTTATTTCCCTTTATGCCCTTGAACAATTTGGAAAATTCCAACTTTGTCCTCTTCCTTATTTTTGGCCGAAATATTACTCTAAATATTGGGAGAAAAATGACTCATCTAATATTCAGTGCAGTCCACTAATTATTTGTGTATTTGCGGTCCGATTTTCCAACAACCTTGTCCAATTTACTGTCACAAAATTTTTATTTCAACACCTCCTTAAATTCCCCTCATTCCAAGGGTATTCCATGATTTTTCTCAAGTTTTACCTCCCTTTATAATTTTCTAAATTTTATTCCGTCAAAAATCAATATTCTACCGATAATAATTCGGTATTAAATATTCTTTAAGCTAACCTCTGTACATCCAAAGGTGGGAAGTAATTTTATAAATTAGGATAATATGTCACATAATTTATCCCTATTTTTCCTTGAACTTTTGAGGCCTCCATATATTTTAAATAATGGAAATTGGCTAATTTTTCTTAATTAACCAAAAATTCCAATAATTACAAATAATTCCCTGATAATTATTTTTTTATCCTATATTCATCTTCTAAGCCTCAAACATTATTCTGTACCCTCCTTTCTATTTTTCATGATTTTCTGGGAATTTTTAGGAATTTCGGACACTACTTCCAATATTACCCTTTCTTGACCGATCTTTTCAAAAATGACCGTTATGTCCCTATCCTGATTTTTCCTCATAGCCTGGATCCTCTACCAGCCTACTATACTGCTTAACCTTAGTCAGTCTCAAATCTTTCATCAATTAGGATAAAATTATCAGGGTGTGACAATAATTCTTCTATTTCTCTTTATCTTTTTTGGCCCTTAATGGTATAGGAATATTCCTTATCCCTAATTGCCATATTATTGGATGTGACAGTTTCACACCAGTTGTTCCCTCATGGGTAATCTCCAATGCCTCCCACATTTCCTTTGCATTTTCCAAACCAAAAACTCGAAAATATTCTTTTTGACTTAAGGCACAGGTTAGTATGTTAATAGCTTTATCGTTTAACGTCACCAACCTCTTATCTTCTTCATCGAACTTCCTGGGACTCTTACAAACTTGTTGACCATCTACCATTTTCATTGGAATATAGTTACCATGCTCGATCATGTCCCATAATCTATATTCAGTAGCTTTGATGAAGATCTTAATCCTCATCTTCCAGAAGGTGTAGTTCTCTCTGTTGAAGCCAGGTGGCTTTGATGTTGAACATCCTTCAGGTAGCACACTGTCTTCGAAACCTGCCATAAGATCTCTCTTCAGATTGTTAAATCTTTACTGAAGAGACCTGCTTTGATACCAAATGTTAGTGGTAGTTTCACTGAAAAGGGGAGTGAATTGGGTGAGATATAAAAATTTTAACGTATTGAAACAGTGTTGTAAATAAAACAGAGAAGGTTGAGTTAGAAGGATTCAACTACAGAGCGAAGACACAAGATTTATACTGGTTCGATCTCAACCACTTGACCTACATCTAATCCTCAGAGCACGTCTGAGATTTTCACTATGATCCCAAGATTAAACGGGCTCTTAGCACCTTAGTATAGAAATTGATTTTCTCAATCACTCCCCCTTACTACTCATAAGGTTATAATCTCTCTCAAGAGTCCACACTCCTAAGTTACTCTCAGAAAAATAAGTAAAGAGATATATCAAACTCTCTCTCAGAATAAATGAATAATGAACACTGACACTCGGTGAAAGAAAAACAGAGTATTGGATGTAACAGTAAGTATTTCAGCAGATGGTAGTTCGTGTATTCAAATACTTTCATTCAATGCTCTTTGTGCCTTTTATAGTTGGAGACATTTAATTAACTGTTAGGCTGGAGAGCTTCTAGCTATTGGAAAAATTGGTTATGTGCGCTCGGCAGTTACAACGATAGTTCGTCATTAATGTTTCTGACATGGTAGATTACAGGTTACTAAATAACCATTGAGCTTGCTTTGTAATCTGTAATAATACTCAAAACAAGTGAGTTCTCTTTCAGAAGGAAGCTTGTAATGGTAACTGAACAAAAAATGATCATTTATATTCATATACCAATTAGAAAGGCAATGAATCAAACATCAAGTACTTTAAATATGAACTAATCATACTTGATCGATGTCTTGATCGATCAAGTTTTTGATTAAATACAGAGAGAACTTTAGTCACATATATGTATATTTATCATTAAACTTATGGATCAATAGATGATCGAATAAGTGATCAATAAACAATGAGAAATGAATACAGTGACTTCAATAAAAAAATTTTAAGAATAAAACTTTTAAATTCATCTATGCCTTTGAGTCCTTTCAAAGAGAATTATGTGTAAAAAGAAGGCTGAGAAAAGCTTAAAGATAAGAATATGAGAGATTTTGAAATCATCGTGAAAAGCTTATTATGAAATGAACTTGTACAATGATCGAACAAGTGATCAAAAACTGTTTGATTGATCATGTTATCGATAAAGCCAAGTATGAGGAAAATTGATCGAACACTTTATCGATAAATGAATAATAGAAAAACTGATCGGTAAAAGGTTTAAAACAGATTTTCTCAGATAAGTCACAGGATATTCGATGATCAAGTAAATGATCGATTAAAGCATAATTGATTAAGTGTTCGATAAAATATCATAGAAGAACTTAGTTTAGACAGGTTAGGAAAAAGACCTGATCGATCACGTTACGTGAAAACAGAAGTTTCAGAAGTTTGGATGATCGATCATTTTATCGATAACTCAATGATCGATCAGGTGATCCAAAAAGGCTTAAAAACAAGTGTAGTGATACGGTGATGATCAATCATTTAATTGATAAACCATTGATCGATCAAGTGATCAATTAAAGAACCTATCAACACACTTGAACAAAATATTGATAATCCATTAAGTTATTATGTAATGATAAGGCAAGTTACCGATAAATGCTTGATCGAAAAGGTGATCGATAAATAGTGAATGAAACAGAATACAACTTAAATAGAAGATCTTTACTCTTTATTTTTCTTCTCATCGATAACTCATTGATTGATAAGGTAATCGATAAAAGCTTACCAGAATTGTGTCCCTTTATCTGTCAGTTGTTCAATCATCAAATTATTGAAATTGATCGATAATTTTCTGCATACTTGTATACTAAACAGTGTTAACCTTGATCAATAAACTGATCGATCAATGCATAGAATCAGATTTATCTAGCAAGTTATCGATTAACTTTACTGTTAAGTTACCTTTATATAGAGAAACATTTTATCTGTCATGTGATCGATTATCCTTTAGTCAATCAGGTGATTGATCAACTTACTAAACCAGAAACTTCTTAATTTGTTATCATCAAAACCTTAAATCTAACAATATTATGGACTGGAACGTGTATTATTAAAAAATAGAGAAAAACATCTAGACTACCAAAACTGCTTAAAGATACCCATAAATCAAAGTTCATAAGCTCCCAAAAAGGCTAAAAGAACTTGGGATTAAAACAGTCTAGCGTTAGATACTCAATATCATCCAAAGTAAAAGGCTTGAGAAGAAAATTGACATGTTCTTACAATTGAGGTAAGAGAATATTGGAAAGACAGGAAGAATAAAGTTAAAATCCAAATCACTCTTATCCAAGCAAATGCCTTTAAAGTATTGAACCACACAATTATGAATTCCCTTAACCCCTACAATCCAAAACCCATGACCATCTTTTAACCTTACCATCATATTTTTACACCTTTTTTGTTTAATGACATTATGAAAAAATTTAGTATTACATTCCCCTATTGAATGCCAAGTTAATTTTACCTTCTAAGCCCAAAGAGATTCCTTACACTCATACCAAAACTCAAGCTAATTATGCAAAGTGAAACACCAACTCTCCATACCTTCTGAAAGAACATTACGTTGTAAATTCTTAACCATATGCTCTAACATTGCAATATGAGATTGAATTTTGCCCACTTCAAATCTAGTCCATCTACTAAGATTTTCCTTTAAAGCTTCCAATTGATACACCAATTGCCAACTAACATTAGGGGAAGAAACAAAACCCCAAATTGAATTGGTTATAAGGCTATATTCCTTAAAGTGAAGGTAGAAGTTCTCAATTCTGAAAGTTTTAGATTTGAAAGATCAGTTATAATTAGTAGAGAAAAGTAAAGAAGAGTGATCTAAGGCTGCTAAAGGCAAAGTTTGAATAAATGAATTTGGAAACAAGTCAAACCAACTCTAATTACAAAAACCTCAGTCAAGCCTCTTCTAAATTGAGTCCTCCCCTAATCGTTTATGACACCAAGTTAACCAAGGCTCTTTAGTAGGAATCTCTAAGAGTTGAGCTAAATTAAGAACTAACTTAAATGCATCACACCCTAGCAAAGTTAATATTTTACTTTCTTTTTTTAATCCTTAGGGTACAAAATTTGCTTAAAATCCCCTAAGGGTAACTAGGAAAGATCAATTAATGGCACTTGAGTTTTAATCTAATCCCACAATTTTCCTCAATGAGAAAGCAAAGGAAAACCATATACACCCAAGAAATACACTAAAGGCATATTCATCATTTTAACAGCATAATGGATATAGTGGGGAGAAGAGTCCAAAACATCAGCCTTATAAATATCAACAGTAGCCAAAACCAGACCCTTGCTCTTCCTCGTAAGATCTGTACCCCAAATATTTACAAAATCAAAAGGAAACAAAATATAAGCAACCTTACCTATTGGTTACAAAGATTTCAAAAGCAATATTAGAGCATGATGATATTTCTAAAGCAAGGTCTTTGACCTCTAAATTCTTATAGGGTGTAACATCATAAGTTTTAATCTGAGGACTAGAGTTAAGTAAGCTTTGATTAGGCAAAAAAGATTGTGGTATTAAGTAGTTGAAATTGAAAGTTAAGGCCCAGAAATACTAATATTGATTATTAGATATTATATCTCTAAACCTTTTTAAGTAGTCTTAAAAATTAGATGCTAAATGATCTTGCTTTTAAGTAGTCTTTTTTGTATTAGAAAATAGACATCTCAAGCTTCCCAAAGATTCCTAATTTGTAATTTTTAGAGATCTTTGCAATTAGTTATGAATTTTCAAAATTGAATTTTTTTTATTTGTGTTTTGGCTAGACATTTGCTATAACAAATAACATAGTGTGTTGACTGTGTCATTTGCTAACTGTTTGTTATAGCAAATGCATCAAAATATGGTTTTATAAATTAGTTTCAGATACAATTTTTAGGAGGTTCGGGGATGAGAACTCTGGGGGCTCTACTAGAGTTTAGTGCTTTCAACCTAGGGGAGTATATTTGAGCTTCGAAATATCAAAGTGTTCCTAATTCATTTCTACCTTTTTCTCTTAGATTTTTCAAGATTAAGATAGTTGAATCTTATGGTTCTTCAATGATTTCGAATGGGTTGAGGTTTTGGTTGATTATTTTAAGTTTAAATGATTTCTATAGACTAGTCTAATTGTTTACTCAGCTTAGATTCCTTAGATTTGGAGTTTAGGGGAATCTAAACCTAGTGTTTATGATTCTTGGGAGGTTTATGATGGTTAATGATATTGTAATGACTTAAAATAAGTTTTGATGATTGGGTTATGTTAATATGAGTTAGAATTGATATTTAATCAGTTTAGAATGTTGATTTGAGTTGGTTTTCATATTTGGGTATTTTTTTATGATGAATTTAGATTAAGAAAATTAGAAATTTTAATTAATTGGTGTAATTGGGACATACTTGAGGATTCGTATGAGTTAATTGATTTGGATTGGCTAATTTGAAGTTGAAAGGAGTTTTAGGTTGAATTAAGATTTTAAGTCTCCAATGGTGTCATTATTAACTACTTGATTAATTTGTTAACTAAAATATGGTAGTTGTTTGATTGTGTACATTGTTTATAATTAGTATTGTTGTGCACAAGATAATTTGTTTGTAGTAATTAATTCTTGCTTAGGCAAGAGGTAACCACTTTTTAATTATTATATATGTAGTAGGTTGTTTGTGAGCAGTTTTATCACTTTGAAACTATGAAAGTGTTTTGGTATACACTTAGAGTTATGTTGATATACTAGAAATAAATATGTCTTATGGGACTAATTTTTAAAAATGTAATTCTAAGGAATTGTGATAAAATGTTACCACTTTGGGTTTGGTTTGGAAATAGATTATGAAATTTGAAATTAACAACTTGTTGAATTCTTGAACATGATGTATATGATGAGAATTGGTAATTAACCTGTGTCTATTCCCATCACATGATGAGTGCCTCCATTAATATATGATAGTTGGCTCCTTATATTTCCCTCAAAATGAGGGAACATCCTACCTAGCTCTTATGCCCCATAGTAAGAGATTAGCCTTGGCTTTATCTCCCAAAGTGAGAGATTAGCTATTTTGACTCTTACTTTCTCCATAGTAAAGGAATGTGATAATTGGGATTGCATTTGTATGATAACATTGATGTATAGTTATGAGGTTTAAGATTTGAGATTTGAGCCTTGAAAATATTAATGTTAAGATATATATGTATGTATTTTTTATAACTATCCCACTTGACATCTCATAAGCATATATCTGTATATATGATGAGCTATACTATTGGTCAGTGAGCCTTTCTCACCCCATGGTTACTAATATTTCCAAGTGAAAGTTTTAAGGTTACACCACTACGGAGGAATCCAAAGGCCTAAGCTATTACAGCTTCTTGTATTGCCTCCATCTCTTTTTATATGTGCTGAAGGATTTTATATTGCCACCCGAGGCCCTTTTTTTGTATGTTCTATCAATTAGAGATTTGATTATTAAACTGATACTAGGGATTAAGTACTAGTAGTAGGTTAAAGGCCTTAGGTTTGTGCTTACGACTATTATGGAACTTATTGATTATTTATGATATTTCAGGTAAGCTATTTAGTAGGTATTTGATCGAGGCCGGACTATCACCTTCCGGATCATCAAGAAAGTGAGTTGGACCAGAAAAAATGTAGTATAGGATGCAACCACTTGTTCTTCTCAAGGAGCTTGTTATTAGAAATCCTAGTCTAAGTTGGTTTTCAAAAACATTGCAAATTTAAGTGAGTAAAAAGGGGGTTTTAGTTGTTTTAAAGGTGGTGCAACAAATGTAAAGTGTAGGAAGTTAACTATTTTTGGTATTTTAAATGAATGAAGAAATGTTTTGGATTAAAAGGAAATTATGGTTAAACAGTCTCTTGATTATGAAAATTCAACTATCACTGCTCTTTAGAATGATTGGGAGTTTTAGAAAACCTCTAAGTCTGAAGAAAACCCTAAGTAATCACTTGGGTCTAATGTCTTAATGAAAACTCACTTTAATCAAAGTTAATTAACATCTCTTAAGACACTGCTGAAAACCACTTAGAGTATAGATGAACGGATGATGCAAATACCCTCTGAATGTCAATCGACAAACACAGAATACCAAGCACGCAAATTAATCACAATAATCAGTGAAAATCAAACTGAACACAAGGATTCAAATTGAAATATTATATAGATTAATCAACATTAACATCATCCAATCCAAATACAATAGAATAGTCTAAACACCAGATTTACAATCATAAACCAAGTTTGATACAAGTGCAGAAAGTTCCTAAATCTAAAAATATTCAGCATAGCATTAAACTTGATACGGCATTTTAGCATTTGATGTTGTAAGCTTAGACTCTTCTTTTTTCTCTTGTTTTGAATGCTCTTCTATTTATAGATGATGTTGGTTACTTGACCGTTGAGCATTTTTTTCCCGTTTGGCTTGAAGAATATGACGTTGAAACTAGCCGTTGGAAGCTTATGACAAAAGTCGATTCTTCACATCATAAATTCGTTGTAGCTCTTTACCTGAAATAATCTTACTCAAATCAAGTGATAAGTATCTGATAATCTTAGAAACAATAAGTTGGAAAACATGGAATCAATCATCAGATATTCAGATATTCAGAAAGTAAGATGAACTTACTTAATCAATGTCTTAATTGATAATCCTTTGATCGATCATATTATTGATTAATTATATGAAGAAAAGATATAGCAGTTATATGCAATTATCGAATAGATTATGGATCATATGATGATCGAACAAATGATCAATAAATGATGAAGCATGTATGCAGCGAGCTTTAAATGGATTATGCAAGGATAATCTTTTTCAAGTTACGTTTGCCTTCGTATCCTTTTAATAAAGAGTTATGTGTAAAAGGAAGGCTGAGAAAAGCTTAAAGATAAAAAGATAAAAGATTTCGAAATCATCGTGAAATGCTGTTATGAAATGAACTTGTACAATAATCGAACAAGTGATCAAACACTTATTGATCAATTAGGTTATCGATAAACAAAGTGTTATAGAAATAAATTTAAAGCAATAATTTTTGAACACATTATCAATAAATAGATGATGGATAACCTTATCAATAAACAATAAGTAAAAGTATATTCAGTGAAAACACAGGCTATGTAGGTTGATCGAATAGGTGATCGATTAATGAATGATTGATCAAGTGATCGATAAAGAGGTTTAATCCTGTAAAGTTAAAGAACTGATTTATCAATCACGTTATGTGAAAAACAAGGTAGACATGTAAGTGCGATGATCGATCATATTATTGATAATCAAATTATCGATCCCGTGATCGAAGAATCATGATTTAAAAACGATGTGCTGATTATCGATCATGTGATCGATAATTTGCTGATCGATTAGGTGATCGATAAGCTACTGAAATAATTACCTACGTGTAGAGAGGGTTATGAAGCAATGTTCAATCATATTATTGATAAATCACTGATCGATAAAGTGATCGATAAATGGTGACTAAGGCAAAACATAGAGTGAGTAGAGCGCATTACCATTTATCTGTCTTCTTATCGATGACCTATTTATCCATAACGTTAACCTTGTTTATCGATCAAGTGATCGATAAATACATTTGTCCATAACGTTATTCAAAAATCATTTATCCAACAAGTTATTGATAAAATCTTAATAATCCATATGAAGATAAAAGAAAAGAATTGAAGAGATAGTACCAAGAACTCGATAAAGTGATTGAGTATGTAGTTGCTTGATTAGGCTTGAGTAATATCTGATAATGGCTTTTCATTTCCTCATTTCTTCTAGTGCTTTTACTCAATAACATGTTTGAGTAGCATGTTGCTTGAGAACTTAATCGATCAGTGTAGAGCTTCTGGTCTTTGCCTCGATAAATTCGAATTCTGATTCAAGCAAAACGAGGGTCAACTTTGAGTGATCATAAATCTTCTAATTCAACTCCAAATTTTGCAAATGACCTATCCCCAGAAATCTCTTTGAGTGTACTTTCTAATGCAATAAGAATCATCCCAAAAGTCATTGTAGTTACAAAGTTATCTTCATCACAGTGATTGAAGGTTGGAATCAAAGTGTTAATCCTTACTGCAATGTTTATGAAACTATTTGAAGTTGATTTTGGTGTCTATGAACGTTGTTCTGAGTCTAGTTTCATATGAATCAAGTTTCACCTCAAACAGATTTGTGGTTTAAGAGATATTACAGAAATACCAAACCTATGTCAGAGCTGATGAAGAACAAAGCATAACAGAGTATGTGTTTTATCGATAACTTGATCGATAAGTGGATGATCGATCAATTGATCGATAAATGCCCATGAAAATCACCTCTAAAGCTTATTTTCCATGTTTATATGAAGGGTGACTCAATATATGATTATATTACTTCCGGTTTGTGCATTTTAGCTTCCGATTGAGTCATTCAAACTTTTGATTGAGCATAGCAACCTTTAACATCAAATCTATGAACTTGAATCTTGATATTTCCATTTGGTCTTGCAAGTTCTTCTTTTCCCAATCTCTCTTCTTCTTCTTCCTCTTGATCATTCTCTATACTCAAAGTTCAACATAATAACTCCTTTCTTTCCTTAAGGAAACTACACAAGATATTAAGTATGATAGTTAGTCAAAATATAAGGTAAATAATTTATGCAAACCTTTTGCTCTATTATTTGACATCATCAAAACTAATCATATCTAACACCCATCACCAAGAGGCTAAGGGGTTTAGCCTCTTATGCCTTCAAACCAATCACAATCGCTCCAGGAATGAATAGCCATGGTTGAAGCTAAAAATGAAGTTTGAAAAATGGAGAAGGAGGTGGTTGGAGTGGTTTAATTGGTCCAAAATTGCAGAAAATGATAAAGAGATGAAGAAAAATGGAAGTTTTGGGTGCAGGATCAATGGAGACTTGAGAGAAAATGATGGTGGCTCAACTTTATGCAAATCTATAGAATGAAAGAGTGTCTTTTCGTGGTGGCTACCCCCTTAGGTATAGAAGCTCAGAAACCTATTCCAAAATGCACAGCTTCACTTAATGCACTCAGGTCGCGACCTCAGGAATGTAAGGTCACAACTCAGGGGGGTCAGGTCACAACTTCATTAATGTCATGTCGTGACCCGGGAAGACAGAGAGCTTTCATCTTGACTTAGGTCCAAAACACGTAGTTTCTCCAAGAGATATCCAGGTCGCGAGCTCAGGAGTCCATGTCACGACCTGGGGAGGCAGAACACTCCCAACTCTTGTGTTTTGGTCCTTGTAACATTTTGGCTCCATCCATGCTCCATCATGGTTCTTGGGTCCTTCTCCAATTGCCTGAAAAATCACAACAATGAGCTTTGTAAAGACCAACTGATTACAGATCAAGGCAATTAAAATTGAGAAGAGAAAAATGACCCTTTTTACCCTTTAAACAACAAAATACAATGTATGACTCAATGTAATCAAATGGATATAAATGCACGCATAATGAGGGTAAAATTGTTGAAAACATTAGAAAACACTTGAGAAAACCATATAAAGATTGGGTTCTATCATTATTGCTTTTATTCTTGGGATTGACACTCAAAGGCCCAAGTTGAGATGTTTCGAATTATGTTATGTTAATCAAGAGCTTGTTTCTTATAACCATGTTAGTGGGGTTAAATCTTTCCTAATATAGTTTTGCATGTTCTTGTGATGTTAAGTTCCTTATTCAGGTGTATTTTCATAAGTGGATTTATTCCTTCTTTCAAACTTTGATTGTATGAATGTTAGCAAGAGTTTAAACATCCATGATAGATTTTCTAAGTTATTGATCGCTTGTTTTCTATCATGGCTTTCTTTTTGAAAATGAGTTGAATCTTTTCTATTATGGTAGTTTCATTTAACTGTTTCTCTTTTCTATCATAGTAGTAATTTAAAGAACTTTAAAGTAAGTAACTTTGGTTTTAGAAGGTGACTTTACACAGGGTGACCCAACTCGTGACAATTCTAACATAAGATCTTAAGGCTCCCTTAGAAACTTTTGAGGGCAAGCCTCCACAGCCTCACTATCAGAATCTTGAGTCACTTTAACACTTTTACCTACCATTAGCATCTTTGTAAAAGGTTTCCTTATTCTTAAATTGAATAGTAACATTTGATAGAACAGCAGTAAAAACTTTAAAGCGACCCTATAAAGTACTCTCATCATCTTCTCTCATCCTTTTTGAAGTCCCTTTGACTAGCTTTGTGAGTGAAAAATTAAGGTCCAAGGATATATGAGAGTCTTGCTGTGAAGTAAAAAAGGGGTCCAATTTAAACTTAACCCACACCCTCAAGCCTATGACACCTTCAGTTCCAAAAGCCAGATAAGGATCTATATCCTCTGGATGAGGGGCAGATAAAATAAAAGATTTATTAGATTGTAGTAAAGGCTTAGTGATGGGCTTGCTAACATATTAAACTAAAGGTATTGGTCCATTTTCACTAGGCCGAATCATCATTTGACTCTACAAATAGAGTCCACCAACTCTAGGAGATCATCATCATTAGGAAATTCATCTTCCAAGCCCATATGCTTAAGAATATCTAAACGCGTTCTCCTTTTGGAAGAGCCTTGGATAATTACAAGAACATATTTAGCTGTTAGCGAGGTAATTTTCAACCTGTCAGGTGAAACATCCATCCTTAAACTCCTCTTTAGTATACATTAGGAAGCAATGTTCAAGCGGATCATGAAATAAGCCCATAGATTGAAAATTTAAAATTTGATTCTCGAGTTACTATTCACTAGTAAATTCCAAATTTTTAGTTCAAATTTGAAAATTCATAACTAATTATAAGAAAATTGTATTGAGGTAATTTAAGCCTCTATTTAAAGACCTTTTAATTCTCTATAGGGAAAAAAATACTCACTAATTCATTTTCTTACTCATTCGTTCCAAAATTACACGTAAAGTTGTACTGTTCATATGGTCAAATAGTATATTTTCAGATTCTCTATCCTAAATTTGAGTAATCATATCTCTTTGCACATATATCCATTTTAAGTGATTTATCACTTATTTTAAAACTTAGGATGTGTACTAACTTTTCATTAAATTTTATGGGTAGATTCATTTTTTTACTTTACTCTTGCTCTGTCAAAATTTCATTACCCATAATAGGAAAATTTATCCCTTTAGTTGCATTAACATGCTATAAACTTTATTGATATTGCACGCTATCATTCCAACATAGCAGTAATCATTTCCATGCGTCATCTAAATCATTTATACATGCCAATATCACCATTTATCTTTACATGACATCATAGGCATGTTCATTAGATACATCATTATAAGAATTACATAACATAAAACTCCATAATACATTTCTCAATCCCTTCTCTTTTCTTGATTCCACATCTTACATCTCTTTTTCCTTACTCATAAACCTATTATGGTTGGTTAAGGGAGAGTGAGATTCGGGAGAATCTCAGAAGCAAATAATAACTATCCAAAACATACAAGCCAGAGCTTGGCATTCATAACATGATTGCAAACTTCACATCTTTATAACATAATGACATGTTTGGAAACTATCATGCATCAGACATAAATCACATAGGCCTATGGCATACTTTAAACATGTTCACATTCATAATGCATGAGTTCATAAAATCACATAAACATACAAACACATCATACATGTAAGCAAATACTAAACATACAAGAGTAAGGTAAAGTTTACTACATTTAACCTTTTACATTCAATCTTTTCTCTTGCTCCCTTTACTTCTAACCATCAAGATTGTTTGATCAATATTTTCCATTTATCTTTCTTGATTTCATATTGTTGTAATCACATTAACACATCATTTTCTTTAATTCATTAGAGCCATGGTAACAAACAACATTCATACATCACTCCCTTGAATATACTTTAACCTCTAACTTTTAAGCTTTGATTCCAATCTTTCTAAAATTAATTTCACATGTTGTTCCCACATAATTTTGCATTAGAATCCATTTTGAAAGTCAAATTAAACAAAATTCAATCCCTCCCCCTTAAAAAAGCCTAGCTGAATACATATGGTTTAGCGTTTAAAATTCGATTTTCAATTTTAATACTTTCAAACTTGCTTTCTCATCTCTGCCCCACATAATTTTTCATTCTAAACACATTGAAGGAATCAAAATCATCAAAAGCTAACCATATCAAGAATCCTAGGCCTGGCCAAAATATTACACAACATTAGAGGAAGTTAGATTCTTTCCAATTTCATCACAAATCACTTGATTAGGACTCCTTTCTTTCTCTTAATTATTAATCTAATATCAATTAATCTTTTATATGGTTTAAATGTCATATCTTGTTAATTTTATCATGGGAAGTAAGGAATCTAGGATTGACTGAGGGCCAGGTAATAGAGTAGAGGTGTAGATGGAACAACTTTTGAAGTGAAACTCAGGGAAGGACCTAACCATCATTTTGAAAAGTTTCGGTTAAGAAAAAGCAAAATTGAAAATTATGCTCAAAATTCCTAAAAATTCATGAAAAACAAAATAAAAGGTCTAGGACAATGTTTGAGACCTAAAAGACAAAAATAACATGAAAATAATTTATTTTGAAATTTTTGATCATTTCATGAAATTTTGGCTAAATAAGAAAAAATGGCCAAATAGATTAATTTAAAAGATGTAAATGTCTCAATAATTCATTAAAAAATGGCAAAAATTATTTGAAGGATTATATAAATTTTAAAATTATTCTTGACCTCTGGAGATATAAAAGTTAGCTTTAAAATATTTAAAGCTGAATTATATTGATAAAAGGCTGATTTCAAGAAAAATTTAACTATAGGAGATATAGTCAAAACAAAATCTGAGAAAAATTAGGGAAACCTCTCCTCATCAAAGGAAAGCTATTGGTGTTAAGAAATGAATTTTTAAAAATAGTGGATTTAACAAGATCTAAGAAAAATTCAACCGATATTAGGAGATTGTACAATGTAATTAGTATAAACTTGGTGGAACAAAATTTTTTCCCATTTTACTGCTTGAAATGGTGCCAAAATGAGGAGGGAAGGACCTAAGTAGAATAATTCATATTGTTGAAGGATAGGTTTGGAAGAATAAATTATGGATAAAAAAATACCGTTTTCTCCACATATGTGCTATGTGGTATGTGAGGTGTTATGTGAGTTGGCCTTTGCACTAAATAAGGGGACACATAAGGGGACTAATATGGCAAGATCATGAAGGGAGATGAGGTAAGATTAAGCCAAGTGTTCAAAGGTAAAGGTAAGTTGTAAATAGAAGTTACCATGTAGTAGATTTTTGGGATTGTTTTATATATGGCACCTTCATTCTCTCTTGGCCATTTTTGGCCAACTTGAAGAGCAAAAGAAGAGAGGAATATTTGGCCAAGGAAGAAGAAGAAAGAGGAGAGAAAGATCAAGCTCAAGCTAGGTAGAATCAAGCTCCAAATCAAGGTAAGGGCTTGGTTTTCCTTCTAATTTATGATGTCTTGTGGTTTGTTGGCTTAAAATATGATTTTGATGGAGTTTGGAGCATGGAAACCCTAAATTTAAGTGCTACTCAAATTGGTTAAGGTTGAGATATGAATGATTTCAAGATTGTATATGGATTAGAGGATAGAGAATGGTTGGAAAATAGTTTTAGAACCTTGTTTTTGAAAGAATATCAACCTGTGTAATCTGGGGGTATCATTCATCCAGACCTATTTCCTAGAGCTAGGTTTGATTTTTGTTATTGATACTTCTAATGAGTTTAGAAGATAAAATTGTACAAGGATATGTGAAGAATATGTATTTGGAAGCATTAAAATTGGAAATAAAATTATTGAACCCTAATAAATATCTCTCAGCTAAGTCTAGATATGGGGAAAGGAGTTGGATTTTGATAAATCTAAGTTCATATATGGGTTCTTAGATGAAAAGTCATGTAGGAAAAACATGTGGAAGTTAAGTTAAAGAAGATGATGCTAAAACCCTAAAATAAAAGTTAAAGGGTTAGGATTTTCGGTTGAAGTGTTAATGGAGTTGTTAAATTGATTGAAAATGTGATTGTTGTTTGTTTGATAGGCATTAGAATTAGATAAGGAAGAAGTCAAGAACATGAGGAAGAGATTAAGGAATCAAGTTCATTAAAAGGTAGCAAGAACTTTCAATTTTGGTATTGAATTGTATTAATTGTTTGTGTTATGTGTATGTGCCATGATGTAGTTGAGTTTTGAATGTTGAAAGGTATTTAACTCCTTTCATTGATGCCTTAGAAACTATGTATAGTTGAGTTGTTAAATATTATGTTATGTACTCCTTTCCCATGACATATTGATAGCACATTAATGGCATAATGTTGCATGAATCAAATGGTTGCATATGATATGAATTAACCATGCATTTTGATACTATAATTAGTGTTTTTTGCTTTTGGGATTTCTTTGAAATCTCACTCCTATTATGTTAAATCCTAAAAATTTAGGGGATGGAAGCACCAGGGAAAAAGGCAAAGAGGTGGCTATAACTTGAAGGCCCCTCTCTATGTTATGGATTTTGATATATGTTGTGTAATTATGTGTGATCATGGATGATTGAATCTTTGACTATTGTATGCTGAACAATATGGTTAGAGTGTATAGGTTTAAGTTGAATAGCATGGTAAATGGCACTCATGAAATGGTGCAAGAATAGGGATTGAAAGCGATCAAATTGACCTAATGTGCATTAATTTGGGACTTGCGTGATTTTAAGCAAGTGAAGGAATTTGGTTGTGACCCTAGGCAATCTAATAGATCTTAATTTTTTCTTTAAAATGAGTAGTAACTTATAAAAATTATAGTTTTGTACAAAAAGTTATGCCTAAAGTTAGGCATAATTTCTGAAAATTGGAAAATTGATCATGTGAACAGTGAATATTAAGGTGAAAACTAGACACATATAAGTTGGATTGATAACGTAGAAGTATTTTTTCCTTCAGTACAAGTCATAACTACTATTTCCTGCAAATTCCTTAACATATAACTCATGTGAAAATATTTTTTAATCAAACAGTGTAACTATACAGAGCCAGACCATTTGCTCTAATACCAAAAGCATAACACCTTAATTTATATCCTCTTTTTACATCAAATAGAAGCAATTTGAACTATTCATTAAGCCTTTAAGTTGGAAAAATTCAAATTTAAAAAATGTTTATTGTTTGGTTACTATTCACATAACCCTAAAACTTAACCCAATTTTGGAAATTAATAACTAAGTCTTAAAAAATCAAAGTAAAGTGATTCCAAGTTAGTAACAAAGCCAAGCCTAGTGTGAGATTGTTACCAATACTGAATGAGTTCCCTATGTATGGTGTACTAGTAAAAGAATTTAGATTTTAGGCAAGATATATTAAACCATATGAGAACTAGGAGGCTACAATTTATTTAGTGCCAAATAAGGATTTTACATCATATGGTTACACGGGGGGATCACACTATGGATGATGAGATGTGGATTAGTGTGTTATTCAAAGTACTCCATGTATAGATCTCTGGTGTCATGGATCTTGTTATTTCTATTATCCAACTCTCACTATGTTTAAGCAAATGGTTAATGTGGTAGAACTTTTTGTTTTAGCACATTTGTTGCAGATAACTGTCCATTATGAGTAAACTTTTATGTAAAGATGTCATATGAATACCGGATATGTATAACTAAGTTTTACTGCCTGCTCACTACCAGAAAAAAGGCTTTTAACGGCGGTTAAAAGTGGCTTTTAACGGCGGTTTTGAAGGCATAGTTGTTAAAGGCGACGTTGAAAGGCAAGGAAAACACGGCGGTTTTTAACCGCCGTGGAAAGTTGACTTTCCACGGCGGTTATATGTATAACCGCCGTTAAAATTTTTTTTTTTTTTAAATTCTGCGAAATTTTCGTGTTTACCACCCTGCAGTTTACAGCTCCAAACAAATGTAGGCAGTGCAGATCACGCAGAACAAGATCAATTAGCTAGTTAATATACAGCAATGAAATTTTTTTTTACACAATTCGAAAATAGGGAAACCGGCCAACATAATAGAACTAAGTGGTAACCAAGGAACACGTATTGGTTAGCTAGGTCCAACAATTCTGAAATAGAAGTAACTACTTCTTTGTACAATGGAAATCATGACAATATAAGGGAACCGAGAGAAAGCATCTAACAATGAATTTTTTGACAAATAACCTATCTATTTGAAAGCTAAATTTCAATTTTTTCTACCAATGTTGTTGACAAAGTGTCCCTCATCAAGTTTCAATACGGTTGTCAATCTTGTGTAATCATCTTTGCACCCCGGGTATAAAGGTGTCTCTGCATCACTACACAAAGTTTCAAAAGTGGAAGAAAACTGTGTAGAGGATTCAGACCTTATATCACGAAACATATCCGAAATTCTATCACCAAAGTCTTCATTAACAACCTTCTCATTTGCAGACAGTGTAGTCTTTCTAATTTCTCCATGCCATATCCAATTTGTATACCTCAAATTTATCCCATTACAGATAAGATGCTCTTTTATCTCAGAAATACTCTGTCGACTATTGTTTAAACATTTGACACAAGGACAATAGTACAATCCATCTCTTTTACTAGGGGCATTTCTCTGAGCAAACTCAAGAAATTTTTCAACCCCATCCTCATATTCCTTGCTAATTCTCCTAGCTTTCATCCAACTACGATCCATTGTTCTACAGATTATTTAAACAATACTTTACTATCAATCAAAATTCATAACGAAGGAAAAAAACACAAAATAACTAACAGATTATTTATCACTAAATTCTTATATTTATTACAAAAAATTATCAAAAATTCGAAATAAATATCAAAAAATTATTAAAAAAATTAAAACTTCACAATTAATCAACTCCAAACATTTTAACATATTTCTAATACAGTATGTAAAAAGGATTAAGGTTTTCTCACATCTAATGCCTACCAATTAACACCAATCAACGGTTCAACCACATAAAAATGCAAAATGAACAATAGAAGCTAACCACAATGTAAAACTAACAACCCATTTCATATATAACAGATTTTCATGGCTAAAACATTCAACAAACCAAGAAAAATTGAAAAGAATGAAAGAAGAGGATACTCACAGAGCAGAGAAGCTTCAAACGCGAAGTGAGGCGGCGGCGGACGGCGGCGGACGGCGGCAACGGACCGGTCTTCGGTTAGATAGTGGAGGGTACGACCGGTTTTCAGTGGCGGACGGCGGCAGACGGAAATGGGAGGCGCGGTC
Organism: Neltuma alba; assembly: GCF_004799145.2. Lineage (NCBI taxonomy): Eukaryota > Viridiplantae > Streptophyta > Magnoliopsida > Fabales > Fabaceae > Neltuma > Neltuma alba. The sequence continues at coordinate 478,987 of NW_021632496.1, forward strand.
GACCACGGCGGAGTGCGGCGCACGGCGGCAAGGCTCCAAGGGCTCAATGGAGGAGTTTAAACGGTGGGCTAGAGGCGGGAATGGCCGTAATGGCAGTTTCACGGTGGTGGGGCAGAGGGGGACCACGGCGCACTAAAGAAATGAGAAAGAAATTGGAGGAGTCGAGCGGCCGAAGGGGTAAGAAGAACACACTTTCCACGGCGGTTTTCAATAAAACCGCCGTGGAAAGTGTTTTAAAAACGGCGGTTCTTTAAAGAACCGCCGTTAAAAATATTTTCCACGGTGGTTCTTTAAAGAACCGCCGTGGAAAATACTTTCCACGGCGGTTTTATTTAAAACCGCCGTGGAAAGTAATAAACCTTTCAACTTATTTACAAAAATGCCACCGCGTTTTTTTCCACTTCGTTTTTCTGCTGAACCGCCGTTAGTTTGCGACGTTAAAGGTCTTTTTTCTAGTAGTGGTTGTATTAAAAGTAGAAATGAAATATAAGTTTAGTATGTGCTATAGCTCTGTTCCTTTTGTAGCTAATGAAATAGAATGGTTAGAACCTGAAGATATGTTTGAACATAAGAATGATCTGAGGAACCCCATAGGTCTCCTGTTGACCTGATTCAACTAATCATGAATCATTTGGAAGAGCAACAGAGGACGATAAAAGAGATTCAAGATAATCAACCTCAATAGGAACAAGAGTGAGATGTTGTAATAGCGGAAGCAGTAGTTGTAGCAATAGTAAACCTGTGACTTGAGCAAGGGATGGCTGGTAGGCCACAACAACCAGTCTAACCTCAAGGTCTGCCTGTTGATCAGGCAAGACTGGTGGCAAAACAAGATATACATACTGGATTAGTCAATTCTAGAAACACAATCAACCTGCCTTTGAGGGGACGTTTGCTGTACAAATAGTCGAGGATTAGGTAACCCGGCTAGAAAAATATTCAAGGTGATGGATGGTCTGTCAAGACCAAAGCATATATGGCTATTTATAAGTTGGAATAAGAAGTAGATCGGTGGTGGAAAAACACAGAGTTAGTACTAGAAGCAAGCAGTACCCCCATTACATGGGAGGTATTCAAGGAGCATTTTTTTCAGAAATACTTTCCATAGTCGGTGCAGGACACAAAATAAGTAGAGTTTCTTACTCTAAAGTAGGGAGATAAAGAACCCCTTCCTATGGCATATATTTATAGTTGAGTTATTAAATGGTATGTTATGTACTCCCTTCCCATAACATATTGATAGCAGGTTAATAGCATGATGTTGCATGAATCAAATACTTGTATATGACATGAATTAACTATGCATTTTAATACTATAATCGGTGTTCTTTGCTACTGGGATTTCTTTAAAATCTCACTCCTAACCATTTAAGGGATGGAAGCACTAAGAGAAAAGGCAAAGAGGTAGCTATAGCTTGAAGACCCCTTTCTATGTTATGGATTTTGATATATATTGTGTAATTATGTGTGATCATAAATGATTGACTCTTTAACTATTATATGTTGAACAATATGATTAAAATGTAGGTTTAAGTTGAATGGCATAGTAAATGGCACTCATGAAATGGTATAGCATAATGGTGTAAGAATAGGGATTAAAAGGGATAAAATTGACCTAATACGCACCTAATTTAGGACCCACATGATTTTGAGCATATAAAGGAACTTAGCTATGAAACTTGGCAGTTTAATATATCTTAATTTTATCTTTAAAATGAGCAGTAATTCATTAAAATTATAGTTTTGTACAAAACATTATGCCTATCCATAGTTAGGCATAAATTTTGGGAATTGAAAATTTGACTGTATAAATAGTCCATATTGACGTGAAAACTAGGCACACATGAGTTGGATTCATAGCCTAGAAGTACTTTTCCCTTACAGATCTCTTTAAAAGATTCAAATAGAACTCAAAACCACTTCATTTTGATTTTTTTAGATTTAGATATGAATTTTTCAAAGTTCGGGCCAAGTTTTAAGGTTATGTGAAAGTAACCCAAGAATAAACATTTTTTAAATTTGAATTTTTCCAACTTAAAGATTTAATGAATGGTTCTAATTACTTCTATTTGATGTAAAAAGAGGTTATAAGTTAATGTATGACATTAAATATAATTGGATGGCATATCATCTTAGGGTTTCATGCTTTTAAACTCAACCAAAACCATAGCTAAGCTTTGGAAGACAGAGAGCATCATAAACTACATTAAAAACCATGGTCTTACCATCTCTTGAAGCTTGGTCTTGCATGGTTTTCCTTGATCTTCTCCTTCCCATTTTCCTTCTCTAAATTTCATCCTCTCCCTTGCTCTTCCTCTCTTTGGCCGAAAGCTTTATCTATTAGGAGGAGGAGGGGTATTTATAAAGCTTGCCTTAAGATTTATCCCGTGGTAAGAATCAAGTGACCATGCTTAGTCACCATGACATATGGCTCATGATTAGGCTTTGTTTCTTCATGATTTAGCCAAGTGTTTCATTATATCATCTTTCTCACCTCATCTTGCATTACATCATCTCCCTTATATCATTAAGCTAGGTGGCACATTCTCTTCTTACCAAGTATCTTTATACGTTTAACATGTAATTAGTAAATATTATTTTAATCTTTTTTCAATTTTTGTCCTTAATAAGAGGCATAATTCCAACCTTGTCCCCTTCACCAAATTATCGTCAAAACAAGGAGAAAAAGAAAGCAAAATTCATGCATAATTACACCAATAGTTATTAATCCACCTATTTCACAATTTTACACCTTAATGAGTAGATCTTTAGGATCATTCCTTTAAGGTTTCTAACATGACTTTTGGCCTATATTTATCCTCATTCCTCTTACTCCGTCCCTGAGGCTGCACTACAGCCTTTAACTTTCTTGCCCTTTGGTCTTAGAAAACTTTCTCTTTTCAACTTGTTCCCTGAGAATCCTTTTTATCCTTTTAGGGGACTTTTGGGACTCTTGTCAATTAGTATTTGGTAGCTTGCCCATTTTAGGCTATCTCTTATATTTCTAGGCCTAAAATTTAGGATGTCACACTAAGTGTGTCCTCTATGACACATTTCCCTTTATCTCTCTTATGTTTATCATCACCTCATATTTTATCCTCTATATCACCCTAAACCCTATTAGCTCCATCAGTGTTAGTAAACTTTTTTTTCCTAGAAAAGGAACTTTCCTCAAAACCTACATTCTATCTCCCCTTCTTAGTACTCTGAACCCTTGGGCCCACACCCCCACAAGAAGGATTTGACAAAATTGGAACTTGTGTTACTACCGCCTCTTTAACGAATACAATAGGGTCCCTTCCTTGCTTCTTGGGATTATATGAATTTCTCTTACTCGGGTCACATGTAAAAATAGGGCTCCATCACTAATATTTTGTTAACTAGAATCTACATGCCACTAGATGAATTTTATACAGAAGAACCAAGATGTAGCGGATGAAGCACCAACCCCTTAACTCCAAACTCATTGAAGAAGGCTAAACAACATGTTGTCTAGACATGCTTTTACCAAAAGGAACATGAACTTTATCTCCTCCATTACCTTGATCATCCTCCGGATCACTATCATCATCATCAAGGTCTGAACCATTATCCATACCATAAATACCTACCGACGGCTAGAAAGCATGCATTAGGTAAAACAAAGTATGAGGAGATAAATCATAGACACCATCTTGAAGCACAAACCAGATTCTGGTCATTTTATGAGTCCTCGCATTATCTCATAAAGCAACATTGAAATGAGAAATACAAGGAAATCTAGAATCCCGCACAAACATTATCCTATACACATTTGAAACATGAAAGCTGTGTTGAAATAGGGCCAAATGCATCTACATATAACTCCCCTAACAATCACAATCAACATGACCGATTCTCCCACACTAGAAACATATTTGAAATACCCGTTCATATTGACATTCCACCCAAACCCTTCATATAGAATGGAGTCGAACCTTAATAGTGATGAGTAGGGGAAGAGAAGAATGCACAAGAACCCAAACCCTTATGAAATACACATTATAAGAAAAAGGTTGCATGTAACCAAATTTATAGAATCCCCTAACAAATCACCCAAAATGTGAGCATTCTCTATTGTAAAGTATTCCACCAGGAGACCTTAAAGTTGAATCCACACCACAATCCTAGTTGACCACTTTGCATTGGTATCTACCTAAGGATGCCATAGACACATTTCTATCGAAGTGTTGGCTACTGACCAAGGGCCATGACAAAGTACATAGTCTTGATCTCTCTCATCTTCAAACTAAATAAAGTAAGCATCATCCATAAAGCCAATAACCTAAAACTTCCCTCAAAGTTGCCATGCATAGCCAATTTCCATCAAATCTTATCCATCAACAACTTCTTAACATCCACTAAAAAGCTAATAAGGCATTTATACCAAACATCCAAAGCACTTTCATTGGCAACCATGTTAGGAGCAATTGCTGGGCCCTAAAGCGTAAAGGCGAACTTGAATTGAACATTGTCTGGTAGTCTACCATCTGTGTTGCTAAAACATGCTTTCTTAAATCCCTTTTACTACGCATTTGGAAGCGTTATGGTTCAAGCGAATCACAAAAGAAGCCTGTAGATTGAAAATTTAAAAGTTAATCCTCAGGTTACTATTCACTAGTTAATTCCAAATTTTAGATCCAAGTTTGAAAAATCATAACTAATTATAAAAAAATTGTATTGAGATGGTTCAAAATTCTATTTAAAGCTCTTTTCATTCTTTATAGGGAAAAAATATAAACCCGGCCTTAACCCTTGCCAATTAGTACAGTTCATTGCGTGAACTTTACGGTTTATTTAGTAAAACTGTACTTTCCAGTTTCTCTGCCCTATCTTTGATTAATCATAACTCTTAGTCCACACATCTATTTTTAAGTGATCTACCATTAAGATGTGTGCTTTAAGTATGCTAAATTTCACGGGCAGCTTTAATCATTTGCTTTGCTTTCATTCTGCCACCATTTCATTGCTCATTTAGGGGCAACTTATCCCCTTAATTTGTAGTAATAATTGATAATTAATTCTTCTCATGCATATTATCACTCATCCATGCACTAACCAATCCATACATCATCATAGCCAATTATACATGTCATTATTATCATTTGTCATCACATACACCAATGGCACATCTATAACATACATTAGTATACAAATTACATAATATAACAAAATATATTTTCTTAATTCTTTTCCTCTTTTCCTTGCTTCCACTTCATAATTTCTTCTCCCATGTTTTTTCGCACCTATTATGGTTGGTTAAGTGAAGGTGAGATTCAAAAGAATCTCAGTAGTAAACATTACCCAAATGCATGCAGGACAAGTGCAAGTGTATGACGCCCTTGGTTTCACATACTTTCATGCTGTAAAATAACATATTCATATGCTCAACATTACATACATACATAGCCATGAATTAAACAAAACATAGAGCAACATTTAAGTAATCATGCTTTCAAATCATCATCAAACATCATCAACACACAAGCATACATGTCAAACATTCAAGAGGGTAAGTTTATTACCTTTTATCCTTAGACTTTCTTCTTAATCCATTTGCTTCCCAACCACCAAGATTGCTTGAACAATCTTGCCATTCCTCTTTCTTGGCATCTTATGGCCCTAAATTCACAATACACATTAATAACCAATTTATGGACATTATGAAAAACTATTAACCATCTTAGCTCTTAAACTTATTCCTCTTTAACCTTAAATTTCACTTTCAATTTTAATCCTTCCAAGCTTCCTTCTTTGGTGTTTCCCTACACTATTTCATTATTTATACACATTGGAAGCATCAAATTGAATTGAATCCAACTCTAACCCCTACTTCTCTTCTTGGACGAAACAATGCATAAGGTTTAAGGGTTGGATTTTCTTTTCAAAATTCAGGCATAACCAAACGCTTCACCCTTTTTAAATGTTTAATCCATGTTTCAATCTTAGCTATTTTCCTTCCATTTTTTGAAAAATTTAGCAGTGTTTCCCCTTAGGAAAATAGCCATCCGATCAACATTAAAACACCATAAAAATAGCCCTATATAAAATCATAAGAGGGATAGAAGCTTACCTTGACATTTGCTTGAACTTATATGGATTTTCTCTCACTAGAGTTTCCTTTCTCTCTCTTGTACTTTAGGAGCAAGACATTCCCTCCCTAAAGACCTCTCTTGGCCAAAAATGTGAAGGGATGGAGAGGAAGTTATAGTGCTCCTTTTGACTCTTAACCTTTGGGGTTTCATGAAATTACAAGGGATATGTGGCTAAATCTCAACTCTTCATTCTTTTCCTTTATTACAAATGGAAAAATCCTAGGCTATAAGGCTTGTGATCTTGGCAAGCGTAATCAAGATTAGCAAGTATTCTCATGACATCATGCTTGCATCATCTTGCTTATATCATCAAGCTATGTGTCTTTCATCCAACTGTACGTAATACCTTTTCCTTCCATTTAACCGTACACATAATCTCTTGCATGTTCCTTCATCATTTTGGCATTAAAATATGGAGGAAATTAATAGGAAATTCGTGTAAAATGTGGTCCCAAGGTATTGCTTCACCTATCTTACCATTCTATACCGTATCGGATACTTTTTCGGGCCCTGACTTACCTTGGTTCACTGGGACATGTTCTAACACCCTTTTCTCATCTCAAATAAGTCCACATATGGTGCCGTGTTAGAGGAGCAAAGAAGAAAATAGTTAGCTCTACTAACAAGTTACTTAGCCTTACTGAGTGATGCAGTAGAAATTTCGCTGTATCAGGTAGACAAAAAACTGTCTAAAACATACCCGTACTGCGTTCTAATTTTTTTACTATCCATAAATATTCCCTGGTGACTCAACACACTGACTCAGAGGTGTCATAATTGTATCATAAATGCACTTAGCAACTCAACACGCTAACTCAACGTCGTAATAAATGCGATCTTATCTCTTTGTCTCCTCTTTAGGGGGACAAAATTATTTAATATTTAATCAGAGCATTTTATTCAATCTAGAGCTTCAAAAATATATCTGGTCATACCATAAACTTCCTTAAATTATAGAAAAAATTTGTAAATTTTCTCGGGCTATAACTCTATTTGTAAGTATTTATTTTTGAATTTCCTGTAAATTACCCTTTTCATCATAATTAGGCTTTAAATATTCTTAAAGCCATTTTACTAGCCTTTTAGGGATGAGACTAATTTTATAATTTTCTACAATCTCTTAACTCTTGAATCCACATTTTTACTTACTTTTTTGAGATTTTCTCATAGCTCAAATAATAAAATCTAATTATATATCTCAAAATGAGCCACAATCAAAGAAATTCATTTAAAGTCAATTCAATGGCATTTTTGTAATTTTTCTTTACATACAAGCTTTAACATACCATTTCTCATTTTCTGGGACTTTTCTTAAAATTCTTGGGCATAATTTCCATCTTTGCCCTTTTTGGCCTGAAACTTTGTAAAATTATGGTTTTGCCTCTAGTTCCACTTAACCCCATAATTCATCTCATTGAGACCTTTAACATAACTTTTGGCCTATATTCATTTTCATTTCTCATTTTTAGGCCTCAAGACTTCATCCAAGTCTCTAACTTTCTCTTTTCTCATCCTAGAAAACTTTTACTTTGCAATTTGGTCCTTGAGAATTCTTTTATCCTTTCAGGGAACTTTTGGGACTCCTGCCACAAGGAGTTTAGTAGCCTACCTATCTCAGGCTAATTCTTATACTTCTAGGTCTAAAATTCAGGATGTTACAGTCGTCATTCTCCTTTCCTTCAAACTTTGTCTTCCTTCTCAATTTTAGTTGCTCATAAGGGTGTTTACTTATGTTTCGTTCTAATCCTAGTCATTTTGGGATCGAACAGGACAAAAGTAAGACAAGACAAATATATCTTAAGACTGGATGGTGTAAAGTCCACCTTCTAAACTCAATGATTTACTCATTACAAAGTTCTTTAAATCAATACTATGGTAGAAAATGGAAACAAATAATGAAGCTACCATATTAAAAAAGAAATGATCGATAGCTTAGAATGTCTATCATGGATACATAAAACTACCAACATTCATACAAATCAAAGTTTAAAAGAAAGAAAAAGAAACTAACATCATTGGTACATGGAAAACCATATTAGAAAGAATTTAACCCCCTAACATGGTTATAGGAAACAAGCCCCTAATTAACTCAATTTAACCAAATCCAAACAGCCCAAATTGGGCCTGAGTGTCAAAACCGAGAATAAAAGAAATACAAAGCCAAAAACACAAATTGATTACTGAAAAGTATGCATCATATATAATAAATAAACAATAAGTTTCATAATAGCCACATGAATAATCCTAAGGCAAAATTTAGCCTATTACCAGCATTTAATTCATAATACAAGTTATTAATCAAATATCTAATTGGTAGAGAGTATGCAAAAAAGAGGGGCCCTAGGTGGCCATATATAATCCTTCACCACATGCAAAAAGGGATCGAGATAGTATAAGAAGCTGTAAAAGCTTAGGTCTTTAGGGTTCTTTCTAAGTGGTGCAACCTTCGAACTTCCACATAGAAACATTTATAACCGCAAGGTGAGACATAAGCCTCAATAACCAACAGTTCAGCTCATTATGCATACTAATATATGCTTGTGAGATGTCAAATGAAACATGAAGAAGTATATAAACATATATAAATATCTTAGATAAGAATAGTTCTCAAACTCATGTATCAATTATTTGAACTCATAGTTTATAAATCAATATCATTGTGCAAATGCAACCCCTATTACTGCCTTTCCTTACTATGAGGGAAGTAAAAGACCAAAAAGCCCATCTCTCACTTTAGGAGAAAGGGCCAAAATGGCAATCCCTCACTACGAGGTGTCTTATCCTAACATATTATCTTATTGAATTTTATAAATTTATTTTACTTATCATTAATATTATAATATTATAATTTTTATGATTATGCTGTTTATAATTTATGGATATTTTGAGTTTATACATTTTCTATTTTTGAAAAAGAAACAATTTTCCTTTGTTAATTTTCAATTAGTGTCAAGTTTTAGCCAATTTTTATCTATTTTGTTTATATAATTTTTACTATAAGTTTTTATGTTTTAGATATATTGGGTTTTGAAATTAGAAAAAAAAAGACGCAACAGCCCTTATCTGATCACAATTATATCTAGTCTTGATGGGATAAAAAAGCTGTCCTATCCCAGTTTTTATGTCTTGTCTCTACCATTAATTTTTAGTTTTTAGTTTTTTTTAATGCTTTAAATAATGCCATTTTAGCCATTTCACCTATCCTTATAATAACTTGGGTCCTTAAACAAAATTGAGGGACCTAGGAACCAAAAAAAAAAATCCCAATAACAAATTTAGGGACAATTTTCCCTATAGATTTCATTACTATGTTTTAAATATTATTATTTTTTATTAATTTGTTAAATTAATATTTACATAATATATAATTTCTATTAATTTTTAATGTGGATGTATTGTGGGTTTACTGTTATTTATTTATCTTTGAGAAAAAAGAGAGTTATTTATTTTACGGAAGAATTGCAATTAAATCCCAAGAAAAAAAAACATAATTATTATAAAGTTCTAATAACAACTGACAACTCCTCACTTGTTATTAAAACTTTTTGGTAGTTATTTCCTCTCCATATGACTCTATTGCAATTCTCCCATTAATATACTAATATATTTTAAAAAAATTAAATAAACAAATATGATCTTGGCCAATCAATTTATTTTTTTTGGGGAGCATTGATGCTTTTTTTTTTAACGTAAAAAGATTAGCATTGTAATTAATTTATTTATATGACCCAAGTCAACATGCGATTAACAATTTATTGAAGGATTATATTAAAAAAAAAAATACACACAGGTCCCAAGCAACAAAATTTATTAATCTAATATCTCTTAAAATCTCAAAATGAATGGGACATCCCACGAGACCTAAGATTAATACATTCTAAATAAGAAATTATGTCATTATTATTGTCCCCAGCTAATAAGCTCATGGACGTGGATTAATAAGTAAATAGGAAGCTATTGACAAGTCATGGGGTGTTAGTTGACAATTAAATTTATGAGATAATGTAACATCCACATAAGATCAAACAATAACAAAAGAGCATTATATAACAATCTTTAAACTGAAATCATGTGTGATAAAGTATGCAAACTGATATTAGATGAAATAATGGGTTTACATCCTAATTTTGTTACAATCAGCCATTGACAAGCTCATGGGTACGAATTAACAAGTTAATGAAAGCCTATTGACTAGTTAAGGGGTGGCAGTTGACAATTAAATTTATGGAATAATATAACCACCACATATGATCAAATTAGAAAAAATTATATAATAAGCCCTTGTACTTGTCAATGTTATATAAGAATTTTTCCTAATTGATCTTATATGAAGGTTATATTATCTCATAAATTACTTCTGACTTGTCAATATGTTCTTATTAACTTGTTAATCCATATCTATGAGCTTGTTAATAGCTGTCTGCAACAAAATTATGATACAAAGCCATCATTTCATCTAATATTAGTGTGCATGCTTTGGTCACACATGATTTCATCTTAAAGATTGTTATATAATACTCTTTTCTTATAATTTGATTTATGTAGATGTTATACTATCCCATAAATTTAATTGTCAACTAATATCCCTGACTTGTTAATAGCTTTTTATTGACTTGTTAATTCATGCCCATGAGTTTGTCAATTGGGGCTAGGGACAATGACATAATTTCTTATTCAGAATATATTACCCTTTGGTCTCATGTGACCTCTCATTCATTTCTAGATTTCAAGGGACCTTACACTAACAAATTATATCGTTTGGAACCTATGTGTAATTTTCCTATATTAATTAAAGATAAAAGTATCATTATAATAATATTTTTATAGACATGTTATCAACATTGTGAATTTTAAAAATTATACAATTTGAATTAAGATACAAATTAACTCATAAAACATTGAATTAAGGGAAAATGTCAAATAAAGATCCCTAATATATATAAAATTGTGATTTGGGACCCTTAATTTAGAACATGGCAAATAAAGACTTGGTGTCATATTGTAAATATGAAATCTTAGTGAAATATCTAAAATGTCCCTCAGCTAAGTTGTGATTTGGTCTATTGAAGTTGTCATCGCTAAAGTGAACTTGTCATTTCCCATAGTCAATTTGTCATTTGGCATACCCTCAGCCAAATTGTGTTTGGTTTACTGAAGTTGTCATTCGCTAAAATAAACTTGTCATTTCCTATAGTCAACTTGTCACTTGGCCGAGGGGCATTTCAAACATTTCACCAAGATTTCATATTTGCAATATGGGACCAGGTTTTCATTTGTCATTTTCCAAATTAAGGGTCCCAAATCGTAATTTCACATATTAGGGTCTTTATTTACCATTTCTTGAATTAAATGAGAAAAACTTAAATAAAGTTTCTTGCATCTATAAGGTGAAATTCTCTAATCAGATTTGTTATTTTGTAATTGTTAGTTGTTAAAATTTGTATATGTGCTTATTAATTCACTTATGAATACTAATAATTTTTTTTTGTATAAGTTCTTATAATGTAAATTATATAATTTGGGTAAAAAAATATGATATAAATTAGAATTTGTATATTTTCACATGAAAAAAGACAATAAAATACTCTAAAAATTGCTAAAGGACAAATTAATGTGTGTGAGTTTCAAAATTCCAATTCATACTCTTTGTGCCATCTTAGAATTTTCAAATCTTGTAAACTTACACAAGTGTCCTTTACTATTTTTTTTACAATATTGCCACCTCAGCACCCTTAGTTTCCGACTACCGGAGTTGTGGTAACATGTCATCGGAACTCTGGTGACCAGTCGGCAGGGCTTTGGTGACCAATCGCCAAGGCTCTGGTGACTTTTTTTTTATGTATTGATTACTCTTTTTTAAGTATTGACTACATTTGTTTTTGGAACTCTAATGACTACTCTACTATTTTAGTATTGCAATTGACTACTGTCATTTTTAAAATTTTAGTGACCATTTTGTTTAGCTATTGACTACTCTAGTTTCGTTATTAACTACTTTTGTTTTAAAAATTCCAAAAATACATTATGTATTGTTAGAGATCTAGTGACTACTTTTTGTTTAGTTATTTACTACTTTTGTATACTCAATAGCTATATAAAAATAGTCACCATAACTTTAAAAATAAAAGTAGTCAATAGTGAAATTAGAATAGTTAATAATTATATGAGAGTAGCCACAATGAATAAGGATAGTGTTGTCATTTCACAATATCTTAAAATTCCAAACTATTCAAACTAGTATAGGGGATTTGATTTGGGATTTTAAAACTCACACACCCTGATTTCTCCTTTAACATTTTTTTAGGGTATTTTAGTGTCTTTTTCTCATTTTCAGAAGGACACTTATAATTTTGCTTTTGTTAGTTGGTAAAATGTGTTGTGTCACATCTCAATTTTTAGGTTTAAGAGCCCAAGAAGTTGCTAAAGAAGGTAGGCTACTAAGCCTTTTTTTAGCAGAAGTCTCAAAGATAAGAAAGGAAGTCAAAACAGTTTTAGAGACTAAACTGCAAAGCAAAAGTTTTTAGGGGCTAAAGTATAATCAAAGTTAGAGGTTATAGTAAAGTCTTAACGGCCCAGAAAGAGAAAAGAGAGTAGAAACAAGCCAAGAGTTAAGTTAGAAATCTCAAAGAGATGATTGCATGAAGTTAAGTCCAAGCAGAGACTAAATTGTAAATTCAGAAAGTTACGGCCAACAAGAGTAAAAAGGGAAAAGTATATAGAAAATTCCAAAGAAATCCTAGAATATGGGAAATAATATTCTAAGGCTCTTTTATGAAGAGAAATGACAAAAATACCCTGAAGCAGCTTAAATGGAATTTATAATGTTATGGCTGGTAAAAAGCAGATTGTTTGAGGTAATTATTTAAAATAGCAAGAGACCTAAAAAATATATACAAAAATGGGGTTGAATGATTGAAAGGTTGTACTAATTTATAAAATTAGTCCCGTAACCAAAAGGCCAGTGGAATGATTTTAATAAATTAAAAAGCTAATTATGCCAATAAAAAGGGTATTTTAGTAAATGATTTTTATGTAAGGCTTAAAGGAAGTGTTATGACGTAAGAAAATTCATAGATTTTTCTCTAAGGGTGGAAGGAATTTTTGGAGCAGACAGAATAATTTTTAGAGCTCCAGAAAGTTAGTCCTGAACTTTATTTAATCTCTTGGTCCTAATAGATTGTATAATTAATGTGACTACGTTTAGGACCTTGGAACATCCAAGAGGATGTTTGGTGATGTTGACCGAAGACCACATGGTTGGAAAGTCACGAGAGTCAAAGAAAAAGTAAGAGGAAAGCTTGAAGTCTAAGGTAGTGAACTTATCTATTGTCATTGCTTGATGTTGTATGCTTGAGTGTTGTATGTTTGAGTGTTGCTGTGTACATGTAATTTGAATGTTATTGTGACATGTTTTAGCTGCTATAATTGTTATTTATGATGAGTAGATTATGTCTCTATGGCCATGCATGAAGAAGTTAGCTTTGAGCATGCTAATATGTCACTAATTAATAAGAGAATAAACAAGTTGCGTGTAATGCATTAGCATCCATCTAGCATGATTAATATGGTATTGTTTGCTACTGAAATTCTCCCGAATCTCACCTTTCCCTAACCAACCATTTAGGTCAATTAATGATGGGCAATAATGGCATGAAAAATAAGGAGAAGAAGGTAGAGAATTATTGATTTTAATGAATGAGATTAATGTTCAATATATAATTCTCCTATATTGTAAATTATCTTTATGAATGCCATCAATGCAATGTATGTGCTTAGAATGTTTATAGCATGAATGAAAGTGTATGAGCATGAATGGGAAAGAATAAGCCCAAGTTTTATATGCTAAAAAAAAATAAAAAGAATTAAAACAAAAGTTAGTTAAGGGATAAAATGTAGGTCCTAAACTAGTTAGTTTCGAGCTTCAGTTTGACCTATCAAGTAAACGAGTTAGGCTATGAAATTTGATAGACTTATAGTACACACCTCAAGCTTTAAAATAAAAGGTAGATCACCTCAATTAGATGTGTACACAAGGAGATATGAATTTTCAAAATTGAGGCACAGAATCTGAAAGTTCCAGATTTTACCAAATAAATAGAAATCTTTATTGATTAAACTATACGAATTGGCCAAAGATAAGTCTATTTTGATATTTTTTCCTTAAAGAGCATTGAAAGAGCTTTCTATAAAATTTTGGAATACCTCTATACGATTTTTCTAGAATTAGTTATGATTTTTCAAAGTTGGACCTGTAATTTGGAAATTGGATAGTAAACAGTAAATTTCTGAAAATTAACGTCTAGATTGAAATTTTTAAATTTAAAACCATCCAAAGTAGTCTAAAATGATTAGAAATGGATGCTAAGATATTATATAAGTAAAGTGTGACATGTTGTGTACTTGTAAATGATGCAATATAGATATTTGTTATTTTGTTATTTTCGGTTGTTAAAATATTTATGTATACTTATAAATCCACTTTCGAATGATATTGAATATAAGTAATTTGTTTTAAGTTTTAACGAGTAAAAAAATAATAAACTAAAATATAAAGATATAATGGTAGTTTAATTATTACGACAATGACAAAAAAAAAGTTGGAATTTTGTAAATGCCAAACAAAAAATGTCAACAAAAATTTGTCGTTATTTGTAAATTCAGATTTGTTAATACTAAATAAAATTATATTACCAAACCTGATTTGGGATTTGTAACTTCTAACTTCTTTTTCTGTCATTTTACCTTAATTAGTACCGGCAAAAAAGAAAAAAAGAGAACGATGTAATTTAATTATTACCAGCATCTTTCCTCTTGGACCAAGTAATGACCATTTGAAATTTCTTCTCTCCTCTCTATAAAGTATAACGAGATGTTTGGGTGAAGCCAAACTGTGATTTAGAAATAGTTTTGAAGAACATTTTTTTGAAAAAATAGATTTTGTGAATAAATTTTAAAAAAATAGATTTTGTGAAAAAAATAATTTTGATAAAGTGAAAATGTTTAAGTGGTTGTTATTGTAATCATTTTTTAAAGTATAAATTACCAAAAAAGACATACTTTAATATGATAATTATATAAAAAAAATATATTTTAATTTATATTTTTGTTTGAAATAATAAATTGTATATAAAAAATATAATTAATTAATATTACTCCTTTTTAATAGGGCTAACTAGATATTCAATTTGATTCTGAATATAACATCCTAATCTATTTTATCTCTTATTTTTATTTATTTTTTATATCCCAAATAAGGTAACAACGCAAGCTCTCCTCTCCTTCCCTTCGACCAAACGCGCCCTAATAACGAGAGCAAAGGTCAGTACGAAAATCCTTCTAGGTTCAAGCGGCATTTCACCGCGCAGTTCTTCATTAGACCTTGCCTTGGAGGTTCGAAGTTTCCCTAGCAAACGCAGAAAGGGACGAGATGGTGAGGCTCACTGCCGACCTTATCTGGAAAAGCCCTCATTTCTTTAATGCCATTAAAGAGCGAGAATTGGATCTGCGAGGTATGCAATACCCTTTAAATTTTTGCTCCTGTGTGAGTCTAGTAGAGTGTTGTTTACATTCTTTCTCATCTCTCTTTGAGAGATGAGTTGCTTGTAGTTAGTGTGATAACAAGTTTTGTTATTGTTCAGGGGACAAGATAGCTGTAATCGAAAATTTGGGCGCTACTGAGGTGCGCAAATTTAGCTTCATTTCCTGTCCTTTTACTTTATCCCGTATGCTTAGGTATTGGATATGCCTCGTGGCTCTTTTATTTTTCTCCTTTTTTGCTATGTTTCTTTATATTGCTCAGTCCATGCCCTGTAGCAGTGCGATTGCTTTAAGTAATGCTTTGTCTGGCTGAGGATAAATTTCTTGATTTCTTTGTATTGACTCTCTCACAGGACCAATTTGACACCATAGACCTCTCTGACAATGAGATTGTCAAGCTGGAAAACTTGCCATATCTCAATCGGCTGGGTACCCTACTCATAAATAACAATAGAATTACTAGAATTAATCCTAACATTGGAGGTATTCTGGCTTTGAACTTCATCTCTTCTATTTACTTCATAATTTTAGTCACCAGCCTTATGCTTTTCTGCCAGATATACTCAAGAATTCAAGATAGTATGTTTTTGTAGCTTACTGGGCCCCTTGCCTTGCAGAATTCTTGCCAAAATTACATACGCTGGTTCTTACAAATAACAGGCTTGTCAACTTGGTGGAGATTGATCCTTTAGCATCCCTTCCAAAGCTCCAGTACCTTAGTTTGTTGGATAACAGTATTACAAAGAAACCAAATTACAGGCTTTATGTCATTTACAAGCTGAAGTCCCTTCGTGTTTTAGATTTCAAGAAAGTGAAAAATAAAGTAAGATTTCCTTTCTCGCCATACTCATATTTGCTGTCAACTGAATTGCTGTTTTTTCTTTGTAAAGCATGGGTTCTAATGTGTTCTTAACTTGTGAATGCTAGAAAATCAGCATTTTGAGCTTGAGAAAGAAAGCATAAAACTGAGCATTGAGTCAAGTGTCAAAAGTATATTTCATATAGCTCTAGTCTGTAGCATATACTTTGTCTTTCAACTTCGATCCTTAATTTACTGCAGTTGACTCGCTGGTGGAAATGCAATCTGCCAGAAACTGATTGCAAGCAGATTATGCCTTAAAAACATATAAGTAGGGGGAAGGTTTTATTACGTTGCTAGAGAATAGAGAATAGTCATTGTGATGTTCGTATAGGAGAATTATGTCAGGTTATTGCAAGCATTTCTACTTCTGACTCACTCCTTCTCTGCAATTATCTTGCAACCTAATGATAGTTATTTGAAATTAATTATTACTTAATAGGAGAGGTTGGAAGCCAAAAACTTGTTTTCTTCCAAAGAAGTAGAAGAAGAAGTTCAAAAGGCACCAATTAAGGTGGCTTCACCTGTTGAAACTCCAAATGTCTCTGAAGTTACACAGGAACAGCAAACATCCAAAGTGGTCGCACCTACACCAGAGCAGATTATTGCAATTAAGGTATACCAATGATAAATTAATTTGTTTAAGCATGACTATCTGATGTTTAGTTGATATTTGGTTTAGATTTATAAGGGCTCATTTTTCTTCGCATGTGAGATTTTGGCATATCTCTGCTTCTACTTGAGGCACTTCTATTTGGGCATTCGTCTTTTCTAATTCTTTTCCCTTCTGCCCCTTTGTATTTATTAAATAGCTCTCTCAAACACAATATCGTAGTAGGAAGTCAGTTATGAAAATGGTAGAGCTTTGAATAAATAGTGGAGGGGCAACAAATTAAATTTTAGGTTTGTTGTGGCAGCTTTAATAATCGTGGTGTATTGTTAGGATATTTGGATGCATGTATGAATCAAGCTGTTATTTAATTTGTTCCTTATGGAAGTGCCACAAAAATTAGATAAGATTCAGATAGAATAACCACGTGCTATTTAACCTTCACGTGCTATTTAACCTCCACTTTTATGGTTTAGTTAGTCTATACATGAATAGAAAATTAGGACATCATCCAGCATAGAAGAAAAGGTGTTAAATTAGTCTTCCTTCAATATTTTGCATTTAGATTTTGCAAACGTCCAACACTTTTTCTAGTGATTAAATTAATCATGTTGTCAAATCTCAATCATACAATAAAAGATGAGAAGGGCTTTCAAGTTACCTGCATATGAGATTTTGAAGAGTCCTATTTATGTTTTTAATTTTTTTAACTTATGTAAGATATTAACACTCCCCATTTGATTGGCCCCTATATGATATTCCTTGTGAGCTATGCAGCTTCCATCTTTTTATGGTTGTCTGTAGTTGCTGATTTTTGCTACATGTGGTTTATCGTGCTTCTCTTGTATGCAGGCTGCCATTGTGAATTCACAAACTCTTGAAGAGGTTGCAAGACTTGAAAAGGTGCTTGCTTTTCTAGATCACACGCACGCAATCTTACACAATGAGTTTTCTTCTTATAGCTCTTGAGATGCACATTACTAGATTTACATAAATAAAATAATTGCTAATGACCTGTTGCAAGTGAGATGATCTTGCAGCGCTCTCTCCCATATTAGCTGTGTCTGTCACTCGTATGGAAGTTTCTAGGAAAATTCAATATATATATTTATTTTGAACGGGTGGAGTATAAATAGAAAACTAGCTTTGACTACCGGCTATCACTCCCTAGCATTTGCCTTGAATAAGACGGGATATGGTCAACCAAAATAGATGATAAGGTAAAGGCAAAAAAAATTCTGGATCATGAGAATTAAAAAGAATCAGCTGAGATATGTAGAGAGTGAGAATCAAATTTGATTTATAAGAACCTCTTATGTATAATGTGAGAAAAATGTGAGAATTGTAGTCAATATGTTTGATTTACATCATATTCTGAAATTGTTTATAGGCAATCACAATGGATCTTGTCATTTACAAACGAATCATAATCAAGTCATATTAAAATCAAGAACCAACATGTGTTTCTGTGAGTTGGTTTTTTTTTTTTTTTTTGGTGGGGGGGATGCCCATTTATTGGGTTAGATCTACATGTTGGCCTTGAAGGAAGAAATCGAAGGACTAGTCTGTATGTTCAAACACCATGCCATGCTTCAAGCTTGATGCTTGGCCAGGATGCGAGAGATATTTTTACAGGGCCAGTGATTTGGGGTCATCAATTGGTATAAATTGTTTTGAATCTGACTGAGTTTGGCGCTGAACTCATGTATTATTTCATGGAACCGATCGATACATATAGAGGGAAGAAAGGGTTTGACCGAATCTGATCAAATCTAAACTAGGGTAACGATAGGATAATAAATCAGATAAAAATCTAACAAATCCCTAAAATTATGCAGATACTAAAAAATATAATTACTGGCAATTACTAATTAAGCTAGGGTTTGCTGTAATTGGGCCTTTATTGGGCCCACTTCCAACACTCCCCCTCAAGCTGGCGAATAGATATTGATCGTTCCCAGCTTGCTTGTGAGTTCATCAAACTTTGCCTGAACCAGTGGCTTTGTCATCATGTCTGCAATTTGTCTTCCAGTAGGAATGTAGGCCTAATCAATCACCTTAGCCTCAATCTTTTCTTTAATAAAATGACGATCAATCTCAACAAGCTTTGTCCTGTCATGCTGAACAGGATTATTGGCGATTTTCAATGCAGCCATGCTATCACACCACATTTTTATTGGTGTAGTCTCTATCCCAAGTTCCTGCAGTAGCCGTACAACCCACATCCCTTCACAGATTCCAAGAGCTAAAGCTCTATATTCTGCCTCTTCAGAGCTTCTAGATACAACATGTTGTTTTTTACTCCTCCATGTTACTAGGTTGCTCCACACAAAAGTACAGTAGCCTGTAGTAGAGCGTCTATCATCAATTGCACCTGCCCAATCAGCATCAGTATATACTTCAATGTCATTGTCTTCTTTTGTACCAGGGTTCACGCTTTTCCCATTTGTATATATTTCCACATGCTTTTTATTCCCCTTAGCAAAGAATAACCCTTTCCTAGG
This sequence comes from Neltuma alba, assembly GCF_004799145.2. Classification (NCBI taxonomy): domain Eukaryota; kingdom Viridiplantae; phylum Streptophyta; class Magnoliopsida; order Fabales; family Fabaceae; genus Neltuma; species Neltuma alba. The sequence continues at coordinate 498,610 of NW_021632496.1, forward strand.
TGTATTTTTCAGGTGCCTGAGGATTCAGTATATAGCTTCCATGTGCTCTTTTTGAGGTTTACTATTAAATTGGCTCACAACTCCTACAGCATAAGAAATATCCGGTCTGGTATGAGATAGGTATATGAGTTTACCCACCAATTTTTGGTAACGTTCCTTGTTGGTAGCCTTCCCATCTGGTGTGATCTCAAGTTTACAGTTTAGTTCCATAGGAGTCTCAGCTGGTCTAGCTCCTAACATCCCTGTCTCCTTTAAAAGATCCATAGTGTGTTTTCTTTGTGACACACTAATACCTTAAGGTGATTTAGCAATCTCCAGTCCCAGAAAATCTCAGATTCCCAAGATCTTTTATCTCAAATTCTGCTGCTAACCTCTGTTTCAGTTCTGCAATTTCTTTGATGTCATTCCCTGTTAATACTATGTCATCCACATAGACTATTAGCACAGTAATTTTATGATTAGAGTGCTTTATAAACAAGGTATGATCTGTTTGGCATTGTGTGTAACCGAATTTTTTAATGGCACATGTAAATTTTTCAAACCATGCTCTCGGGGATTGTTTAAGTCCATACAAGAATTTATAAAGTCTGCACACCTTATTCTGATTTTTAGAGTTCCGTAATCTTGGTGGTATTTCCGTATACACTTCCTCATCTAGGTCCCCATTTAAGAAGGCATTTTTAACATCTACTTGATGTAATGGCCAATCTAGATTGGCAGCAAGAGATAATAGAACATTTATAGTATTGAACTTAGCAACAGGAGCAAAAGTTTCAAGATAGTCAATACTGTAAGTTTGTGTAAAACCCCTTGCTACCAATCTTGCTTTATACTTATTAATGCTTCCATCTGGGTTGTACTTCTTGGTAAAGACCCATTTGCTACTTACAACAGGCTTTCCTCGGGGCAAATCCACTATTTTCCAGGTCTGATTCTTAGCTAAGGCATTCAGTTCATTCTCAATAGCCAACTTCCAATTCAGATCACATATAGCTTCATCAAAACATCTTGGGATTTCTTCTTTGTCAATATTAGCAACAAATGCCTTAAAGGATGGGTTGAGCTTGTCATAGGAGACATACCTGTTAATAGGATACCTGGTGCAACTTCTCTTTCCTTTTCTTAGTGCAATGGGCCACTGTAGATCTTTGGAAATAGACTCAGGTTGAGTTTCATGACTCAGCCTTGGTGGTGCAATGGACTCTTCTCTGTTAACTGTTGTCTCTTCTTCTGTTTCATGGACTTGGGACTCAAGATTAGGATCATGGGTAGGTCTATTGTCAAGGTTTGAAGGTGGCTGTGCAGAATCGGTGATAGACTGTTCAGGTTCAATAATAGGCTATTCAATGGCGGGGATAGACTGAGCCGGCTTATCATAGGTGGAAAGTGGATTAGTGTCAATTGGGATAGTGGACGAAGGTGCTGTTTGGGGGCCATAGCTAGGTGATGATTGATTTTCGCAATTGGTTTCACTGATATGACCCTTATCACCAACACAAATTAGCCATTCTCTATCACTCTCCCCCTGAATGGGTGATTTGGAGTAAAAAGGAAGAGATTCAACAAATTTAACATTAAGAGTGATATACAAACGTTTGGAAGTAGGAGAATAACATTTATAACCCTTTTTAGTGGAAGGATAACCCCGAAAAATACATTTTTCAGACTTAGAGCCTAGTTTTCCACCCTGATTATCAAAAACAAAAACTGTGCATCCAAATACACGTTTGGGAAGGGAGTTGAGGAGATGAGAATGAGGATAATGCTCTAAGAATTTTTGAACAGGAATCTGAAATTTTAGTACTTTGGAAGGCATTCTGTTAATCAAATACGCAGAAGTAAGAATGGCATCTCCCCAAAATTTGGTCGGAACATTTTTATCAATCAAAAGAGCCCTTGCCACTTTTAAAAGGTGTCTATTTTTCCGTTCTGCTACACCATTTTGTTTTGGTGTATGCACACAAGAAGTTTGATGGTGAATTCCATTTTCAGTAAGAAATTTTTGAAAATCCATATTAATATATTCTCTGCCATTATCACTTCGAAGAATTTTTATTGAAATTTGAAATTGGTTTTGAATAAAAGCATAAAAGTTCTTGAAGACAGAGAAGACCTCTGATTTTTCCTTCATTAAAAATACCCATGTTAGGCGAGTATAATCATCAATGAATGTAACAAACCATTTTGCATTAGAAATATTTTCAATCCTAGATGGACCCCAAACATCACTGTGAATTAGGGCAAAAGGATGTGTAGGTATGTAAGGAGTTGGCAAATAAGTTGAGCGAGTTTGCTTTGCTCGATGACAAGTATCACAATGAAACTGAAAATCTTTATTGATGGAGTCGGGAAACAGAATTTTAATGCAACTAAAATTTGGATGGCCTAACCTAGAATGCCATAGCAATATGTCATCATGAGACATAGCAGAAAAAAAAGAACTTGAAACAGAAGAATCAACCACACAAGTCTTCGAGTCGCCTTCTAGATAGTAGAGTCCATGACACTCCTTAGCTTTGCCAATCACCCTCCCCAAGGCTAAGTCCTGAAAATCACAATGAAATTTGTCAAATATGGCACGGCAATTTAATTGGCAGGTGACACTTTTAACAGATAGTAAATTACACTTGATCTCAGGTACAAAGAGAACATTATATAATGTAATAGTGGCTAAGATAATAATAGTGTCGGACCCCATGACCTTTGCATATGTATCATTGGCCACTTGAACTCGGGAATATTCAGAATAGGGCTTAAAGTCAGAGAATGATTCACGAAATCCGGTTATATGATTTGTGGCTCCAGAGTCAACCACCCAAGTGTTCTTTATTTTGTGAGTAGCCAAGAAAATCATACCTGCATGTGCTAGAGTAACTTGAGGGGTTGTTTTATCACTTGTTTTATCTTGAGTATATTTGTCTAGGATTTTCCGGAGAATAGAAACCTCTTCCTGGTTCAGAAACTCACCGTCTTGCATGTTGCTCACTGTCATACCCTTACTGTCCTTGTCCCCTTTTGTTCGGTGTCTAGGATGAGCTAGTTTTCCATGAATTTTCCAGCAGGTGTCTCGTGTATGGCCATTTTTATTGCAATGATCACACCTTAGAAATTTCTTTCCTCTAGGTTCATTCTCATGATTGCCACGGATGACCATAGCCGAGGCATCAGCGGAAGGTAGAGCTCGAGGTGTTAATTGGAGCAATGCCTTACGACTCTCCTCGTTCTTAACCATATTAAAGGCCTCTTCAAGCAAAGTGAGAGGCTTTATACCCATAATTCTGCCTTGTATGTCCTCATAGGTGTCGTTAAGGCCCAATAGAAAATCATAGCAGTGATCCCGATCAACTACTTGTTTGTAGTATGATTCATCGGTGTGACAAGTCCATTGATGAACATCATACATATCAATCTGCAACCAGAGTTGCATGAGTGCACTGAAGTACTGAGTTACGGTTTGCTCCCCTTGAACCAGACTACGTAGGAGCCATTTGACCTGAATTATAGCGGCAGAATTTTCCTTGACTGAGTACGTTCGCCTGGCAGACTCCTAGATTTCACGAGCCGAACTAGCAAGCAGGTAATTCTCGCTGATTTCTGGAGTCATGGAATGCACTAACCAGGTCATTACCAAATTGTCTTCGGGCCGCCATGCATTGAATTGGGAATCCTCGGTTGATAGTGGTTTGGGATCCCACGTGAGATATTTCTCCTTGTGTCGTCCTCGAATAAACATAAGTACATTCTTGGACCATTGTAGGTAGTTGTTCTCATTGAGTCTGTGGGAGATGGTGATTTGAGATAGTGAATCCAACGCTGAACTCAGAGATGAAGATTGGTTCGAGGGTCAGTTCACTGCAGAATTGGTCCTGCTGTTTGAGCCACCGCCAGTTGCGGCCGAGGATGAGTTTTCCGGACCACCGGCAATGAAGGCTCGTGGAGTACCCATCAGTACTGCTTTGAAGGTCATGATTGCTCTGATACCATGACAGAGTTTGGCGCTGAACTCATCTATTATTTCGTGGAACCGATTGATACATATAGAGGGAAGAAAGGGTTTGACCGAATCTGATCAAATCTAAACTAGGGTAATGATAGAATAATAAATCAGATAAAAATCTAACAAATCCCTAAAATTATGCAGATACTAAAACATATAATTACTGGCAGTTACTAATTAAGCTAGGGTTTGCTGTAATTGGGCCTTTATTGGGCCCACTTCCAACATAATCTTTTTGTAATTTTTCAACGAGATTTATCCTCAATTTAGCAATCCTAATTCTAATAAGTGATGATGCCCATAAATATTTATTTGCACAGTTTAAAGCATTCATATGTGACAAAGGCGTAGCTCATCAGTCTTCTTGTGTCCTTACCCCATGGAATGGGGTTGCAAAGTGTGAGAATCATCATCTTGTTGAAACAGCTCAAACCTTCTTCATCCCAATGTTCCCTTGAGTTGTTGGGCAGATGTTCTCACTACTTGATTAATTGTATACCCTCTTTTTGTCATGCATAATTAAATTCCATACTCCATCTTGTACCCTTAGCATCCTTTATTTCCACTTCTACCTTGTGTTTTGGGTGTGCTTGCTTTCTTCATAAGTTAACACTGGACGAGATGAGTTAGCCAAATCCTGAAAATGTGTCTTGGGATGCTGCCATCTTTGAAAAGAGTATAAATGCTATTCCTTTGATGCTAATTGATTCTTCACTGCTATTGATGTCAACTTGTTTGAGTATACCATTCTATTCATCTTTAGAATCTACAAATGATTCTTTTTATATCTCTAAGGTGCTTCCTCTCACCTCACCTTTTTAGTCCTCTCATTATTCCACATGTACGTTTGACTCCTGTTCTTTAATCCCTATCAAGTCTAGTTCATTACATTGAGTCCCTAGTGATCTCCCCTCCACAGTGTTTATTGTTGAAGTTCAAAAATTAGAGTATTTGGCTTGTGGAAACTTGTATTTTATTCCAATATTCACAATGTATAAATAGATACAAATTCTCAATGATAATAGAGAGATTAGCGAGATTCTAGCCTAGGACTATGGTGCAATAAAACAGAATTACAATCTTAGAAAATTAGGAATTAAATCCCATGATTTTAGGCTACCTAACTAGGAAATAATCTGGAGAGATTTACCCTAAGTAACTTATGGCCCACTGGCCAATTAGGGTTTTTCACCAACACTCCTCCTCAAGTTGGCATGTAAATGTCTAACATGCCCATCTTGCTTTTGGAAAACTCAAACTTGCCTCTATCTAGTGGTTTAGTGAGAACGTCTGCCACTTAAGAGGAGGACCTTATGTAGGATAGATGAATTACTTCTGACTCGATCTTCTCCTTTATAAAATGTCAATCAATTTGTACATGCTTAATTCTATGATGATTGACTAGGTTGTCAATCATTCGCACCATATGTTTATAGGTAACTGTGTGCTGGTTTTTAGGTCCTGTAGTACTCGTGTAATCCAAATTCCTTCACATACCCCATCTATTACAGCCTTGAGTTCAGCTTCTCGACAGCTTCTTGAGACTACAGTTGCTTTTTACCTCTCCAAGTTACAAGACTACTCGTTGATCTTCTGTTCCCAGGATCACCTCCATGTTTTGCATCTATATATATCTCTATTCCTTTGGTATTTGACCTGCTAAAAAGGATGCCTCTTTCAGGTGTCATTTTTAAGTACCTTAAGATAGTGTATATAGCCTCCATATGTTGTTCTTGAGGTTGTGATGAGAACTGGCTTACCATGCTTATAGCATAGCTTATATCAGGTCTAGTATGGGACAAATAGATTAGTTTTCCGACTAACTGCTTATACCTTTTAGCATTAACTGGTGTTCCATCCCTCTTGTATTCTAAATCAACAAAACGGTCCATTAGTAATGGTGATGGCTTGGCTCTAAGCATTCCAGTTTCCTTAAGTAGGTCCAGGGTATACTTCCTTTGAGACACAGAAATTCCCTGTTGTGATCCTGCAATTTCCATTCCTAGGAAGTACCTTAAGCCTCCTAGATCTTTCACTTTAAATGTTATCGCCAATTTCCTTTTGAGTTTCTCTATCTCTTCAAGGTCATCTCCTGTGACTACAATGTCATCGATATAAACAATCAAGATTGAGATTTTTCCACCTGTATGCTTTACAAACAAATTGTGATTTGCTTGGCATTGGTATATCTTGACCTATTTACTACTTTAGTAAATCACTCAACCCAAGCTCTTGGCGATTGTTTCAATCCATACAGGGACTTGTCCAGTTGGCATGCAAATTCTTGTTTCCATACTCGGCAACACCTTCAAGTATCTTCATATACACTTCTTTCTCAAGATCTCCATTCAGAAATGCATTCTTTACATCTAGGTGATGTAATGGCCTATCAAGGTTGGCAACAATGAGAAAAGAATTCGAATGCTGCTAAATTTTGCCATAGGAGCAAATGTCTCCTGGTGGTTAATTCCTTGGGTTTAGGAGTACCTTTTGCCACTAGCCTTGCTGTAAATTTGTTGATTGTGCCATTAGGGTTATATTTGATGGTAAGTACGCATTTGTACCTGACTGCCTTCTTCCCACAAGAAGGTTCACAATTCTTCATGTTTAGTTCTTGTTAAGGGCCATCAACTCCTCATCTATGGCTACATGCCATTTGGGATCTTTTATTGCTTCATTGAAGGTAGCTAGAATTTCTTCTTCAATCTTGGTTACAAAAATTTTCATACATGGAGATAACTTGTCATAAGAAACAAAGTTACTTATGGAATGCTTTGTACATTGCCTTACCCCCTTCCTCAAGGCAATTGGCCACCCGAGAGCATTAGGTTTTGGGATTGGAGTTGTCTCTTAGTTTTGCACAGAGCTCTTGAGGGATCATTACTGTTTGGGACTTCTGTCTCATTAATGTCTCCTTCTGCATCATCTCCCTGTTCGTATTCTTTGTTGTTTAATGTGGTATTGGGCATTGGAGAGGCATTTTGAGGGTCCAGATTTGGTTCAGCTAGGGTCTGGTCATTATGATGGGTATTTTGGCCTGATTAAGGATTGATGATAACAATTTCAGGGCTGTTTGGTGTAAGTTTAGGACCGTTTGGTGTAACTTTAGGGTTGTCAGGGATGTCTGGTGCATCTAAAGGCTCCCTTTCCCCATTGCTCTGCCCTTGAATGGGTGGCTTTTTAATAGTAGGCTAGGTGTTCTTTAAAAGTAACATCCATTGTGACAAAAAATCTTTTTAATATAAGGGAGTAACATTTATACCTTTTTTGTGTATTGGAGTATCCTAAAAAGATGCATATGATGGCTCTAGGGCTAAGTTTCCCTTTTGTGAGAGAATGGACATGGGCTAGGCATATGAACTCATGGGAATACTGGTTACAAATGTAGTATCTGGATAGTGTTTAAGGAGGAGATTGATGGGAGTTTCAAAGTCTAGGGTCTTAGATGGCATTCAGTTTATGAGGTATATTGCAGTGAGGATAGCTTCTTCCTTAGAGTATTTGGGAACATTATGGCTCTGGTTACTTAAAGTATGTGTCTATTTTTCCTTTCGACAATCCCATTTTGCTGGGGGGTGTTGACACAGTTCATTTGGTGTTGGATCCCGTTTACTTTGAGGTAGTTTTGCAAGGTTCCACTCATGTATTTCCTCCCATTATCACTTCTCAAGGCACAAATCGAAGTTTGAAACTGGTTGGTAATCATTTTGTGGAAATTTATCAGGGTAGAGGGTATCTTCATGAAATAAATCCATGTGAGGCGTGTGTGGTCATCGATAAATGTGACAAACTACTTTGAATGTGAAGAGATGTGGTGCGGGATGGTCCCCAAATGTCATTGTGAATCAAATTGAAAGGTTTGGAAAATTGATAGCGATGACTTTTGTAGGTAGTTCTACTATGTTTTGCAAGTTGACAAAATTCAAAGAAAAGGATAAAGCATCTATATGCATGAATTGAGGGAAAAATTTTGACATGTAATGAAAACTAGGGTGGCCTAACTTATAGTGTCACAACAGCACATCTTTATTGAAGGAAACAGTAGATAAAGTAACTGAATCTTTCTTGTTAGGAGTCTGCTTCTATTGACAGCATTCTAAATAGTAAAGTCCTTCAAGGATCTTAGTTACGCTAATCGTCTTTCCCAACCCCAGAGCCTGAAGTAGACATTCAATAGTGGTAAAGTGAGCTTCACAATTTAGATTGAGTTATGTTCCTCACAGTTGGCTAAAAAAATTTTGGGAGAATCCAAAGGTCCTGGTCAGAGAGATAAAGAGACTTGGTGGTGGGATAAGAGTGTGCAAGAGAAAGTCAAACAGAAAAGAGATTGTTTTGAGGCCATACACATGCAATAGTGTAAAAAACTGGGAAAAGTATCAGTTGGCTAAAAAAGAGACAAAGAAAGCAGTGAGCGAAGCACATACTAAAGCTTATGAAGGGTTTTATTAGGAGTTAGGAACAAAGACGGGAGAAAGAAATATTTACAAGATTGCGAAGCAAAGGGAGAGGAAAAAGAGAGATTTGGACTAAGTAAAGTGTATAAAGGATGAAGATGGTAAAGTGTTAGTTATTGATGGTGATATTAAGGACAAATGGGAGGCTTATTTTTACAAATTGTTTAATGAGGGAAGCAATTATGCGACTCAAGACTTACAGGACTTGTTAATTAACGAAGATGATCAGAATTTGGCCTTCTACCGCAGGATCAGTATCGGAGAGATTAAGGTAGTTCTCAAGAAAATGGACAATGGAAAAGCCGTTGGGCCTGATGGTATCCCTATTGAAGTTTGGAAATGTCTGGGAGATGAGGGTGAGGTGTGGCTAACTAAGATTTTTAATGAAATTTTACGCTTTAAGAATATGCCGGATGAGTGGAGGAGAAGCATTTTAGTTCCTATTTATAAGAATAAAGGAGACATTCAAAACTGTGCAAGCTACAGAAGGATAAAACTTATGAGTCATACAATGAAGTTGTGGGAAAAAGTGATGGAATATAGGTTGAGGCTGGAGACTTCTATTTCAGAAAACCAATTTGGATTTATGCCAGGGAGATCCACTTCGGAAGCAATCTATTTACTAAGAGGGTTAATGGAAATATATAGAAGTAAAAGAAGGGATTTACATATGGTCTTTATTGACCTGGAAAAGGCTTACGATCGTGTGCCAAGAGAAGTAATGTGGAAGGCTTTGGAAAAAAAAAGTGTACGGGTTGCTTATATCAAAGCCATACAAGATATGTATGAGGGGGTAACTACCAGTGTAAGGATGCTTGGAGGTGAGACAAAGAACTTCCTTATGCAGATTGGCCTACATCAGGGATCCTCTTTGAGTCCGTACTTGTTCAACATTGTTCTAGATGTTCTAACTGAACCTATTCAAGAAAGAATCCCTAAGTCCATGCTTTTCGCGGATGATATAGTTCTCATGGCGGAATCAAAAGAAGAGATCAACACTAGATTGGAGCTACGGAGAAGAACGTTGGAGTCGAAAGGTTTCCGCTTGAGCAGGAACAAAACAGAATATATGCATTGTGATTTTGGGGGGAGGCAAGACAATGGGGATTTGGAGGTGAAGATGGGGGAGCAAATCATTCCTCAAGTATCAAAGTTTAAATACCTAGAATGCATTATACAAGAGGATGGGAAATTGATGGAGACGTTTTTCATAGAATACAAACTGGCTGGTTAAAGTGGAGGAAAGCTACCAGAGTTATTTGCGATAAGAAGGTACCTGAGAAACTTAAAGGAAAATTTTATCGGATTGTTATAAGACCGGCTATGTTGTATGGTATTGAATGTTGAGCAATAAAGGGAAAACAAGAGCACAAAGTTGGGGTAGCAGAAATGAGGATGTTGAGATGGATGTGTGGTCATAGAAGAAAAGATAGAATTCGAAATGAAAATATCAGAGCAAGAGTCGGTGTGGCACCTATCCAAGAGAAAATGGTTGAAAATCGCTTAAGATGGTTTGGACATGTGCAGAGAAAGCCATTGGAGGCCCCGGTGAGGAGGGTGGATCAGACAAGATGGAGTCTCATAAAAAGGAACAGAGGAAGACCAAGAAGAACGCTTAATGAGGTCATTGAACGAGACCTCCTAGTCAACAACATATCTAAGGACTGGGTTGTTGACAGAGCATGATGGCGTCGTGTGATTCATGTAGCCGACCCCACTTAGTGGGATAAGGCTTGTTGTTGTTGTTGTTGTTGTTATGTTCCTCACAGAAAGTAAACTGTACTTTAATTTTGGTGCATTAAAAACATTTGTAGGATTAATTCATCATTTATATGTGCTGTGCCGAAGCCTTCAACTTTAATAGTTTTTCACCAGCAACTTGAATAGATATATTAGTGGTGCAAGGTCTTAGGTCAGTCAATAAGTCCTTGTTGCTAGTCATGTGATCAGTTGCCCCTGAATTAACAACCTAGAGAGCTTTAGGGTGAACATTAGCTTTGAGGGCCAGAATGGATTTACTTGTGTATGTAGCATAACTTGAAGGTATTTTGGGGTTTCATGCTTCTCTAGTATCTTTCATGGCAATATCTTCCTTATTTAGGCTTGTTCTAGGATTGTTTCTAGTAGTTCCAGCATATGCTCTCCCTTCTTGTTTTCCTTTCTTTGGATGTTTTCCATGCTATTTTTAGCAAACTTCTTTGGCATGTCCTTTCTTCCGACAGTGGTCACACCATCGATTTTTTTTGTTCTTGGCCCCTTCTTTTGTCCCTCCTTTAGTCACTAGGGCATTGGGTTGTACTTTAGTAGTGGAGTCTCTTGAAATTAGTTTCTTTCTGCTTTCCTCTTGTCGAACAGTAAAGAAAACTTCACTTAGTGGTGGCAGAACCTTCCTGCTCATAATTCTCCCTTTTACTTCGAACTGTGCATCTAGACCAAGGAGGAATTTGAAGACTCTTTGTTCTTCTTTTATCTTTTTGTAGAGAGTTGTCATCAGGATGCTTCCGCTCGTGCACATCATAGTATCAAGCTGTTGCCATTTGACAAATAGCTTAGTATAATATTGTGTAACTGAGAGATTATCTTTCTTGAAGCCATGAAGGAAGCTCTCAATTTCCAGCAAGGCAGCTTTATTCTTCAGCGAAGTAAACATGTCCTGGGCTACGTTCCAAACTTCTTTCGTGGTTAGAAAGAATGAGAAGTGGTTGCTAATTTCGGTGGTCATAGGGTTGATCAACCATGCTTGAACCATAGAGTTTTATGCCTCCCAAGCTGCATTTTCTCATCCCTTTCAGAAGGTTTTTCTACAGAACCTGAGGTAACCGTATTTCCCTTTGCCCATCACATAGAGCAGCACTCTTGTTGCCCACTGCACATAGTTCTCTCCATTTAGCTGATGAATGGTGATGGAGACAGGGTTGGCGTGGGTTTGGGTGTGGCCTCTAGCCTGAATCACGGCTAAAGATCTATCGAATTGATTTATGGGTTTGGCTGAGCACTATGGCTCTTGGTGTTGAACCCTAATCTGAACTTGATTATTGCTTTGACACCATGAACTTTAGTCATCAGAGTATTTGGCTTCTGGAAACTTGTGTTTTATTCCAATACTAACAATGTATAAATAGATACAAGCTCTCAATGATAATAGAGAGATCAGCGAGATTCTAGCCAAGGATTATGGTACAATAAATCAGAATTACAATCTTAGAAAATCAGGAATTAAATCCCACAATTTTAGGTGACCTAACTAGGAATAGTCTGGAGAGATTTACCCTAAGGAACTTACAGCAGTCAGCCCATTGGCCCATTAGGGGTTTTCACCAACAATTGTAAATTCCACTTCTTCTTTAGCCTCAGCTCCATCATATCCTTATGTTGATGCGACGGATGTTCCTAATAATTTGTGCCTGATTTCTATGCTTGCCTTGGGTCCAATCACGTTTCTAAATGATGGTTTCCCTATTGCTTTTCGAAAAGGTACTTGTGCTACTAGTATTCCCCATCCCATTTTCAATTTTGTAAGTTATCGTCATTTTTCATCACCTAGTCATGGCTTTGTTTCTTCTTAGTCCTCTATATCTATTCCATATACTGCTTTGGAAGCCATCTTGGTGGAGACAAGCTATAATTGATGAAATGGAATCCGTGCAATCTAATGGCACTTGGGCACTTCATCTACCATTTGGAAAATATGTAGTTTGTTGTCAATGGGCATACACTAAATCTATGGCTGGGTGTCATTCGTAGATTGAACTATTGGTCATTTGAAAGCATGGTTGTTGTCTAAGGTTATACATATATTTCTGGCTTAGATTGTGGTGATATCTTTTCTCCCGTCGCTAAAATTGTCACCATCCATTTGTTATCTCCTTTTATGAATATTGTTAGCTGTAGCATATTTATTACTCTTAAGGGTCCACTCCTCCATGAATAGCCTTGTATCCTCACTTTCTGAATCAAGAGAATATACAAAATACTTTTTTGCTTCGGTTACATTCTCTCTAGACTCTCATTCTCATCAGATTTTCTACGCCTCATCAAATACACATGTTGCCGATGTATTGAACTGCAAGCTGAGAACAATAGACGCCTGTTTTCCAACTTGAGGAGGAGGGGGAGTGGTGGAATGGGCTGGACCCAATACCCCATTTAGTGGATCTACTCTTTGTTTCTGTTTCTATTGTTTTTAACTCAGTTTTTATACTGTTTTGTTTTCACCTATCTCTTATGATTAATTGATTATAGGCTTTTTGATTCTATCTGATAATTGGGTATCTTCTACTTTTAATATCAAGCGTGATTTGCGGGAGGATAGCCAACCTGTTGCTATGGACCTAGCACTATGTAAATTGTACTGGTTGCATGAATGAAATAGAAAACTGTCTCTGGAGATTTCACAACGCATATTTCCCATATGGGGGCTTGGATTTTTTTTTTTTTTTTGTGTGCACATTTTAAAAGTGAAAAAAAAGTGACAGGCATAAGTTTAGTGGACTTAATGGGATTTGTGTCTGCAGGCGCTAAAGTTAGGTCAGCTTCCAGAAGATTTTAGAAGCTTGGATGAAAATGTAATGTCAAATAACGTCAAAGAAGGGCGTGATGGAGTGCTTCATATAGACAAGAGTCAAGATGAGGGTGAACCTAATGGTACGGAAGAGCCGGGAAAAGCTGATTCTTCTCCCATGGAACAGGTAGCACTTTGAGTGTCTATTTTATTTTGCTTTTCTTTTTTCCTTTGATTGTTTAGCGCGTAGCTTAGATCATTTATCATGTACCTTCACAAAGTCAAATTGCATTCATATAATTGAATGTATTTATAGTGCATTCAAAGATAGATATGAAGAAAAGGTAACTCGTGTAAAGATGGGATATGAGCCTGATGGAACTGAACTTTTATTATATCTTCAGTTGAATGATTAGCTACACACTCTTTAGGTGGAAAGAAGAGGAGAAATTGATAACAGCAGCTAATCTCAGCTCAGCACAGTGGAGAAAGAGAGTAAAATGCAGTAGGAAAAACAGCGAAAATGTAAAGATTTTCTGACGTTTGAGAGGCCAGTAGCTCTCCCTGGTTTCAATGCCTCAAAACCTGCCTTTGCTGGAGCTCACAACGCTAGATAACTGCCTCTTCACTACCCTCCTTAGAGCTATTGGGCTTGGGCCTAGTTGAGGCTTTCTTTAGTGTCTCTGCCTTAGCTGGACCCTGAGCCTGCTTCTTTTTATCCACATGTGCCACTTGCAGTGGGCTCATCAGAGCCTTGCACAGTTGCTACTCATTTGTGTCACTTTCTTAATACTTAAATCTATGAATCTAAAATGATGCAATTTAACATCTTCAGGATTTTTCTCTCTGTTTGCATTATGAGAGTTTGAGCCCTTGATTTCTATCCACATCTCAACCTACTCTTGCCACCATTTGGTAGCCCTTGTTATCTAGAACTTCTCCTCTGTACCATTGTGGCAAATCATTGTATACCCTAAGTACAAAGCTCCTAAAGTTTCAGGAAAGATTCTTGTGTGCGCTGAAAATGATGAGGAAGTTTTATACATTTTACCCTAAATTTAACTGACGCCTAGCTTAAAGTTGGTTCCATAATCCCATTTTTTGTTTTTCAAGTGAACTGCAATCACTTGCACACTTGTCTTTAAAAATGAACATATAGTAGGAGTGGTTCTCTTTTAGGCTTTGAAGCATCAGTTATTTAGACTCTTAAGAGCCGTCAATAAATTTGGGTTGAATGAGCAAACTCGTGATTGGTTGTGTTACGCGGGCTTGCTTAACCCACCTTAGGTGTTGTTGTAAAGCTTGTTTCACTAGGTGGGTTAATTGGGTTGACTTGTTTAAGCTACTAGGAAATTTTTTAAAATTTTTAAAAAATTCAACATTTACCTTCACAACATTTTTCACCAAAAAGAAAAAGAATGACATCTTATTGCCTTTAATTGTTCAACAGGTATTGAAAATTCAACAAAACTTAATCAAGATAGTCTCCTTTAAATCTTATTGAGTAAATGCTCCCTGAAATCTTCCTTGAAGGCAACTCCCTTGTTGACGCTTCTTTCTCCTTCCTTTCGTTGTTGTCTTCCACATGGCTTCCCATCAGCTCAGTTGAGGTATGTTGAGCTAGATGACCGGGGATTGAACCTGCAGTAGATAGGTCATAAGTAACTTCAAGAGCAAACCAGGTTGATTTAGCTCTTTCTAAGCGAGGGGAAGTGAAGAACCTTTGCCTTGCTTTTTTAAGTGCGGTCTACCCAAACTTTACCAACTAAGCAGACTAAACCAATATTCTAAGGTAGGTCAAGCAAGCTCTTGCTTCTTTGCTCCTTCTCTTTCTCTGTGAAGATAGATTGCTGTTTATTGCTTTGCCGGTCAAGTGCAGCATGATAAATTAATAAATATAATTTTCAAACTTAAATGATATCTGAATATTATTTTGTAGTTATAGTTTCGTAGTTGATGTTATATATCCATCTCCAACAAGTAGGTCATTTTTTACAATACAGCATAAACAAATGAGCTTATAAATGTAACGTAGACAAGAGTAGAGGCTACCTCAAAGATCCTCCTGACCTATCAAGGCTTTGAGAGTCCAGTAATTGATAAGGACGATTTGCCATCCTTGAACAAGGTAGTTGTCATTATGTAGCTTCATCGCCTTTGTCTGGTGAAACCATGTCTTCATCTTCATTTGACAGACTAACTGTTGACGCTTTCCTTTGCGAAGTTTGCGAACTTGATAAGTACAGACATGTTTCCTTTTCAATTCATCATAAAAACTTCTGTCCTTTAATCCATTGTGATATGTGAGACCCTTCTATTTCTTTTTTTCCCTTGGGAATGTTGGTTTGCTTCTTTTATTGATGATTTTACTTTTTGGACATGGATTTACTTGTTAAAATAGAAATATGGTTTGAGCTTAAACTTTTTCCAAATATTCGACTTGGTTATAACACAGTTTGGTTTTGGAATAGAAAGATTTTGTTCTAATGGTGTTAAAAACTTTTTCAGCCAGGGATTCTCAAAATTTTCCTGAACTAGTGTATAATTTGAGTATTCTTGTGTTATGCAGTGCAACAAGATGGGGTGGTTAATTGAAGAGATGGTATCCTGTTTTCGAATACAAGTTCTTTTCTATTTCAAAACATTGTTTTAAAGCAATGGGGTGAAACCGTTTAAGCTTTTATCAAAACCATTACGAAGCTTCCTACAAGAACTACTGCCTTAAAGAATAGAGCAACAGACCGTATATATTTGATAGACAGTAGGGAACTGTTTTTGGAGCCTTCTTGTCAGGAGCAAATGATTTCTCAAGAGTGGACGTATTGATTGTCATGATTCAAATGTCCTGTTGAGGGCTTGTGTTCAAAATGAACATTAAAGAGTTCCTGGTTTGAGGTCAGCGTTAAGAAAGGGATGCAAGTTTCCAAAGTGCTGCTCGAAATAGATCGGAACACTAGAGGACAATAAGGCGGACTGCTGACCATACTATGTTGACTGAGTTAGTGATGTGAAAGGGGGGGGGGGGTCGGCGTTTTCCAGTTACAGTGGAACCTAGCTCTAATACCATATTAATGTAAATAGGAGGGAAGAGGTAGGAAGAGGGGATCACAAATGAGAATTGAGCCAAAATGTAGGAGAATGAAATTTCTTAATATTACTCGAGTTTTATACTAATTTTGTTCTGTTTCTACAGAAAAAAATTATTTTTAACAAATTTTTGTCAATATACATGGTTTGCTTTGCCGCTACCCTGGTAGATTGTGTTTTAATTGTCATGTTACTCTCTTTCTCCCTCTCCCCTCTCCTCTCTGTCGCCCCACATCCGTTTTCTTTTTTCATTTGAGCTGGCTTTTTTCCCCCCCAATAACCAACTCTCTTTTCATTTTCAGTACAGGTAAATATGGCAATTGGTGCTTACAGTAATCTTTTTTTTCTTTTCTATTGTTCCTTTTTGACAGGATTAGAGTGGAGATGCTTTGAAAATCATGCAGCCTTTATTGCTGGGTTCTAGAATCGGGGTCGTGGTTATCTTCCGTAAGTATAGGTGATCGACTATCTAATTCCTCTGTCGTGTTTATGCCATTTAGGGTCTTCTTTTTGTTAAGTAAGGAACGTGATTATCTCAATTCCTATGTATGACTGAATTAGGCACGTTGGAATCTCTGTGCATGTGACTCAATGAATCATTGTGGGGCAGCTATTTTCTTTAATTTGCTGGTTTAGACTTGATTTCTTTATATGACTAGTGAGGTTATTCCTTCGCAATGAAATGGTTATGCCTATGCTCAGGTCATGCGCATTTAATTCTTGTCACCGTTCACGTGAAAAAAGGGAGAATTTTTTTACACCCCAGCAGCACGCAGTTAATATCTAACAGCTCCTACAAAATCCCAAAAATGAAATCAAATTTTGAGGGTGAAAGGATAATAATACCCCTTTTTAGAAAAAATAGAAATAAAAAGATTAACCGCTGTTAGAGGCCGGCTAGCAGAGCTCTAACCTTCGGAGATTTTTCTGTCAAGTTCGTTAAGAAAGGGTTTGAATAGAATAAAAAATTGTGGCCGCCAGACAATCCGTTTAGTTACTTGTATAATGCAAAGAAAATATATATATATATAAAACAAAACAAATGTAATTGTCTAATTTCGACCATTTATCATTAAAATTCAGTAATTTACAAAAAATGAGGGAGGGGAATATATAAGGGAAAATTGTAAATAAAGACCCTTCAATATATAAAATAGCAATGAGGGATTCTGAATTTGAAAAATAGTTAGAAAGGACCGGGTCTCAAATTGTAAATATGAAATCTTGGTTAAAAGACAAAAATGTCCTCCTTCTTTTCATCCCATATCCATCTCTCTCAATTTCTTTTGCGATCTCCATTTTCATTAGCTCCATCCTCACATACCCACCTTCTAATTCACCATCTCTCTCACTAGATTCCTCTCTTTCTCTCTCCCTCACCCACAATGATGAAGACGATGACAAGTTCAGTTAGGCCAATGATAAGTTCTGATAAGGGTTTCATACAACTTTAAATTTCTCTGTCGAAATGAGAACTTGCATATTTCTTTGACAGCAAACACTTTGATATAGGATTAATGATAATTTCAGTTAGGCCAATGACAAGTTAAGTAAGGCCAATGACAAGTTTCGATAAGGTTTTCGTACAATTTTAAATTTTTCTGTTGAAATGAGAATTTGCATATTTCTTTGGCAGTAAGCACTTCTGATATAGGATTCATGACAATTTTAGTTAGGCCAATGACAAGTTAAGTAAGGCTAGTGACATGTTCCGATAAGGTTTT
Organism: Neltuma alba; assembly: GCF_004799145.2. Classification (NCBI taxonomy): domain Eukaryota; kingdom Viridiplantae; phylum Streptophyta; class Magnoliopsida; order Fabales; family Fabaceae; genus Neltuma; species Neltuma alba. The sequence continues at coordinate 516,373 of NW_021632496.1, forward strand.
TGTACAATTTTAAATTTCTCTATTGAAATGAGAATTTACAGATTTATTTGACAGCAAGCACTTCTGACATAGGATTTATAACAAGTTTAATTAGGCCAATGACAAGTTAAGTAAGGCCACTGACAAGTTCTGATAAGGTTTTTGTACAACTTTAAATTTCTCTGTTGAAATGAGAATTTGCATATTTCTTTGACATCAAGCACTTCTAACATAGGATTTATAACAAGTTTAATTAGGTCAATGACAAGTTAAGTAAAGCTAATGACAAGTTCCGATAAGGTTTTCATACAATTTTAAATTTCTCTGTTGAAATGAGAATTTACAGATTTATTTGACAGCAAGCACTTCTGATATAGGATTCATGACAAGTTCAATTAGGCTAATAACAAGTTAAGTAAGGCTAGTGACATGTTCCGATAAGGTTTTCGTACAATTTAAAATTTATCTGTTGAAATGAGAATTTATATAGCTCTACAATGTTGCTATATATATGTTGTGAAGATTGATATTCAGTCCGGAGCATCCATACGGTGGGCACAAAGTTATAATAAGAATCAAAATGACATCAAGACTAATCTCCCTTCTTATTTCATCACAATGTTGCTCCCAATCAATTTACATTCAAATACTAAATAGGTGGCATACCATTTCCATTCAACATAAATATTATTAATTGATCTTATATAATAGTTCTTACTTCTCAGCTATCCATAGAAGGTGGGTTTGTGACGATGGATCCTAGTTCCTAATATCATTAGGTGGCGTACTATTACTCGCGATCGAGTGAATGAATCGTGTCCTTTAGTTATTGCCCACAGCTCATAATCAGAGTTACGAGAAGCATTGAATGGATATTGGGTTTTTGTTTTCATTGAAAAGCAACTTCCAGGTGATTAATAACGAGCCTCATCGTCTTCATCATTGTGGGTGAGAGAGAGAAAGAGAGAGGAATCTAGTGAGAGAGATGGTGAATGTAATTAAAGTTTTAGAAGGTGGGTTTGTGAGGATGGAACTGATGAAAATGGAGATCGCAAAAGAAATTGAGAGAGATGGATATGGGAACAGGATATGAAAAGCAGAAGGATGTTTTTGTCTTTTAACCAAGATTTCATATTTGCAATTTGGGACCTGATCCTTTCTAGCTATTTTCCAAATCCAGGGTCCCTCATTGCTATTTTATATATTAGAGGGTTTTATTTGCAATTTTCCCAATTCATAACTCTCAAGTACAAGTGTTTAGGAGTGAATAAGAACTCAAATTTGACGATTTATAACCAAAATTTGTCGACTTAACACGTAACAAGGAAATTTATAATTTTCAAAATGCAACTATTTAGGTGTGAATGACCAATCCAAATTTAGCAATTTATAAGCAGAATTTGGTGATTTACAAGGAACAGAAGGGAATTTACAACCTTAAGGTTTTCGGAAGAGAAAAATACAAGTGTCAAGATTTAGAAACAATTGAAATAAGGGTGTTTACAACAAAAATTAAGAGATTTATAAGAAACATAAGGCAATTTAAAAGGAAAAAAAATTAGGTTTTATGGTTCTTATAAATTGCCTTATTTTCATTGTAAATTGCTGAACTTGAACTCTGCCCCGTAACTTTAAATGGGAGTTGTGAGTTCTTTTATGTTCTTTGCAGATCACCAAATTTGGGTTATAAATAGCACATGTAAGTCACCAAATTTGGGTTGTAAACCGTCTTATTTTACCTATTCATTTACATCTAAATAATTGTATTTGGGAATTGTGAGTTTTCTTATACTCCTTGTAAATTATTGAATTTGAGTTGTAAAGTGTGAAATTAAAATTGTTCATTTACGTTTAAACACTTGCATTTGGAAGTTGTAGATTCCCATATGTTCCTTATGAATGGCTGAATTTTTGTTGTAAACTATCGAATTTGAATTATTCATTCACATATAAACACTTGTATTTGGAAGTTGTAAATTCCTTTATGTTCGTTATAAATCGCTAAATTTTGATAGTAGATCGCCAAATTTACTTATTCATTAACACTTGGACAATTGCAATTAAACATTGACTGGGCTTAATTTTTTTAATATAGTATTTTACAAGGAAACTTAGGTCAAGTAGTTCCGTGAAGACAATCCTGTACTAATTTTCCATGTTAGCACTTAACCCCCAACACACCATTAGTCCAATTTTTGGGAAAAAAAAATAATTAAATACAGAACCAGAACCTAGGGTGAGATCAGACACCGTAGCTGCATGTTCCTCCGAAACTAAACCTCTTCGGTTTCCACTCCAGGTGCAATATCGCCAAAAAGGTTAAAAATCCTATTCTCTTGTATTGCTTTCTGATTGCTTAAGCAATTTTTCATTGCTCAGAATATATTCAACCATAAAAGTCCACTGTCTCTCTCCACGTGTTCTCCTTCAACGAAAATTCCTCAACCTACCTTTTGAAGAGTGGCTACAGGAAAATCTTCAATCTAGGGAGATTAATTCTTCATGAGATCACTGTTAGAGCAAAGGACTTGTATAAAAGCATGCGTCTAGTTTATATTCTTGACTTTGTAAATATTTTGGCTTGCTTCGATTCTTTGTAACTTTGTTGTGCATCTTCGACTATCGCATTGCGGCCGTCCGTCCTTCATATACGCAGCCGCTTCTTTTCCCCTTCCCGTTCTCATTCTGTTTTTAATATTTTTTTTTATTTAAAGAAATAGGACTAACGGAGGTGTAACAATGTGTGTTGTGGTTAAGTGCCGGATTGAAACTTAGTACAGGTGGCACATTCTGATTGGTTTTATGGACATAGTTGACCTAAGTTTATGATTACTCCTAAAATTGTGAATAATGTAAATTAAAATAAAAACAATTCAATCTCTGCTCTTTGCTTTAAATGCAATCAACACTAACTATTTCCTTTGTCACTATGGTGCGTTTGGTATGAGAAGAAGGGAGGAAATTATTTTTTTAATAAACTTGATTTAAAAAATTAAAAAAATAGGGTTAAAATTTTTAATCAAATTTTTTTCCTTTTTATCTTGCATATTCTTTTTATCAAATTTTCAGAATCTCACTTTTTAAATTTTTTAAATCGAGCTTATTAAAAAAATTTCTCCTCCCTTTCCTCCAATACCTTCATAATCAAAACTATCCGAACTCTCCCGCTCTGATTAAAGGGCATAGTCACAGCCTCTCCTGCTTTTAGATTTTGCTGGTCGTGCAAATAGAAGGTTTCCAGCTGCTATAGGTAAAGAAGGAACGGAAGGAGTAGGTGAAGCAAGTTTGAAGTAGAGGCACCGTCGAAGAAGAGGAGATGGTTTTTTTAGGTTTTTCGCTTGTTTTATTTTGTTTTAAAATATAAAAATATTAAATTAAAATATGAAGTCTTGTTAGTATTTAGGGTTGGTTTGGATCCACAATAGCAAAAATGCAGCTTTATGAGCCCATGATCACAATTGCAAATTTTCCGCTTGGTTGGATAAGAATTTGGAAAAATAACCCAAAAAAACCTATTAAAATTTAAAAAGATAAATAAGTCATGCAAATAAACGAAAGGACCAAATGAGTTTGAGTTATGAATTTACAATTTGCGAAGTTTGGTGGAAAGACTAAAATACCACTGAGAGATGAAAAGTGTAAAAAAGTTTTGCTTTTAGGTATTATTATAATCAAACACACCTTTAACAATATTTTAAAGTGATTAGCAACTTTCGAATTGAATTTAAATATTTTTATAATACGTTTTGCAACCTATTATTAGCCATTTACAAACTTAACGAAACTCAAGGAGATTGAGTTGAATAAAGTTGCTAGATATATAACGTGTCTGATAACTTGTGAAATGAAATAGACTATTTTCTTAACACATTTTATAATCAGTTATTATCTATTTCCAAACAATTTTACTAAATATATAATGTGATGGTATTTACCAAAAATCAATAACTTTGTGGAACTATGACAGTAACTATATTACATATGTTCAAATGAGGAATGAGAAGCCTAGAGTACAGACATGTGTTCTTTGAGCAACATGAAAAAAGCTAGAGGAATAGAGAATCAGCCTATTGTCTGATTGAAGAATGATAACATGAGGAACATGGAGATAATCAAAATAGGAAAACAAACAACAAGTGAACTAGAGTTGGACATTCGGAGATGAATGATTTGAAAGTGAGTAGAGGGTCTGCAATTATTTTTGAAGAGAAAGATGCTAGGAACAATGTGAAGGAGAGAGAAGAGGACCTAAAGAGAGGGGGAGAGAGAGAGAAGAAATCTCTTTGATTTTAAAAAACACGAAATGAGAGAAAGGGCACATAGGTAAATTGCCAAAATTTATAAATCTCAAATTAATACTTATAAACTTATTTACCCTTTATCATATTAGAATGACTAATTTAGAATTTTAAAATGTAAATGGTATTTATATGGGACTTTTCCTAAGAATTTTGTTCTGGCTTATTGCTTATTTTATCGTGCTTATGACGGGTTGGTAACAATTTATCTCTTCCTTTTCCCTCATTGTTTGTTGCTCTTCACTCGTTTTACATAATTTTATAAATATTCCATTTCTAATATTATTTGTTCATATTTTCTTAAAGTTCTCATATTATTTACACATAATATACACATATTTTTAATCAAATTCATGTCCTTTTCAGTCTTAGTTTTATTTTTATTTTTTATTTTTTTCCTTAAAGATATGATATTATGTATATGTAATACACACATATAACAAAAATCATGCTCTTGCGTTTTCAATTAGAATCTAAGTACAAATTAGATTACCTAATCTAACTTTTACTTAATCTTAAGATCTCTATGGATTCCAAAAACACAATTAAAAATAAATCACTTTTTTCACCACGAATTCAAATTCAAATAGGCTCTTATTTGTACAGTTATCACTCAAACTTAACTAATTGACTTAGCATTATTCATTATATGAGACTAACGGTGTTAATACTAAGGGACCAAAATAACACTTAAACTTAAAAGACTGAACTGAAACTTAATTTAAATTTAAAAGACAAAACCAATACTTTAGCCTAAAACTAAAGGGCAAAAAACCCAATTCACCTTCTTCAGCAAACTTGCTGCAGCAGGCCGCTGGAGCTCCAACACTGATGACTGTCTTTTGAGGACAAGATGATCAAGGTAGGAAAAGACTAAGTGAACATTGAGCCACAAAGCATCTTAGTTACGACCATGCAAAATCATACACTACCTCCAATCCTAAATATAAACGGACAACTATAAGATAATTATTAAAAAAAAAAAACTTCCTATTAAAAATCATTTATTAAAAAAAAAATGTGTACATTTGTACAAAGTTTCACTACTTCATTAACTTCATTTACAATTTACAATTTCAACACTTCATTAAAAAAAAATCACAGTAAAAGGCCTATTAAAAATTATTTACCACACTACCAACAGCATAGACAACACTACTACGTAGCCTCACTATTTCATTAACCCATTTACAACTTTTATTGGAAACAATTTATTATATTCGTACAAATGCTCAACTTTTATAACTATTTATTTGCGATCTCTTAGAAACAACTTGATTGGATAAACTAATATATCTAATGCAAATAATAATTATCATTTTTATTTTCTTGGAAGTGAAGATTTTAATAAATAGCCATAATATTTTAAAAATATTTTTAAAAAATTATGTACTACCGCCGGTCCTTGAAAAATTATGTCTCACCCGCATAATCAGCCCACTCCCTTCAATTGATACCCCACAGTAATAAGGCTGGGCTTTGGATCCAAATCTCTCTTGATTATTACAAATTTGACAGAGAGCTGCTGGGTTGTTTAGAATGGCATTCAGCACTATTCTCTGGATCTCGATCCTGGAAGGCCCAAGACGAAATAAGATGATGCGCTATTGCAAAGGGTCCAGGAACAAACATAGGAGCAAGTTCCCCACTTTCCACGTTGAAATCTGCAGCCAAGTTCTGGTTCTTTTCCACTCCGATGCACATTTGTTCTACCTTAGCTGCTGCCGTTCTTTGGGCCTTCTTGTACTCAGCAAATGTCAAAGCTTTTCTCACGTTTTCTCTGCTGTGCCACTTAGCATCTATACAAGGAAGGGGTGAGAGGGAAGAATCAAATGCTTTTGAGATCTAAATCACTTCGTAATTTCACATAAACAAATGTAATATAAAAAGGGGACTAAGATTTCCAAGGCAGAAATGCAATCAAGGGAAGTGATGAGGCAAAATTGAGGACAAAGAACCTTAATATGTTGAAGGTTTCACCTACTATTGTCTATTTTTGCCCACTCTTGCTGACAGTGTCAAGAACAGAGAAATCTTAGCAATGAGAACCTGTAACTTTAGAATACTCAATGGCGATTTGTTGCAGAAATTTAAAAAAAAAATTAAATCAAAAAAAGTTCATTTGTCTAATATTTCAAATTTAGCAAACAATATAATAGAAATGCGCCACTAACCCATCACACTGCACTCGTTGATGGGTAAGATGGCGTGCAGAGTAAAACTACTTATAGTACAAGGGGGGGTCAAGGGGAATAGGTGAATGAAATTAAGTGCTCAAGTTCAATTTACCTTCTAACTCCTTCTTGTCCACATTTATTTCAAGGGATTTCGCACACGCAAAGAACCCAATCATGAGTTGGTATGGCATGCTGCTCGGTCCAACTGGAAACCAAGCGAATGGAAACGATACTTTTAATGGACAGAAGTTGTAAAAACTAAAATCTATAAATTAATCAAGAGAAAAAGTCATAAAACACACAACCCCCACCCCCCGTTAAAAAAAAAAAAAAAATCCACCCACCCTTGCGCGCGCGCATACTCACATTAGTTATTTTGAAGGCTGGCTAAAAATGGAAAACCAAATAGTTATTGTAAGTCAATACATATTCAAGACGTGAGCAGCTACGGCCAAGGTCAAACCCCCACCCAACAACAACTGATAGAACTTGCATGTTACAACTGAATGAAGGACAACAATGCCATGATATAACCCAAAATGAAAAATAAATTAAAATTTGAGGAACACATTGACATGCTAATCCAAAATGAAAAATAAATGAAAATTTGAGGAACACATTGACATCCTTCATTAGCCAGATGACTAGGCAAAATCAAGCAAGGATGTTTGAAAGAATCAAAATTCTAGTGAAAAAAAAATACAAGATATGCAACGACATAGTACAAACATAAATTAAGCTCAAAAGTCTAATGACTAAACAACATCCAATTGCAATGACATGTTGATGGAACTGAGCTCTTGTATTACTAATGCTTCAGTTTAATGGTCAGTTACAACCTCTTTAGGTAGAGAGAGAGAGAGGAAAATGGGAACCAATCTCCTCTGTCGCTTTCTGGAACATTCTTCATGAATGTTTTAAGAGGCTTTGTGTTCAAGACATGGGATGATATACTCTCTCCTTTGAACCATCCCCCCCCCCCCCACAAAAAAAAAAGGGCAAAGAGGAAAATGGAAAACAGTAACTAACCTAGCTGGTCACAGTAGTCAATAACTGTTGGATGACGTCTTTAGGCCTTACCCTGAGCCTAATTACTTTATGTTAACCTAGCTTAAACCTAATTAGTTTTCTGACCACATATCCCATATTATATGTGGTTAGACTAAATCGATTTCAATATTTATTTTCTGTTTTTATTTCTTTCCTGATATTGCAGGCTCCCTCACTTTGTTCTATATAACTCTGCATGGTGCACGAGTATGAATAAGAGTCATTACTAGCCATGACTCAGAATCAACTCTAGTTCAGTATGGACAATGCCCTCCATGGTGCCCAGCGGTCTATTGGGCTCATCACATGTTTCTTTCTTCAATAGTTACAAACTATTAAACACAATATCTCATATAATTAACACAAGAATGAACTTACAGAAGCATGGACTTAGAGCAACACCAAAGCATGTAGGATAAATCATACCAGGCCAGGGCTGAGAACTGTGATACGCCACTTCTCCCACTTCAATACCAGTCTCCTCCCATGTTTCTCTTCGCACAGCCTCCTCTAAACTTTCTCCTGGCTAAAGGAAAACGAGAATACAAGCTAAAAATGTCTTAGACATGGAGAAAGGCTAAATTAAAACAACTAGGAAGAAGGTAGTGTCCATGCATAAAATGGATCCTCAAACCAATAAAACAAGGATTTATTTCCCTTGCATGAAAAAGTCTGAACTTTCAAGAGTTCAACGTCTGCAAGCACAAGCTATACTCACCTCAAATGTAATGCCAAAGAATGCAAGAATTTTCAGAAATCAGATTATATTAACAGCAGATCCATCAGATCTTCACAAGGAAAGAGTCATTTGAGAAAGAAAATAGTTAGGTCATTTGGGTTGCTGGCTATTGTTATACATGATACTCAAACATACTTCCATTTATTCTATTATTTAGTCAACTTAAAATTCATTGGGAACCAGTAACGTCATTCAGTTTCATGGATTTGCCTGAGGAAATTAGCGTCTTAGCTCTGTATTTTATTCATGTAATTGTGTTTTACATTTATAGAAGAGAATACGAGATGTTAGGTTTATCATGTTAGGTTTATCATACAGATACCCAATCGGATGTTGTGATTGAATCTGATTTAGGAATTATTGAGGAACAGATTTGAAGCTCCCAAGATTATGGAAACAGGAAAATATAATCAGAAAATAAATGACAATTAATTACGACCAACTAATTCTAGTTTAGTGGACCTGGCCTAGCACATCTTGAAGCCTTCCACAACCCCCACAAAAAAAAAAAGAAAAAGAAAAGCCAGTGAACAGATATTCATCATTCACAGCTTGCTTGTCAATTCTTCAAACTTAGGCTTTGCAACAGGTTTGGGGAGTACATCCGCCACTTGACGCCTAGTGGGTATGTAACACTCCTACAATCTTCCCTTCTATCTTATCATTGATGAAATGGCAATCTATTTCAGCATGCTTCCTCCAATTACAATTAACAAGATTCTTTAACAATCCTGGTTGTTACCATATTGTCAAATTGGACTTTAATTGGACCCTCATAGTCCATCTTCAGTTCCTTGAACAATCTTTCTAGTCAAAGGCCTCCACAAAGACCTAGAGCTAACAACTACAAGTTGTTTCTTACACTACAAATTACAAGATTCCCCCATATACAAATGTGCAATAACTTGTAGATCTTTCATTTGTATCTGATTCGGCCCAATCGACATCTTTGTAATCTTCAATTCCTTTGTGAGCTCCCTTCTTGAAGTAAATTCCTTTTCCTAATGCAGACTTATGATATAGTAAAATTCTGAAGATAGCAGTCACATGGTCCTTGTTAGGTCGATAAGAGAACTGACTCGCTACACTTACAGCATGAATAACGTTTGGTTGTGTGTGGGAGAGATAAATTAGTTTGCCAACCAATCGTTGATGTCTTCTCTATCGACTTATGGGCTATCTTCATTTAGTCCAAGCTTGCAATTCAATTCCGCAGGAGTAGCATACAACCTACAACCAAGGATCCCCATCTCATGTATCAAACCGAGCGCATATTTTCTTTGTGTTTTGTGTAACGATAACCCTTGTCTTTGATCTAGCAACCTCCATTCCTAGGAAATATCTCAGACTTACTGGATCCTTTATAACAAACTCATACCCTAACATCCTCTTGAGTCTATCTATTTCAACTGCATCATCACTAGTGAGTATAATATCATTGACAGACAATTAGGATAGCCATCTTAACACCCCTATGTTTAATGAACGAAGTGTAATAGGATTGACACTGCAAATAACTATTCTTCTTAGCAACCTAAGTCGAGCATTCAAACCAAGCACTTGGTATAAAAATTCATTCGATTTCAACTGCATCATACTTATGCTTTAGGCCATACAACAGTTTCTTGAGCCTGCAGACTTTATCCTCATTTTCATTATTCTTGAACCCTGGGGAAATCTCCATGGATACCTCTTCTTCCAAATTACTGTTTAAAAAGGCATTCTTACCATCTAATTGATATAATGATCAATCAAGATTGGCAGCCAAAGAGAGAAGTAACTTAATGTTGTTGAATTCTCACTTTTTCATATTTTGAATTTAAACCAAAGAGAAACTCATAAATTCTGCCTTTACCAATTTCTAGTTGTAGCATGTCTTGGCTGTACACATCCATATATGATTTGTGTATAGATCAATCTACTATCAAAATTTTGTCATTGTATTGTAATATAAAGTGACTATCATAGTCCCCTGTTTCAGTTAATGAAGCATCCCTTCAATCTCAAACAATATTGTAGTGTTTGAAGCAAAGAAAACTCTCGAGTAGCGTCCCAAAATTCTCATGTAGTCTTATAGAAAAAAAATTCTTCCCAATGTCATTGAATTTACCAGCCAGGACATGACTTGGCTGCTCTTGACTCTCCAAGTAGCGTGTTTGGGATCTATTGCGACCAGAAGAGGTGAAGGCCTTTGATGTAGTCTTCTCTTCCATGGCCTTGAATGAAGATGAGGAACATGAGAGACCACTGAGATAGTTCTCTCCATCAAGCTCATGCAATGTAATCAGATTTGCCAACTTGTGTGACTGGGTAGAGCTTCCAATAAGTGGTTGATTGAGCCCAATTCTTCCCTGTCGTTTCATATTATTTTAGGGCTTTTATCATAGGTTAGTGGTTCTTTTAGTGATAATTGTGCTTAATTTAGATTTAGAGTCTCTTATTTGAGTTAGTGTCTTTGTGAGGGTAAAATTGTCATAATTGCTTATTAATTGTATTCAATTGATTTTTAGGACAATTAATGCTTCAAATTGTTGCTTTTCATGGTAGGACACTTGAGAATTAGAACCAAGATTGAAGACCAAGAGATTATACAACACAAGACCCAGAATATTGGTTCTGGAATCATCACCGTAGCTAAGAAACTATGTGCCAGTGCGCAAGTGTGAAAATGTGTTCAGTGTCTATCGAGAATCCTTCGTCGCGGCCACAATTATTCTCCGTCATGGCAACCTTGCAAAAATTTTATTGGAGTTCCTCTCAGGATATTGTCACCGCGGCCAACTTCCCCTATCGCTGCGACATAATCGGCAGTTCCAGACCCCTTTTTGTCTTAGGACACTGTCGCGGCGACAAACATTCCCCTTCGTCACGGTGAAGGCCTCGAATCAGCAAACCAGATTCGGATCATAAGCGTGAAAATAGAGTACCCACTCACTAGATCTGACTCATTTCAGTCCCATAAACCCTTAGAAACCCTATTTTTGCCAGAACACACCATTCACTCATCCACAACCTCCTCCCTTCGTCCTCTCCCACTCTCCTTCACCAAATCTTCATCTCCTTCCATTTCTCCTTCATTTTCCACCATGGTAACTCAAAATTACTGCTGGTTATGGTGTTTCTTGCTCCAATGCGTGGCTAGGCATCTGTTCTCTTGAAGATGAGTTGACTGGCGTGAGTTCCAAGAGCTTTAAAGGCAAGTTGGCTTCATCTATAGTTCTAGTTGTTTATGAATTCCTAGATCCAGGGTTTGTAAATTCTGGCTAAGCTATTTTGATTATGGTTGTAATCAATTTTGGATGATTATCGTGTATTTTAGATTTGTTGAATGTGAGCTTCAACATATGTGATTACATATATGTTTTTTTGCAACTCTTTTGATACTCCCTTTCTTGCATGACATTGTTTGATTTTTGAGTTAATTTGGATTTGTATTAAACCAAGTGTATTAATTAATCCTAATACACACACTAAATGAGCTTAATAGGATTTTATGAGATGGGTGGCCATTGATTAAGATCCCAAACTTAAAGGACATTTTAAGGTTTTTCATTTACAAAACTTAGTAATTTCTACTCCCAAAATCATTTTGAACTATGATTGCTAAGATCCATTTTCAAGAGGTTTCATCAATTGTTTTCAACTTGTTTTCCATTCGTTCCATTTTAATTTCCCAAAAATTCAAGAAGTATATTTACATTGCATTTTACCTCAATTAATAGCTTTAATGAAAACCCCCCAACTTTTCCCTAGTCAATTTGCATTTTTTGGCATTTAGTAAACTTAGGATCAATAACTAAAGCTTTGACAAGAGAAATGACCTAGGGTTACACCTTATAGTGCAATCCTTGGATTAATTTTGTATTTAACCCCAATGCACTAAGTGAATGTTTAAATTAGTGGTCCGCACTAGTGTTGCTTGCACTTTGAAGGGCATCCTTTGTTACAATGTTTAACACTTGGTATTTGTCGAATTGGATGTTTTCGACAGCCATGGCTCTTATACCATGACAGTTGGCTGAGGAAATTAGTGTCTTAGCTGTATATTCTATTCATGTGACCATGCGATACATAAATAGAAGACAATAGAAGATGTTATGGTTATCATAGATGTTACTAGAGGGACTTTATTGTGTAGACCACTACTCAAGCAAGCAAAATAAAGCATATTCTAGAACCTATGCAGCAGAAAAGGAATTAGTGACTCAATTTTCAAATAATAAAGCTTGTTATGGCACTGTAGGTTAAGTCACCCCATGTTCAGATTGTTCCCAAATTCGATCAATAAAAATATTTGGTCTATTCCTTGTGAGGTGTGACAACTCTCTAAACACACTAAGAACAATTACAAAACACATTCTCATCAATATACTTACCCTTTTTCTCTCGTGCATAGTAACATATGGGACCCTGCTCACATTCCCATATTAACAAATGCCAAATGGTTTGTAACACTAATTAATAATCACACACGGGTTACATGAGTATTTCTCATGAAAGAAAAATCTGACCTCCCTCAAATTATCATAAACTTCCACAAAATGATCAAAACCCAGTTTGATACTTCCATAAAAGTTCTTAGGAGTGACAATCGGAGGGAATACATGAATACTCATCTCCAAACTTACCTAAAACAGCATGGTATTGTACATCAAATAAGCTGTATAAATACACCAGAGCAAAATGAAACAGTTGAAAGAAAGAATTGTCACCTCCTAGACGTTAGTCGAGCAATAATACTGACCAACAACATACCAAAATTTTATTGGGGAGAAGCCATTCTCATTGCCACACACTTGATAAATTGCCTTCCCTCAAAATCTCTAAACTTTCACATGCCAATTTAAACCATATCTGAAACCTATCCCAACTCACATTCTCACCCATATTCCTGAAAGAGTGTTTGGTTGTACATCCTATATCCACAATGACCATGGTAGCAAACTTGACCCTTGGGCTATCAAATGCATTTTCCTTGGCTATTCCTCCACCTAAAAAGGCTACAAATATTACTCTTTAACTCTGTTGGAAGACAAGGCCCAAAGCCCAAGCCTAATAAACTTAGTTTTACTTATTAAGTAGTTTCAGTTTACTTATGTATCTTTTTGTTTAGATCATATAGTTAGGGTTAAGATAGATAGCATTAACTTTAAGATATATCTTTATTTATCCTTTGTTATCTCAGTTCGATTATATATGCTATACTCTTTCCCATTCAGTTGAATAGAACATACAAAATTATTTTGCTAAACCTCATGGTATCAGAGCGAGTTCGAATTCTGCCTTGTTTAGCGTGATCTGGAGAAGTCGCGTAAAACCTCCTCGCAACCAGAAGCACTCGGCAACATGAACCTGCGATCCAGGAGATGAGCACGAGTGGAATGTAACCGCAGGACGAAACATATTGTTTCTTGACGTACCCAGGAGCTGCGACCTAAAGAAACCGCTACAGAGACTCGAGTCGACCGCAAGTCTGTGCCTAGAAGCAGACGACGATGGCACTCGAAGAACTCCCACCCCTGTTCGGATCAATGAGATGTCCCAGAGGAAATCCGAACTCGACACCCATGGCACTTACAGCAGGTATAACATCGCAGCAAGCCTCTTCCTCTTCGTCTACCTCATCTTCTATGGGAACAAAACCTGTACCTTCAGCCGAGACACAACAAATGACAATTGCCCATAAACTAAATGGACACAATTACTTGCAGTAAGTGTCCTCATGTATTTGAGAGGAAGAAGGAAGGAAGAATATATCACGAGAGAAGCCCCACAGCCTAAACCTGGTGACATTAATTACAATACATGGTTTACTGAAAACAACCTTGTAATGACTTGGCTGTGCAACTCGATGATAGTGGAGATTAGTGAGGGCTACCTACTTGCTAAGACAGGAAAAGAGATATGGGATGCAGCAAGACGAACCTATTCTGCCATGGACAACACTGCTGCATTGTTTCAAATCAAGAGACTACAAAGATAGCTGAAACAAGGATCTATGAATGTAACCTAGTATTATATTGCCCTTACACGTTTGTGACAGCAGCTAGACATGTTTGATGTCCATGAATGGAGTTGCAGTGGTGATGCTCAATTATATAGAAAAATAGTTGAGAAAGAAAGGACCTGAGTTTTTACTCAGTCTTATAGATGCATTCGAAGACGTGAGAGGAAGAATTATGGGATTAAAGCCGTTGCCATCCTTGTTTAAAGCATTCAACATGGTAAAATGTGAAGAGAGTAGGAAGCAACTCACTCAGAGTATATTTGCACCATCAGAAAACTTTGCCTTGACAGTGCAAGGCAGTAATGTATCTGAGCCAAGAGGAAAGAAGAATTCAAAAGGATGGTGTGATCATTGCAACAAAAATGGTCATACTAGGGACACATGTTGGAAGCTACATGGTAGACCAGCTAATCTAAAGCAAAAAAGAAGACCAAAAAGCAAGAGCTATTCTGCAGTAGTTGATGAAAAGGAGGAGAATGGAGAGACCTTAAGCCAAGAAGAGTTACAAGTACTCAAACAGATCCTTGAGACATAATAACTCATCTGTAACTCCAAAGGCAAATCTGGTAAAGTCAGGTAATTCTATCATAGCTCTAAATGCCACAATGACCAATGATAATACTTCGATATAATACTTCGATCATTGACTAGGGAGCTACAGATCATACGACTGGTAACAAATCTTTATTCAAAACTTTAAACTATTGTCAGAACGAGAACTTAAAGGTGAAAGTCGCAAATGGAATCTTCTCCAAAGTCTGTGGTGTTGGAACCGTCAAAATTCTTGAAAATTTAGAACTGCATAATGTTTTATTTGTTCCAAAACTTGCATGTAATTTGCTTTCAATAAGCAAAGTAACCAGAAGTCATTAGTGTAGAGTGACCTTTGATGATGCTGGTTGTGCTTTTCAGTATTTGACAACGAAGAGGAGGATTGGCGTTGCTAAGGAATGTGACGGACTCTCTTGAAGGCACAGATAAATATGTGAGCAAGGTGTTATTTAGTTCAGATTTTTTGAATAAAGATGTATTACTGTGGCACTCTAAGCTAGCCCACCCTAATTTTGATTATATGAAGCACTTGTTTCTAGACTTGTTTAATAAGAATTCAGCTCCTTTTTTGTGTGAAACCTGTCAACTTGCCAAACAAACAAGAATCTCCTATCCTAAAAAGTCTTATAAACCAATAGCACCATTCACCCTAATACACAGTGACATTTGGGGACCCATGAGAATTAAATCAACCTCTAATGTTAGGTGGTTTGTGACTTTTATTAATGACCACACTCAAGTAACTAGGGTATATTTGATAGAAGAAAAATCTGAAATTCTTAAGAGTTTTCAAAAGTTTTCACACATTTATAAAAACTCAATTTCAAGGGGTAATTAGAATATACGAAGTGACAATGGACGAGAATATTTCAATATAGCCTTTAAGGAATTTCTTGATCAGTAAGGAATCCACCATCAAACCTCATATGCTTACACACTCCAACAAAATGGGATTGTTGAGAGAAAAAACTGACACCTCCTAGAAGTAACTCGAGCCATTATGATTGCCCAAAATATTCCAAACTCATTCTGGGAAGAGGCTATTCTCACTACAACCTACTTGATCAATAGAATGCCCTCAAGAATCCTAAAGTACCAAACCCCTATACAAAGGTTGCTTGAAACCTACCCTAGTTCACCCTGAGTCTCAGATATTCCCTTGAGAGTATTTGGATGTGTGGTATACATACACCATAATGGTGGTAACAAGCTTGAGCCATGAGCATTAAAATGTATTTTTCTTGGTTATTTCCCTTCTCAAAAGGGATACCGATGTTTTTGCCCGACAACAAAAAGGGTCTATGTCACTAAAGAAGCTGTTTTTTCTGAGGATGACACTTTTTATCCCAAAATACCCATTCAGGGGGAGAATTATGACATTGACGAATGGCTAACTCTAGATTCCACTTCTAAACCAATACAAACAGAACCTGCAACACACCTAAACATCGACATCCCTACTAATTCACCTACTGTCCCTAAGCCTGAGCCAATAGACAACCTTGAATCAACCATCCTACAACACCAAAACATCTAACCCAACCACACCAACTTGGGAACTAGTGCGCAAAATGATATAGGGGTGGGCCAGCAGCAAAACACTGAGTCAGATGATGAAGACGAGCAACAAGAAACTAGAATCCCTCACATTCCAAGGCATAACCAGGACTCTGATCCGATGTCAAATCCTGATGATCTTGGCTGGCCTATTGCTCTCAGAAAAGGTGTAAGATCTTATACTCAGTATCCAATTAGTAAATTTGTTTCATATGATAAATTATCACCGAGAATGCAAGCATTTACTACAAATCTCTTAAATGAGAGAATACCAAGGACATTTCACGAGGCAATTGAGAACCCAAATTGGAAGCACGCTGTTAAAGAAGAATTGGAAGCTTTGAAGAAAAACAAAACATAGGAAATCACTGATCTGCCCTCAAGAAAGAAGACAGTGGGTTGCAGATGGGTTTTTACCATAAAATACAATCCAGATGGAAGCAAAAGTATAAGGCTAGGCTTGTAGCCTGGGGATACACACAGTCTTACGGAATTGACTATCAGGAAACCTTTACTCCAGTAGCAAAGCTTAACACCATTAAGGTCTTCCTATTAGTGGTAGCAAATCTAGACTGGCCACTCTACCTGCTAGATGTTAAAAACGCCTTTCTAAACGAGGATCTCGAAGAGGAAGTATATTTGGAGATACCGGCTGAGTTACAGAATTCCAGAAGTCGTTCTCCACAGGTCTGTAAACTGCAGAAGTCGTTGTATGGGTTGAAACAATCCCCTTGAGCTTGGTTCCGAAGATTTTCTCGTACCATGAAAAAAAAAAAATGGGATACTCACAAGGCCAATCAGATCATACACTATTCATAAGGCATGCAGGAAACCGAATAACTGCTCTTATAGTATATGTAGATGATATTGTGATTACAGGAAATGACGAGAGTGCCACAAGAAGATTGAAGAAATCTTTGGCAACTGAGTTTGAGATGAAGGATCTTGGACAACTAAGATATTTTCTCGAGATGGAGATCGCTAGATCTAAAAAGGGAATAAGTGTCTCTCAAAGGAAGTGTACTCTTGATTTACTGCAGGAGATTGGGATGCTTGGAGCCAAACCTGCAAAAACCCCCTATAAAGGCTGACTGTATGGTATACCTGTCAACATAGGAAGGTATCAAAGGCTAATACGAAAACTTATCTACTTAGCCCATACTCGTCCAGATATAAGTTATGTTGTAGGGTAGTAAGTCAATTCATGAATAAACCCTAAGAGCATCATATGGAAGCTATTAAAAGAATTCTGTATTACTCAAAAATGAATCCACAAAAGGGATTGTTTTTTGGAAAGGAAGAGTCTAGAAGTATAGAAATTTATACTGATGCAGACCATGGAAAATCTTGGTTGGATAGAAGGTCTACCGTAGGGTACACCACTTTCTTGTGGGGAAACCTAGTGACTTGGTGAAGTAAGAAGCAACCTGTAGTTTCTAGGAGCAGTGCTGAAGCAGAACTAAAGACCTTGGCTCTTGGAGTCTGTGAAGGGATCTGGATAATCAGAGTTCTAAAAGAGCTAAGACTCATGCACAATGCACCAATGAAACTATGGTGTGATAGTAAATCGGCCATAGAAATGGCCAGAAATCCAGTGCATCATGATAGGACAAAACATGTTGAAATTGACAGGCACTTCATTAGAGAAAAAATTGAAGAAGGCACTATTGAAAAGGGAAAATGTATTTTGAATTCTGTGTGTATTTCTGAATGTAGAAGTGTACATATATAGGAATCAGATTCCCTTTTTCAGAATAGCTAGAAATCTGATCCCATTAAATATGATTGATTACATTTGATCTGCCTCACTTATTATCCGAGATTCTAGGTACTAGAAAAGGAAGGATGGGATATATGGGGATATGATTGCAACGGCTAGTAGAGGTCTTTGATTCTAACACTCCCCCTCAAGCTGGAGAATAAATATCTAACATTCCCAGGTTGCTTCGAAGACCATCAAACTGGACTCTTGCTAATGGCTTTGTCATTACATCCGTAATTTGATCAGATGATCTGATGTAGGATAAGTTGATGATGCCTTCCTCTACTTTTTCTTTGATGAAATGTCTGTCAATCTCCACATGTTTAGTTCTGTCATGATAGACTGGGTTTTTTATCATTTCAATGTTAAATTTATTGTCGTACCATAAGTGGAGTGGGCCATCATAAGTGATTATGAGTTCTTTTAGGAGTCTTGTGATCCATATTCCTTCACCAAGAGCTACTGTTCTGAGTTCTGATTCTGCACTACTTCTTGACACCACCGGTTGTTTCTTGCTTCTCCATGTCACCAAATTTCCCCACACATAAGTACAGTATCCTGCGGTTGACCTTCTGTTTTCTAGGGATTTGTCGTGATCTGCATCTGTGTAAATCTCTATGTCCCTTCTATTTTTCTCGAAGAAAATTCCCTTTCATGGATTGAGTTTTAGGTAACTTAGGATTCTGAGTGCTGCCTCTATATGTTCTTGTGGTTGGTGCATGAACTGACTAATTACTCCTACTGCGTAGCTGATGTCAGGGCATGTGTGTGTCAAGTAGATTAGTTTCCCTACTAGTATTCTATATTTCTCAGAGTCAACTGGGGTGGCACCTGGTTTGACTTCTAGATTACATGAAGCATCCACAGGTGTTTCGCTTGGTGCAGCTCCAAGCATTCCTGTCTCATGGAGGAGGTCCAATGTGTATTTTCGTTGGGACACATTAATTCCTTTCTTGGTTCTTGCCACCTCCATGCCTAAGAAGTATCTCATCTGGCCAAGGCCTTTTACTTGGAATTCAGTTACTAGTGCTTTCTTTAGGGATTCTATTGACTCCTCATCATTTTCGGTGATCACAATGTCGTCCACATAGACAATTAGGATAGTGACTCCTTTGGTTCTGTGTCTCACAAACAAAGTGTGATTTGCCTGGCCCTGTGAGTACCCAATTCTCTTCAGTGCCTTTGCAAATTTGTCAAACCAAGCCTTGGAGATTGCTTTAGCCCATATAAGGATTTTCTGAGTTTGCAGACTTTGGTGGTATTTTCAGGTTTCTGTACCCCTTCAGGGACTTCCATGTATACCTCCTGTTCCAAGTCTCCGTTTAGGAAGGCATTCTTCACATCTAGTTGATGTAAGGGCCAATCCAAATTAGCTGCCACAAAGAGTAAGATTTTAATTGAGTTAAATTTGGCCATTGGAGCAAAAGTTCCTTGGTAGTCGGTCTCATAGGTTTGAGTGTAGCCATTTGCAACAAGTCTTGCCTTATATTTATTCAAACTACCTTCTGGGTTGAATTTTGCTGTGAATACCCATTTGCATCCTTCCACTTTCTTCCCCGATGGTAATGAGGTGATGTCCCATATTTGGTTTTCCTTGAGAGCCTGTAGTTCTTCTTCCACGGCTTTCTTCCAATTTGGGTTGGTTATAGCCTGTTGGAAGGTTTTTGGTACCTTTACATGTGCACTGTTAGCAACAAAGTTTTTCATTCGAGTAGATAAGTTCCCATAAGAGACAAACCTTTGGATGGGGTGTTGGGTGCAAGCTCTTACACCTTTCCTTAAAGCAATAGGTCATCCCATTTCTTCAAGATCTAACCTTGTATTGGACTCATGGTTATGCCTTGTAGTGGGAACATCTCTTTCAAGTTCTTCTCTTACGCCATGATTACTATTGGGGCTGTTTGTGTGTTCCTGATTTGTTTGGGGTGAGTGCTCAGAATTATTTAATAGTTCAAGTATCATCTCAAGTCTGTGTGGTGATGGTTCTGGTTTGTTTGGCAGTTCAGGTGTAGTTTCAGGTCTATGTGATGGTGACTAAGGTCTGTCTGGTTGTTCTGGTATTGTTTCAAGTCTATATGTTTGTATGTCAGGTCTGTTTGGTAGTTCTAATATTGTTTCGAATAAGACAGTAGGTTCAGGTTCCTGAATTAGCCATTCTGTAGCTCCATAGTTCTCCCCCTAAATGGGTAATTTAGGGTAGTAGGCATCTTCCTCATAAAAAACTGCATTTTTAATTATGTGAATTATTTGGTGATTGGGCAATAGCATTTATACCCTTTTTGTGTTGGGAAATAACCTAGAAAAATGCATTTTTCAGCTCGAGTCCAATTTTCCAGTATTTTTGTACACAAAAACAATACAACCAAAGACTTTGGGAGGTAGTTGATTTATGAGAGGGGAGTTAGGATAGCTTGCTAGTAATTGTTGAACTGGAGATTTATAGTTAAGGACCTTAGAGGGCATCCTATTTATGAGATATGCTAAGGTCAACATTGCATCTCCCCAAAATAAGTTAGGAACGTTCTTTTCTAACATAATGGCTCTAGTTACTTCCAACAAGTGTCTATTTTTTCTTTCAGCTACCCCATTTTGTTGGGGAGTATAAACACAAGAGGTTTGGTGATGGATGCCTTGCTGTTCAAGAAATTCTTTAAAAAACTTGTTTAGGTATTCCTTGGCATTATCACTTCTCAAAACTTTAATAGAGGTCTGAAAATGATTTTTTATAAACACAAAAAATCTTTTGAAAGTCTCAAATACTTCAGATTTTTCTTTGAGTAGGAAAACCCATGTCATTCAAGTATGATCATCAATAAAAGTAACAAACCAACAGCGTTAGAGAGTGTTTTTGTTTTGGCTGGACCCCAAATATCGCTATGGATGAGTGTAAAAGGAGCGGTGGGCTTGTAAGATTGTTTTGAATAAGTGCTTCTTGTTTGCTTAGCTAACTGACAAGTATCATAGCTGACAGAAACAGTGTTTTCTGTATTGATTAGATGTGGAAACAAATACTTCATATAGTTAAGGCTAGGGTGGCCTAACCTATGGTGCCACAATAAGATATCTTTACTTTGTGTGTGGTGGCTTGCCATGGCTAGTCTTGTTTCCTTATTATGCATGTTGAAATAGTATAGTCCATTCCACTTTTTAGCTTTGCCAATCATCCTCCCCGAAGCTAGATCCTAAAAAATACAGCCAAAGTCATCAAAAAGGACTTGACAAACTTGATTTTTGGTTAGTTTGCTTACTGAAATGAGGTTACAGGCAAGTTCAGGTACAAATAACACATTATGTATGGTTAGGTATTCAGATAACTTAACTACTCCAAGACCACACACACGTGCACTAATACCATTTGCTACCCTAACTTTTAGGTTTTCATGACAATGCTTGATAGTTGTAAATAAGGATTTGTTACCAGTCATATGATCTAAGGCTCCAGAATCAACAATTCATACATCATCACTAGTCACCATAGCATTCAGGGCAATTATAGTTACCTGATTTTACTAGGTTGACATTGGGAGTGCTAAGTTGCTTGTCTAGAATTTTTCTCAGCAATCGTACCTCTTCTGGGCTTAGCTTTTCTTCTTCCTCCTCCTCCTTTTCAGCATGATAGCTTTTCCTTTTTGTTCTTGATTTATTGTTCAGATTTGGTGGCTTCCCATGTAATTTCCAACAAATCTCTCTTGTGTGACCCCTCTTACTGCAGTGATCACACCATTTTTCATTTTCCTTTTTGGTTCTATTGTATTTGTGCCCCTAGCTGCCAATGCTGACGCCTCATTCTGTGCTGCTGAAATCTGTGTGAGTTGTTTTCTACTTTCTTCACATTTCACCATATTAAAGCTCTCAAAAAGTGATGGCAATGGTTTTAAATCCATGATCCTGCCTCTAACATCCTCAAAGGTGTCATTGAGTCCCAATAAGAACTCATAAGTTCTTTCTGTTTCAATAAGTTTTCTAAAGTACTGAGCATCATCCACACAGTTCCATGAGTAAATTTCAAACAGATCCAATTGTTGCCCAATTCTCATTAAGGCACTATAGTATTGGGTTATAGTCATTGTACCTTGCTTGAGTTCCCGAAGCTGTTTCTTAAGGTGTTACAATGCGGCTGTATTATCTATTGAGGAGTAGGTCCGTTTGGTGGTGTCCCATATCTCTTTTGCTGTTTGTGCGAGCAGGTACCCCTCACTAACCTCAAGAGTCATTGAATTGCATGACCAACTCATGACCTGGTTGTTTTCTGCGAACCAAGCGTCAAATTAGGGTCACTGGGCAGGGGCTGTGGAGCTTGGCCATTGATGTATTTCTCCTTGCGTCTACCTCGAAGGTACATCAGAATGCTCTGTGACCACTAGAGATAGTTACTCCCATTTAGTTTGTGCGTTGTGACCAGTTGTGGACTTTCGGTCATTGAGGTGATCAGAGGTGACAAAATCGAGCTACTGGAGCTTTGGGTATTTCCAAAATTTGACGCGTTGCAGGGAGTTGATGTGGTCAACTCGCTTGCAGTGGTTGAACTAGCCATTAGGGCTGTTGAGTTCGGCCCTCTGTTTGTTGGGTTCTGCTGTAGAGACCTAAACAGAGGTGGGAATTGATCGCTGTTCATTTTCCTCTTTTCTGCAGCTCTGATACCATATTGAAAAGGGAAAATGTATTTTGAATTCTATGTGTATTTCTGAATGTAGAAGTGTACATATATAGGACTTAGATTCCCATTTTCAAAATAGCTAGAAATCTGATCCCATTAAATATGATTGATTACATTTGATCTGCCTCACTTATTATCTGAGATTCTAGGTACTAGAAAAGGAAGGGTAGGATATATGGGGATATGATTGCCACGGCTAGTAGAGGTCTTTGATTCTAACAGTCACGATTGAATTGGCCTACGTCAGAACCAAAAGTCAAGTAGCAGATTTATTTACTAAACCGTTACCAAGGGACACGTTTGAAGGACTAAAGAGCAAGCTGGGAATAGTCAACATTTACTCTCTAGCTTGAGGGGGAGTATTGGAAGACAAGGCCCAAGGCCCAAGCCCAATAAACTTAGTTTTACTTATTAAGTAATTTTAGTTTACTTATGTATCTTTCTATTTAGATCGGATAGTTACTGTTAGGACAAATAGCATGATCTGTAAGATATATCTTTATTTATCCTTTGTTATCTCAATTCGGTTATATATGCTGTACTCTTTCCCATTCAGTTGAACAGAACATACAGAATTATTCCGTTAAACCTCAAACTCAAAAACAATTCTGTTACAATGGATGTCACCTTTGATGAAACTCAAGCCTATTACCCCATAACACCCATTCAGGGGGAGAGTGAGAAAGAATGGAAGTTTTTCCAACCCACACCTCCTACTCCTATCACACCACCTCAAATTGAGCCTATCTTGATCAATCACCCTCAACCACAACCAAATCAAACCAACCCAGATCTGGACATATTGGAAACAGGTCTAAACAATGATGGTTGAGCCAACAAGGAGCTAGACAGGACTCTGGAAATGGAGAAACAGATCAGAACATCCCATAACAAGTGGAGACAGGCGCTGGAACTGATCAAAACAATAATGAAGTACCCTCTAGAACTGAGCAATACTAGGAATCAACCTCGACTACAGGTCTTGATGATCTTGCATGGCCAATTGCATTGAAAAAAGGGGAAAGATCCTGCACTAGACATCCTATAAGCAATTTTGTGACATATAAACATCTGTTACCATCTATGCGTAGTTTGGTAACTCGTTTAGTAGATGAACATATTCCTACCATGTTTCATGAAGCCATATCTGATTCGAACTAGAGAAGGGCTATTGAAGAGAAGCTAAATGCCCTAAGAAAGAACCAGACTTGGAAAATCACAAAACCACCAACAGGAAAGAAAATAGTTAGGTGCCAATAGGTGTTTACAAAGAAATACAATCCTAATGGAACAAGAAACAAGTACAAAGTGAGGTTAGTGGCAAAAGGATACTCTCAAACCTTTGGCATTGATTATCAAGAGACATTTGCTCCTGGGACAAAGTTGAACACAATCTGAATACTCCTATCACTAGTAGCAAACTTAGATTGGCCACTGGATCAACTTGATGTAAAGAATGCCTTTCTAAATACAGATCTAGAAGAGGAGGTATATATGGATGTGCCTCAAGGATTGACGGAGTAGCATGTAAGCTCTACAAATCACTCTACGGCCTAAAATAGTCACCCGAGCATGGTTTGAGAGATTCATAAGAGCAGCGAAGAGTGTGGTATTCATTCAATGCCAGGCAGATCACACATTATTTGTTAAACACTTAGGAGGTAAAGTGGCTATCCTCATTGTTTATGTTGATGACATCATACTGACTGGAAATAACATTGATAAAATAACCAAACTCAAGAGGTCCTTGGAAAACGAATTTGAAATAAAAGACCTAGGAAGACTTAGATACTTCTTGGGGATGAAGGTAGCAAGATCCTGAGAAAGAATCTTTGTGTCACAGACAAAGTATACACTCGACCTGTTAAAAGAAATAGGAATGCTGGGAGCAAAGCCAGCAGAAACCCCTATGGAACCAGCCTACAAACTTCTTGATACAGAGGAAGAAAGAAGAAAAAGAAGCCAAAGAATGAAACAGTACCAGTTGATATGGAAAGGTACAAGAAGCTAGTTGGTAAACTTCTATACCTTTCTCACACATGCCCTGGTATAAGCTATGCAGTTGGGGTAGTAAGTAGATTCACCAATGAGCCACTTGAAGAACACATGAATGTAGTCTACAGGATTCTACATTACTTGAAAATGACACTAGGGGACTCTGCTTTGCAAAAGAAAAGTCAAGAGAAATTATGGTGTATACTGATGTAGATCATGGGGGGTTCCTACCTGATAAAAGATCTACTTCAGGCTACTACACAATAGTATAAGGAAATCTTGTTACATGAAGAAGCAAGAAGCAAACTGTAGTATCTTGAAGCAGTGTGGAAGCAGAACTCTGAGCTTTAGCTCATGGGGTTTGTGAAGGATTATGGATAATAAGAGTGCTAAGGGAATTAAGATTTGCATCAAATACACCTATCAGACTAAGGTGTGACAGTATGTCTACAATTGTTATGGTTAGAAACCCCATCCATCATGAATGCACCAAGCATGTTGATATTGACAAACACTTCATTAAGGAAGAAAAGGATGCAGGAATTACAGAAATAACACATTTTCCTTCACATTGTCAAGTAGGGGGTCTTTTCACTAAAACTCTAGCAAGACCACAGTTTGAAGATCTCAAAAGCAAGCTGGGAATGATAGATATCTATTCGCTAGTTTGAGGGGGAGTGTTGACGAAGTTATGGGCTTTAGGCCTATCCAGCTTACATTTAATGATTAAGATTAGCTAACGCCAAATCCCTAAGATTATGGCAGATTTGATTTCTTTTAATTTTTTTTTTTTTTTGAATTCATCCCATTTAATTCTAATTTACCCTAATTATGTAATCTCTCGTGATCCTAGAATCTTCCTATGCTATCTATAAAATATTGTATCCTATCAATAGAATAAATACAGTATTTTGGCATCAAATTGTTCAATAGAGATACCCAATCCGACGTTGTGATCAAATCTGATCTAGGAATATTGAGGATCATATTCAAAACTCCTAAGATCATGGAAATAGGAAAATAAAATCAGACAGTAAATGACAAAATTAATTTGGACTGACTAATTCTAACTTAGTGAACTAGGGCTAGCACATCCCGAAGTCTTGCAACAAAGTCCCCATGAAGAAAAGGCAGTTAGAAGATGCGGCAGAAATTTACCTCTATAAAACCCGCTAAGCAGCTCCACATCCTTGGTATAAATCTTGATTGTTTACTCAAAAGGGCACGGTCATTTTCTCTATCAATGACTAACATAATTACCACCTGCACATGATTGGATTAAAAGAGGTCATCAAAATACATAATCATCGACAGATCCATTACAAGTTGGAATCATAAGATGGCAAACCGGGTCAACTCGTGGATATATCTTTTTTTTGCAAGATTCATTTGAACATTGCTTCCGCCTCCCAGCATCAATAGGAAGCGTTTTCTCTCCACAATGTCCACAGAAACGTGATAAATTATGCCATTCCAGCAGTGCTCTGGCCTGGCCCAACCAAGTAATTTCATATGTTAGTTCACTGTGGGTACTGTTTACTGAAGTCTGAAAGAACAGAATCGAATAAGAAACAATGGAGAGGAAAGTTAGCCCTTGTTTAGAGACATTTCAAAATTAAATAGGACTTTACATGCCTGTAGTCTAACGTGGCTCAATTTGTAAGGCACAATATGGCTTCCATAAAATGGTTGGTACGTCTCACAAAAAAAAAAAAAAAGGAAAAAATAAAAATGAATGGTAACAGGGATCTCATTACACCCCTTACTCTTCACAACACTAAATTCAATTCCCTCAGGCCTCATCAAATTATAGAGTATGTATCATCCTTTTATCCCAAATTTAAAATTTTTGCTGTAAATCTATCATGGGGTAACATGATTGCTCATAAAGCAGACTTTCACACCTTATTCCATTTCTTCCCATAAATCTGATAATTAATGAATAATCATCATACCTAGATTAAGTTGTTCTTACGAAATTTTCATCCCTTATCTGTTTTTGAAACGCTTCAGTTTTCATCCGTTTCTTCTACCGTGACCATATTCATATAGTGATTAATTAGTGAAGAAGACCAACAAGAAATATAGAAGACTACCGTGTGGATTAATAACTTGGCTGACTTCATATATCTTCATTCTTCACAAGGCATTTCACTAGTAGCATCGCTTTTTATTTTCTTTTTTTTTTAATTTTAAAAAATAATACGAATCTCTTAATTTTGTTATCAGTGTGCAAAAATCATACCCTTACGTTCACTTTAGAACAGCACAGCTCCTAAACAAAAGGAACGGACACAAATGTGTCCATTTGGGTGTCAAACTTTTAGACAAAAGAAAGGCAAATTTGTTTTGCTGCTTCTTCTTTTTGGCCCCACATTCCGCTACCTTTTCCACTCTAATTTCCCTACATAGGATAAACATGATGATGAACTTCTAATTCCCGAGTAACTGGAAATACGGAATACTTCATAACATCGCAATTTACAATCGACGGCTCTTGCCTTGGCTAATATCAGAAAAACATGCAAAACCAAATGGTAACAAGCGCACCCCAAATAAAAAACAAAAACAAAAAAACAAAGAAACCCAAAATATATAACGATCACTTACATGACCAGCAATAGCCAAGTTCCCCATAGCTTGCAGGTCCGCCCAATCAGTGGCCACCATGAGCGTTCGAAGCTCCACAAAACAAAACTGCTTGCTTCTTAATAAAGGCACCAGGCTGCGCTCAGCAGAAACATCGATTGCCCAGTAAACTACGTTGTCGTCAGCGCGCGAACCCAGATATACAAACTGGTCTCCGCTCAGTTGAACACCAGTACTTTCCAAGAGCCTGATGAGATCATCTAAACTGATCCAACCCAGATTCCAAACCGGCGGCGAATCAACGGAAACAGAAATCGAAGAGGCCAAGGGCCTCCCGCAATTGAAAAGCAAAACTTTGAAATTAGAAGAGCATGCAGATTGTTTGTTGTCCGATAGACTGGCTTTAATGGTTTCAAGACCTGCCGTAGGCGAAAACGGATTGCCCGGATTTGAGGATTTGGATGTTAGAGGGCTGCCAGCAAAAACGTGGGACGCTAAGTTGATGGACATGGAGGTAGGGGAAGATTTACGTGTGAGAATTATCTGGTTAAAGATAAGATTTGACGGGAGAGCCTTTTAGCGACAGAAAACGAAGGGAGAGTAGACACAGGGTGAAGGAAGAAGAGTCTGAGCATCCCCTCTTAGCACGCGCAGCGTTTTCTTTCCTCTCTTCTTTTCCCCTCACCCTTTACCTTTATACTATGTTTGGTACTGGTTTTCAGAGGGGTTTTCAGGAGAGGGAAGTTGCTCCCTTGTTTTGGCTGGTGCAATTTTTAAAGAAAGAAAGGAAACAATTTCCCTTTTCATTTGGTCAAGATATTTTTTAAAAAGGGAGGAGCTATTCTCCCTTCCTCTTCCCTTCTAACCTCTCCACTAAGGGCCTGTTTGGTTTGAGGGGAGGGAAGGGGAGGGAGGGAAGGGGAGGTTTCATCCTCACCTTGTTTGGTTTGATTGAAAAGGAGAGGAGGGGAGGGTATTTAATGATCTCTTGTTTGGTTCAAGGAGGGGAGGGGAGGGATAGTAATAATCAATTTACCATTTTACCCTTATATATTAGTTTATGTTTTTTATTGATATATTATATAAATTAATTTCCATCTTAATTTAAATTATATAATTTAATCAAAATTCAGTCTTATCATGTTAATATGTGTATTAAAAAATTGGTATATTAATTTTTCATTCTAATTAATATAATAATATATTTAAAATAATCAAATTAACAAATTTTATATGCTCTAAGAAAAATGAAATTTTATTTTCTTTAGGCTATCTTTTTTCTAGCTTTAAAATATATTTAATAAATAATATATTTATAAAAAACAATTAATTTTATAATATTATAATTTTTTATTTAAATAATTTTTATAATATATTTTTAATTATAATAATGTATATATTTTTTATTTTTTTTACTTAGGATAATATATTTTTTATTTGAAATAAATATTATAATAATATATTTTATGGGTAGAAGCGGAATATTAAAAAAATCATAAGGGCATAATGGTCCAAAATTTTGGCTCCCCTCCAAAAACCCCCAATTTGGAGGGGAGCCAAAATGGGGGGAGGGAGGGGAGGGGAGCCCCTCCCCTCCAAAATTTTTAACCAAATGAGGGGAGGGGCTCCCCTCCCCTCCCCTCCCCTCCCCTCCAACCAAACACACCCTAAAAGTGGGGTTTTTTGAAATAGAGATAAGAGATAATATTTTAATTCTTTATATACCCTTTTAATTTGTTAACTCCTAATCAGTCGTAAACATTTCTATATAAGAGAGTTCTTTTAAACATCTAGCAAGAGGTTATTGAGATAATTGTCTCCAAAATTAGTGAGTATTTGTAAACTTTTTTTTTCCTCCTCTTCTTCTAATTCCAAGAAGCCGTCAATATTTTCTTTCACATTCAAAGTCTTTTCTTTAATTAAAATCTATCACTGACAACTTTTATCTTGATATCCTATAAATGTGTAACTTTGTCTTGTAAATCAAAATTGGTGAATTGCATTATATATATAATTATATCTTAATAAAATAAAAAAAGTGAAAAAATTTATTTAAATTTTATGATGTTAAAATAGTCAATTTTTTATTAGAACAAAATAAGGTATTATTAAAATTGCTCCCTCCCCTCCCCTCCCCTCAATCCAAATAGGATATCATTAAAATCCCTCCCCTCCCTCCCCTCCCTCTTGTAGCTACCCTCTCCTTTCCTCCCCTTCCCTTCTCTTGATCAAAATCCCTCCCCTCTCCTTCCCTCCGTCGAGCCAAACACAATGCTAATCAAACAAGCTTAATTCAAGTAACTCAATTTTATCCCACAAAATTTTCTTTTATAGATTGGTATTAAATCATTCACTTGAATGTGAAAAATGAAATCGGCCACTTGGGAGTTATTTTATAATTCCATGATACTACCTTCGGTCCTAATTATAAGAGCCGATTGACTAATTTGAGAAGATTAAGAAAAAAAGTTGAGTTAGTTATTTGTCCTAAATAGGTGTTGTCTTTCCTAAAATATCCTTGCTAATCAAGAGTATTGACTAGAAGTATAATTATTAGAAGGATTATCTTGGAAAAAATTAAGTAAATATGAGAGACAAAGTGGATTAGGGTCTTATATTTAGGACCAAAATAAAAGTCAAATAGGATGTTATATTAAGGACCGGAGGTAGTATGACACTAGAATTACATAAAATAGGTGATTTACACTGTTTATAACCGTTTTAAAGTATACGATTGGTGGCATTTTTACAAATAGTGGTAGTCTTTTTAAACTTTTTTTTTTTTTAAAAAAAAAAAAGACATCTTGTCTAAAATATGTTTTTTAGATTAGTTACGGAGCCAAACTGGAAGCCAACTATTCAAAGGAGCCAAACTGAAATAGAAAGTGAATCCAGTCACGGAGCATGAAGCAAGCAAATGGAAAATTCTGTCTTTTTGGACCTCCTTCCTGCCATATGCTACATTGTTAAATGCCATCCACAACATCTCTTAACGGTCCTGTCTACGGTGGCTCATGAATCTTCACGAACAAATCGCTTTTTCCTTTTATTGAAAGCAAGTTGCATTCTCCCTCTTGTGGTTGATATTTACTTGCTTGGCATTGAGGTTATGGTTTTTCTTTCAGCATCTGTTGGTTTATTTTGACGGATAGAAAAGCAAATTTACTTATTATAATATTAAAAAAGAATACTAAGTACTTTTGGATGCAAAAATATTTATTATGATTCAAAATGTTACATCTTGATAATTTTAGAGAAAACATATACGGGAGTCCTTATAATTTTATTTGATTTTGAATTAGATCCTTACTGTTTATTTTCTTTTTATTGGATCCTTAGAGTTTTTTAACTTTAATTATTAGTCCTTTTGCTCACATTCTGTTTGCTACACCAAAAGGCATTTGTTTATATTTAGAAAGGTAACTGCCACGTGGTTGAGCAAAATAGTTTAGTTTCCAATAATTTTCAAGACCAATTTTCTTTCCGACGGCATGTGATGCTGTGCAAGTTCCTTGCCTTTGACAGTATTCCCAGCTGGTTCTTGTGGGAACAACATTAATAGGAACATGAATCTTTTAGCAGTCTTCTTCTCCGAAGACGATTCTGCCGCTGCCGACAAACCCAAGTATTTTTCTTCCCTCCAATCACTCGGTTCCTCCTTCAAAAGAAGTTGGGGCTATCTTCTCTGTGCGGCATTTGGCAGGGAGAAATATTAAAAGCAAGGAAGTTGCGGAGCATCAAATATGCCGCCGGAAAGAAAATCGGTTTCGAAGACTATTGAAAACTAAGCTCTTCTGCTTGACCACGTGGCAGTCACCTCTCACATAAACAAATACCGTTTAGAATGGCAAATAGAATACAAGCAGAAGGACTAATAATTAAAGTGAAAAAATTCTAAGGATCTAATGAAAAGAAAATAAACTGTAAGGACCTAATTCAAAATCAAGTATAAGAACTCCCGTATATGTTTTCCCATAATTTTAACCATGAAAAAAGAGAATATAAAATAGACCAAGGTTCAAGTAGTGTAGTAAACAGAAAGACAGAATAACTTTTGAACTGAAACTTGACTGAAGATCGAACTGTCATTTTCAAAATATCTAGTCAAGATAGAACAGACCGGGCAAGTGTACCAGAAATTTCAAAAAATTCTCAGAAAATCATGAAAAATAAAATGAAGGGTCTAGAGCAGTGTTTGATGCCTGAAAGATGAAAATAGCATGAAAATAGTTTATGTTAAAATTTTCTATAATTTCATAGAATTTTGGCTAATTAAGAGAAGATTGGAAAAATTGAATTATTTAAAATATATAGGGGCCTCAATAATTCAAGAAAAAAATTAGAAAAATTATTTAAAAGGTTATTATGAATTTTAAAATTATTTTTGGCCTATGGTGATGCAAAGTAGAGCTAGTAGGCTCAACCTGCCAACCCGATAAAAATCAGGTTCATTTTAAAATGGATATTTTGAGCCCGTAACTGCTAAGACCGAACCCGCAGTAGGCTAACCCACAAGGTTGGCAACCATCCCATTTTATTTTAAATTTTTCCCTCCATTCAAATATAATTATGTTTACACCTTTGATCCTTCATCTCATTCTCATTATTTAAAATTACCCTAATGTAATATATCTTTCACTTTGTATTATGAATTTTATTTGTGGTAAAATTAGTTAAGCAAAAAGAAGATGGTTCTACTTATTAAGCTCAACCAAATAATTTCACATTTTCATATCATTCTTCAAATTATATTAACATTAAATGGTGCTCATGGTTGAGCATTTGATAGTAATTTATAACATTATGTTTGTGTTATTGTTGATTTAGCTTTGTTACGTTTTAATTTGGGATATATGTTTAAGCATTTAGGATATGTATCATATATATTTAATATTTTAGGATATTTGGAACTTTGGATTTCATAGTTTATTTATGATAATTTCTATTTGTATATTTGATTTTAGATGTTTAAATATTGGAATATATTTTATTAAACGAAAACAAAAGGCATAAAAAAAGTGGTGAGTTGGTCGGCCTAATCCACCAACTCACTTTGGCAGGCTGGGTTGGTAAAATATCAACTCGTCAGAAGTCGGTCCTTTTAGGACCGAACCATCAGCCTTTAAACCCACCATAGGCCAACCCCTAACCAGCAGGTTGGCCTATATTACTAAAACAGAAGTTAGCTTTAAAATATTTAAGGGAAAATGACCAAGAAATGACTGTTGAAATTTGAAATGACAAAATGGGCATGCAAATTACTCAAATCACCAAATGGGCCTGAGGTATCAATCTGGAAATTTGGTTTAAAGACTAAAATGCCCTCAATTTTTTTGAGAAAAAACAGAGTCAGAGGGCAGGATATTGTTGAACAGAACTACACTTTGGTTGACAGTTCTCCACTCACCGAAACTGCATAGGCTATAGGGTTCTTCGAAGTCTCACATTGCACTTGGCGAAATTGCATATGGTTCTCCCAAGTTTGACATTGCCATCATTAAGGATACTGTGAGTGACGAATGTGCATAGCGTCAAGCTTCTTCCTCTTTTTCGTGGGGTTGCAGTGAGAAGCAATAAACCAGTGATAAGCTTCAATCTTTAGAAGGAAGAGGGGTGGCTAGAGAGAGAGATCTCAAGGGAGAGCACCTGTAAGATCGTCGCTGATGGAGGAAGAAGACGATATTTGCTTCTGACCAAGGTAAGCCACCTAAATCTCTCCATCTTCTACTTCTCTAATTGGAGTGGTTTTATTTGGGGAAAACCAGTGAATGTTGGTTCTAAAGGGGGGGAAGCAATGGTAAAGGCTTAAAACAAAATCTAAAGGTAGATTAAAACTTGGTGCTTCTGTGTGTAACCATATTACTGAAGTTGTTTCCTTCCTCTAATTCATAAAACTTGATCCATCTTTGACGAGATTTCTCTCTGATTGCTGTGCTACTGTAATATTACAAGGTATAATATATGTGTGTGTTTATGATTGTTACACTACTTTTTAGAAGCCCATAAATTGAGACCACTGTCGCACATGTGCCAGTGGATACTTCCTGTTTTTGTCCCCTTGTTTGGTCTGTGCGTGTAATGGACATTGCACATTTTTAGCATTGTGTATGGAATTGAAATGAGTTCAATTATATAGTTGTGTAGTGTCTTGATATGAAGTGCACTGTATAGTGTTGTTGACAGAAGGCCCTAGTCTCTTTCTCAAGGTGTCAAGCACTAAACCTAAATTCAGAATACGATGGGGTTCAGAGACTGTTTAATGAATCTGAATTATATATTAGCATGTTTTGAAAGTGGAAAAAATTTACATATTATATATTACTGCTACTTGAAATGTTTTGAAGGTTAAAAGCTGATTCCATACTTGTAAAAGTATTTGTATACGTGTGAGTATGTGGGTCATTGCTTGTGAATTGATGCTTGTGGAATTAATGAGGCATAAATTTGATTTGCCTTTTTTTTAATCTGCTAGTTTAAGGATTGAAGAGCTAGAGATTAAAAACTAATTTAGACATAATGATTTGTGTCTGTAAGTGCTAAATTATGCTTGTACTGTTTAAATCAGTTTGTTTATAGCCTATGAGCTTAATTATGGTTGTGCTATTTGAATGATTCGTAATACCCTGTATCTTTTGTAATTAAAAAAAAAATCTTGTGATCTATTCTACTATCACATGAGTTTTTGCATGTTGGTTAGTCATCCTCAACTATTACGTGAGGTCACTGAAGTACTGAGAAGCATTAATCACATTGCTGTCATGGAGGAGGTCGACGAAGTAATTGTGACTGTGACAAACGGTAATATTCAGTTGTAATAGCAATTGAGTGGTTGAGTTATATTGGTTTGCTAATATTAGATTGTTTTTAGTTTGTTCTTAAAGTGTATTATGCTGTTAGTCTCTATTTTCTGCTTTGTTCTTATAAGTGAGAAAGAAGCAATAACTTTCATTACATGATCAACAAATTTAGTTATCTGAGTAGTAAATAGTCTAGGTTCATTTTGTGGTTAAATAACAACACTTACGATGTGAATGACTACATTGGCAATAGTAATGACAACTTTTTTGAAAGACAAAGAAAGTTGAGCTGTTCAACTGACCAGATTTAGTTATTTATGCTTGTTGTAGAAGAAGGGCCAGGTGAAAAAGTGAAGAATGGCTACATGTTGTTTAGACAAGAATTTCTTAAGGGTAGGAGGAATTTTAAGAATATGTCCGAACAAGTGAAAAAGGCATCAAAAGCATGGAAGCAGCTGACACCAAAAGAGCAAAAGAATTATAGTGATCGGGTGAAGCAATCAAGAAAGGAAGGGATGAAGAAGAAGTGGAAGAAAAAAGTTGCTTTTATCACTTGTTGCTCAGTTTGGCAATTTAAGTCATTAATGGACTTCATAAAAAATGATGAAGGTTTAAAAGTAAGGGTACAGAATTTAGGATTCGCTAATTTGCTTGACATTGGATGTGAGAGTCTCCCTCATGACCTCATAGTATGTGTGCTTTGAGCACATGATCTACTTACCCATCAATTTTTAATAAGAGGGATAATAAAGGAAATAGAAGCAAAAGATGTTGCAAACTTACTGGGTGTACCCCACACAGGGGAGAAGGTAAAAATAGATGTATGTGATGATGATGAAATATACCAGAGGTTAAAGGAGGAATTTGGTAAAGTCCCTTATACGAAGATACTCAATGACATTAAATCTAGGTAGAAGAAAGATGACTTTGAGTTCTTGTTTATGCTATACATACTTGGGAGTTTTTTAACTCCTACTTTGCAAACAATTGTGAGTGATAAGCTAATAAGAGTCATGTGTTGTACCATGAAGGGATTTCACCAATTTAATTGAGCCATGTACATTGTGAAGCACTTGTGCAAAGAGATGGGAGATTATGTGAAAGTGTACACAAAAGCAAAGGAAGACAAAGATGAAGATGAAAGAAGTTGCAATGTGGGAGGATGCATCTACCTCCTGTTAGTATGTATTTCTCACCTATGCTTATTATTTATTGTTTTCTTTATTTGTGGAATTGGGAAGTTAATTATTTACTATTGTAGTTATATTTTGCTGAGCTCTTCCCACTATCCAAATCTATTAAAAGAGGGTCCCTAAATGGTATTCAATTTTGGACTGATGAGAGGATAAGGAAGTTAGAAAAGAAAAAGAGGGAAAGCAACAAGGGTTTACTGCATAAGGGGAAGGGAAGTACGGATAGAAATAGAAAGGATGAAGGAAAACATAAAAGTGTGGCTCATTTACACTCGGTATGTGTTTTCCTTACTAATTTTCATTCTCATTAGCAAATAATCTCATGAAAAAAGTGTTTACTCATTTTAAATTATTTCCTGTAGGATTACATAAGTTGCATGGACTATTGATGGCTCAGATCGAATTAAGCACTAGGAGACTTATAAGTGCAATAGAAGATGAGTTGCATAAGGTGCAAATAACGATAGAGGAAAATAATTTGACCGGAGATGATGATGAGCCTATTGACATCCCAGATGATGATAAGGGAGATGATGATGTATTTGGCAATGAGAACCCTCATGATCATGATGGGCATGAGTCTAATCAGGAAGATGATGATAGAGATGAGTTCCATAAGGGAGATGATCAGGGAGACGATGATGCAATTGGCTTAGATAAGGGTGATGAGATTGGTGTTGTAGCAGAAGGTGCAGAAAAAGAAATTATGGAGTCTCCCTTGGCCCTTTCCCGCATGGACAAGGGATGTCAACTCTGGAGGTCACAAAGGGAGATGAAATTGGCTATATCTCTATGGATTTTGACAAATCCAATTAAGAGGCGAAAGAGGACCATGGATGACAAGAACCAAGTTTTTGATATAGTTCCCCATATGTGTTCAAGTAAGGAGGGTGACATGTATGTGCATATACACTACCCTCGTAATCATATTCATTATAGTTTTGTACTAATTGATTACATACATAATGATATTAACAACATATTTGTAGGCTTTTGGTGAAAATCTCTGATGAGGATATCACTCAGGATCAGCTAAGGACACTTGGTAGAATTGAGAAAATAGGTAACTGAGTAAGTATAATATTTATGATCAGGTGATTTAATTGTTTAGTAGATGTTGTGTTTTGGGTTCATCAAAACAATCATCTCTTTGCATACAGCTGATGTCAACTGTGTACAAGACTTTAATGGCTGATATGGAGAAGGAAAGACAGGTGAAGCAGTATATTTTTTATGCTGAGTTTACATAAGCTTGCTGAGATGTTAGTTTTTTGTGGATTGATGTTGATAAATGACTAACATGTTCATGTTTTAGGCAATAATGGATGCAAACCCAAAGTTGTGGGATGCTACAAAACGGAAGAATCAATTTTTATCTAAAAATGTAGGCTACAACATAGGAGAATGTGATTTGATCTTTAGACCCACAATTGTTGCGCTCACTAGTTCTGTGTTGTGCTTGAGCCTAGCATAATGAATTTCTATGTGCTGGACTCAATGAAGCCAAATTTAGAGGGTAAGAAGAAGAGCAAGAAAAAGGGTGTAATTAATGATGACATGATGACCGTGGTCACTGAATGTGTAAAGATGATGTAACTCATCTTTTATGATTGATATTTTATTTACCTTTTGTTTACAATTGTACCTCTATATTGTGCAGAAGAATAGATTTTATGACATTATTGACATAGTTAAGCCTAATGCCACTGGGAAGAAAAAAATGAGTGATATCATTGGGGCTCCTGTTTGCTCCTGTTTCACAACAAAACAATCTGTGAGTGGTTTATGTTGTTGATATTGTTAGGTCTCAAAGCAACCCAATGCGTGTTTTTTCATTCTTTTATATCGTTGGGATGTTTTCATGTGTAGGCAAGACGTGGCGTTCATGTATTAATATGGTTAAGTAAATGGAAGCTCAGTGAGATACTTAACTATACAAATGAACAAGTGGCTGAATTCTGACGAATCCTTATGTGGTGGCTAGTGAATCATGAGCTCAATTCAAGACATGATGAAGCATTAAGCTTGCTTTCATCAACTCAAGCCACCATATTGACCAAAAGATGACATCTATGATAGCAATAAACATTATGTAGATTAGGCATATAGTACTTGTGAAAGCAGTGCCCAGGTATTGTGAAGATATTTGACTTATGGTTGTGGTTGTAAGTGGCTGCCATATGTTGGCCTAATTGTAATAATTTTTGGGATAATTTCAGTAAACAAGTTATGGTATTTACAACATGCATGATGAGACATGTGACTTCCATGATGATAATCACAAGTTGATTATTTGTGCCCCAAATTACATCTACTTGGACCTAATTTCACTACACAAGTAATGGGATTAACAACTTTTGTAATGAAAGTTACTACTTTGCTATTGCCATTTGCAGCTGGTTTCTTTTAAACGTAAGTAATGTGTTTGGATCAAATTTCACAACATGTAATGATAATCACAACATTCGTAATGAGAAATGCAAATTTTGTAATGATAGTTAGCATCTTCCTATTGGCATTTGTAGCTCTACATTTCATACATAAGTAACATTTTTTTACAGAATTTCACTATCCCAGTAATGATAATGACAACATTCATAATGAGAAGTAACCTTTGTAGTGATAGTTACCACATCACTTGCTAATAGTAATTAGTTTCTTTCAAACCCAAGTAATATGTTTTTGGATCAAATTTTACTACCTCAGTAATGATAATCACAACATTCCTAATGAGAAATACAACTTTTGTAATGATAGTTACCATCTTCCTATTAACACTTACAACTCTACATGTTTATACCCAAGTGACATTTTTTTTACGGAATTTCACTACCCCGGTAATGATAATGACAACATTCGTAATGAGAGGTGCAACCTTTGTAATGATAATTATCATATCACTATTGCCATTTGCAATTGGTGTCTTTCAAACCTAAGTAACATGTTTTTGGATCAAATTTCACTACCCCAATAATGATAATCACAACATTTGTAATGAGAAATGCAACTTTTGTGATGATAGTTACTATCTTTCTATTGGCATTTGCAACTCTGCATGTTCATACCCAAGTGACTTTTTTTCAATGACAACATTCGTAGTGAGAAGTGCAACCTTTGTAATGATAGTTACCACATCACTGTTGTTATTTGCAACTGGTGTCTTTCAAACCCAAGTAACATGTTTTTGGATCAAATTTCACTACCCTAGTAATGATAATCACAACATTCATAATGAGAAATGCAACTTTTTTTAATAATAATTACCATCTTCCTTGCAACTCTGCATGTTCATACCTAAGTGACACTTTTTATTTACAGAATTTCATTACCCCGGTAATGATAATCACAACATTCTTAATGATAATTGCAACTTTTGTAACAATAGTTACCACCTTGCTGTTGCCATTTGCAACTCTTTTCATGTTCATACCACGTATCAATTTTGTCACGGAATTTCACTACCTCAGTAATGAAAATCACAACATTTATAATGATAATTGCATACATTAACATTCAGACTTTACTACATGTGTAATGGAATTGACCACTGACGTGACAATATTTACCAAAAACCAATAGGCCTATGACAGAGGCTATATAACTTATATTTAAATGACAAGTTAACATTAAGATTAACTCGCCACCTAATGTTTCCTTGTCATTCAAATTACAAAACATCTCTTACCCACTTAGCATCATTTACAAAAAAGATAGCCTACCCATCATAGAATGTTTACATTAACATTAAGACTTTACTACATGTGTAATGAATTGAGCACTGAAGTGATAATATTTACCAAAAACCAATAGACCTATGACAGGAGCTACATAACTGATATTCAAATGACAAGTTAGCATTAAGATTAACCTACTGCCTAATGTTTCCTCATCATTTAGATTACAAAACACATCCTATCCAGTTAACATCATTTATAAAAAGGATAGCCTACCCATCAACCCTTCTCCCAAAAAAATTAAGGGTTCAAAAGTCATTCTATTTCCACCAAAAGAATTACCCCTCAAGTATTGACATCAAACCTTAACTCGGGTTTGAATTCTTGCATGTTCTTCTTATGTGGCCAACTTGATGGCATGCGCTACAATGGTACACCTTCTTGTTTTCAAACTGCGACTCTTACCTATTTATCCCAGGCCTTCCAGGTGGTCGACTAGTCAAAGGTGGTGCTAGGAACACTTGACTTGCTATATCTTACAGTTGATAGTTATTAGGATTTGGCATGTCAATTGTTACCACTAGAATTGTCGTCCTGCCGTAAATCTTTTGTTAGAACATAATCTTGTAGCATTCTTCAACGAAATCATACACATTGCAATTCAAGGCCTTGATAGCTGCACATGCATGCAGGCAAGGGATGCCTGACACTTGTCAAGCTGCATAGCTACATTCACCTTTCCCAAGATCAACATTAATGGCTCCTTTTGCTATATGGACACATACCTTCCCCCTTCCGTAAGGAACACTTAACATCTGTGTAGATCTTGTCACATTTTCCATCAATGTTGCATTTATGTTTGGGCCTACACCATTTTTCCATTTACTCATTACCATGCTTGTTGCATACATCTTTTTGGCCACTTTTTCACGATGCTCATGTATAAGTTAGGCAACATTATATCATCTCTCCTTCAACATCCATGTATTGAATGACTCCATAAGGTTTGTTGTTATGTTGTCCCATCATTTAAAAGGGAACTTGCTTAAGGCCCACTTGTGAATATCACCATGATTGACAAGCCATTCAAATAATTGGGAATTGAAGTTTCCTATGTTAGCCATTGCTTGCTCAAACTCTGTGTCAAGCCTTGCATATGCAATAGCATCTAGGAAATGTAGTCCATCCTCTCTTGTGTTGCCACTTGTCTTCCTTTTTCTTTTATTTAACTTGGTCATTTGCCCACTGAAATTCTCCTTAACATGTCTATCACAGTATGCATGTCATTCACCTCTGAATATTGCTTGGACAGTGCCTATAATTGCATTGTGTCGGTTTGAAATAATTATTAATTGCATTGACCCAACTATGTCCTTAATCATATATAAGAACCATATCCAATCCTCAAATATCTCTCTCTTCACAATCGTAATGGCAAAAGGTAATAATTCATTGTCCACATCATAAGTAAAGGCTGAAAGTAGTATCCCCTTATAGGGTCCACTTAAATGACTTTTTTCAATATACAGTACATGTCTAGCACCAGCAATAAAGCCCTCTATACAATACCTATAGGCTATGAATACACGCTCAAATGTGTTGTTCCTTATAGCCACCTATTTTGCCACTGTTTTGTCATCGATTTTCTTTAACTGGTCACATATCCATGTATATCCTCCAATGCTTTTTCCTTGGCCCTATATGCTTGCTTGTACGTTAACTTCACACTATAATCTCTTTCCAACCTATTTCTTATATCATTTGGATGCATGTCTATGTGATCCTTAACCTCTTCAATTATAATTAATGATGTCAAGCTAGTTGATCCAGCATGTGTCACATGAAGATTGTCTTGGGCATTATGAACATGCTCATTTTTGAATGTTGTTACATGTAAAAATGCTAGAGTACTCTTTCTAGCTGCTTTCGCACTGATCCTCTATGAACAACCTTTAACATTGCATTTGACATGTATATGGGCATTAGAATTCTTCACATATTTATACTCAAATTTGTTTGCAATGCTGAATTTGTGTAGTTTCTTCTTGAAATCATTCGTATTTACAAAAGTCTACCTCAATCCTAACAATACTTTCTTCCATTTCAAGGAATTTATCCCCAGTAAAGGAGTTGGTGCACTCTCTACTACATATGACAAGCTAAGAATATTTCCAGATGTTATGTAATTCACATATTTGACTGTATTTTCTTGAATCATTGGCTCATCATTTTGCTGTGATAGTCCTGATAATTTTGACATGCTGCATGTATAATTACAACATTTGTTAAGATATTGACAACAACATTATGGCAACTAACAACTTCCACAACCAAAAACTTGTGACTTACCTATTTCAATCAGCCACTTCTTCCTTTGTATTCTCATTACCTTTGGCTGCTACATAAACATGTGCATTACTATCATTATACTCAAATAGGTTGTCAACTTCATCATCATCAATGAGATCTATTAATATCCTCTCATCAAAGCCTAATGTGTATTTAATATCGCAACCACTACTATCTACACCAAACTATCCTCCTATCATAACTCTCAAATCTTTAAGCCTTATACCCTCTTTTATCACTCTTATCCTGATAGCTCCACCATTATACTCAACTTCACCATCACTATTTTTTGCAAACTTCCCACCTACATGAAAGTAACTAGCAAGACACTTTGAAGATGTTGACCCAATGTTAGATGTCATCAAAGCTTGCTAATCTGCACCAAAGAAGCATAAATCAATATTTTAGTTCCCCAGTAATCAATTTCATTTATCTTAAGATTTCACAAAAAACACAACACCCAAAAAACACACACACCCATTTGTTCCATTAACAACTTAAATATAGGATTTCACAATTCCACTAATGAATTTAACAATGCTGACTATCTCATGCTTACTGTTAGCCCTCAAACTTCATGCCCACGTTATCAGTTGCCACTATTTTTCCATTTTTGATGTGTCACTCTCTTATCTTAGTCAAATTCTTCATTTAAACCATCTATACTCATAAGCCCATCCCTATTTGACCATGCACCAATAAACCACTTGAAAACCCAAACCTATCATTAACCTCAACTTTCTTACATAATACCCATGTTCAATCCCTCTCTTACTACAAACGAAGTTGGCCACAAGAAAATTCCACCGTAATTAATCAGATTTGCAGAATGGTGATAGTTGGAGGAGTAGATAGTAGCATTTCAACAGAAAATTTCCTTACTTTTTTCGTCTTCTTAGCGTTCAACCCTTGCTGTAACTTCATTTTTATTTTCTTAGCTCTCTCTCTTCTGGTATTACGTGTCATGTGTTGTTCATATTTTCAAAGAGGTTCAGGGGCTTTTTAGTCTTTCTACTGAATTGTCAAAATTCCATATTGATACCTCAAGCCCTTTTGGTGATTTGAGTAATTTGCATGCCCATTTTGTCATTTTAAATTTCAACAATCATTTTCTGGTCATTTTCCCAATATTTAAAGTTGAATTATATTGACAAAAGGCCGATTTTAGGAAAAATTTAATTGACAGAGTTATAAGGAAAAATGAAATCTAAGAAACTTAGGAGAACTTTTCCTTATTAAAAGGAAGCCATTGGCTC
Organism: Neltuma alba; assembly: GCF_004799145.2. NCBI lineage: Eukaryota > Viridiplantae > Streptophyta > Magnoliopsida > Fabales > Fabaceae > Neltuma > Neltuma alba. The sequence goes on from NW_021632496.1 coordinate 559,004, forward strand.
AGGAGATAGTGGATTTAATTCAAGAAAAATTCAACCGATATTGTAAGATTATACAGTGTAATAATCATAAGCTTGGTGGGGCAAAATTTTTCCCCATTTTTCTTCAATACATGCCGAATGAGGAGGGAGAGGAACCTAAGTGGAATAATACAATTTATTGAAGGATAGACTTTAAAAAATAAAATTATGAATAAAAAATAGAGATTTTTTTTTCACATATAACCTTAGGTATCCCATAAGGTGGCATCTTCATTAAATGGGAGGACACTTAAGGGGGCTATGTGGTAAAATCAACAGGGAGAAGAGTACAAGATGAAGCCAAGTGTCTTGGGTAAAAATTGGATGGTAAACTAGTTTACCACATGGTAAAGAATTGAGCCAAGGTTATATATACCTCTTCCTCTCTTCCTTAGTAATTCTTTTGTCCAACCTTAGAGCTAAGAGAGGCAGAGTATTTCAGTCAAGAGAGGAAGAAGGTGGAAGAGAAGAAGAACAAGGTAGACCAAGGCAGTTTTAAGTACTAAATTAAGGTAAAAGCTTAGTTTTCCTTCCTAGTCTATGATACTCTATATATTGATGGTTTTAAACATGATTTTGATGGTGTTTGATGGTTGAAAATCTGGAGTATGGTTGCTATTTGAATTGGATCTTGATGAGACATGATTGATTCTAAGTTTATATATGGATTAGGAGATAGAAAATGGTTGATTGATGGTAGTTAAACCTTGCTATTAGAAATATTTCAACTTATGTAACTTTGGGACATTGTTTGGCCAGAGCTGGTTTATGATGCTAGGATTTGATTTGTTATTTTGATGCTTCCAATGACTTTAGAAGGTAACTTTGTGTAGGGGTATGTGGAAAATATGTGTTTCGAAACATTAAAATTGAAAATGAAAATTTTGGAACCCAGGAGTACCTCTTGGCCAAGAAGAAAAGTAAGAGAATGAGTTGGATTTTGATAAATCTAAGTTTATATATGGATTCTACATAAAAAATCATGTAGGAATTATGTTTAAAAAGATGATAGTTAAGTATTTGATGGAATTATGCAATTGATTTGGAATGCCATTGCTATTATTGTTTGATAAGCATTATTATTGATCAAGAGAGGGCTCAAGAACAAGGACTAGAAATTGAAGGATCAAATGTATCAAGAAGTAGCATAAAACTTACAATTTAATGTTAACTTGCATGGTTTATTGCTATATGTTATTCCATGTTTATGTGCTATTGCTAGTTAAGTGCTTGATGGAATTATGCAATTGATTTGGAATGCCATTGCTATTATTGCTTGATAAGCATTATTATTGATTAAGAGAGGGCTCAAAAACAAGGACTAGAAATTGAAGGATCAAATGTATCAAGAAGTAGCATAAAACTTACAATTTAATGTTAACTTGCATGGTTTGTTGCTATATGTTATTCCATGGTTATGTGCCATTGCTAGTTAAGTGTTTGATGGAATTATGCAATTGATTTGGAATGCCATTGCTATTATTGTTTGATAAACATTATTATTGATCAAGAGAGGGCTCAAGAACAAGAACTAGAAACTGAAGGATCAAATGTATCAAGAAGTAGCATAAAACTTACAATTTAATGTTAACTTGCATGGTTTGTTGTTATATGTTATTCCATGTTTATGTGCCATGATGTGGTAGAGCTTGATATGTGATAATGTACTTAACTCCTTGCATTTTATGCCTTGACTATATGCATTGTTGAGTTGATTATTGATATGGTATATTTCTCCCTTTTCATGGCATGAATGTTGATTGTTATCTTGAGAATAACATGTAACATGCTTTACTTATTTAACATTATGATTGTGATTCTTTGCTACTGAGATTTTCATGAAATCTCACCCTTTTTTATGCTCAAATTAACACCATATAGGGACTACAACTACTCAAGGAAAATGCAAGGAAGTGGCCCTAGCATGAGGAATGATTTTGATGTTTTTGTATGAACTCATGAAGAATATGTTACAATATCATAATATCTACAACTTTAGATAACTTGATGGCTACTTTTGATATGTAACTTAAATAAAGAATAGTTTTAATGGTGTGAAATGTGGTTAAAGCATACATTGGGTTGCTGTGGTATAATTGTTCAAATTGACATTTAAAAAAGGATTTAATTTGACCTAAAACGAGCCAATAATGGAGTCCCCATGATTTTAAGCAAATAGGGGAGTTTGATCATGAAACTTGGCAAAACAATAGATCTCATTTTTAGTTTTAAAATGATTGATAATTCATTAAAATTGGAGTTTTGTACAAAAAGTTATGCATATCCAAATTTAGGCATAAATTCTAAAAATTGAAAAATTAACCATATGAACAGTGCATATTGACGTGAAAATTGGTTACACATGAAATGGATTCATAACTTGGAAGTATTTCTCCCTTAAAAATCTTTCAAAAACTTTAAATAAAACTTGGAATCACCTCATTTTAATTTTTCTAGATTTATTTATGTATTTTCAAAGTTGTGCCAATTTTGAGGGTTATAATGAATAGTGACTCGAGAAGAATCATTTTAAAATTTAAAATTTTCTAACTTAAAGACTTAAAAAGTAGTTCCAATTGCTTCTATTTGAAGTAAAAAAGGGTTATAAGTTAAGGTGTTATATTTTTGATATCAGAGCAAAGGTTCTGACATGTTATTGTGTACTCTGATTGTGTGAATTTGTGTTGTGTAATGGTGAATATATGATTGAATAAGTTGTAGGAAAAATAGTATTATAGCTTGTTGTGAGGGAAGCCACTCAGAAGAAACAGTTAATTAGATAATGGTCGAGGAGCCATATCCATATTAGTGGTTTCAATAAGAAGAGGATCATGTATCTCTTATAAACTATTATTCAGGATTGGCATATATGCTTGGGTTACCAGAACACAATAAATCTGAGGTAGCATCCAACTTTGTACTGGATATGGATATGACTGATGATACTCAGCGTACTCAGATACCTAGACCAGACAGTAATAAAGTAGGACTCAGCACTTCTTCAGCACCCAAATCAGACCCTAATGAGGTAGGTCCTAGTAGAGTAAATGCTTTACCTTTAAAGAAGACGCTGTTACAGGTATAGAAGGAATTTCAAACACTTAGGTCCTCATAAAGGAATTCAAATTATGGGGTGACATATTAAGAGGACAGAGAAGCAGTATGCCACGATGTACCTAGAGTTCCTTTATCAGATCATGCTACTACATAGGGTGGTTACCTGGGAGGACTAAGCCCTAGACGAGACTGTCTAGGGATCAGCTTTGTTTGGTGCATTCTTGGAGACTAGTATATGGCAAGATCAAATCAAAGGGATTTGTGACAATATTGACATGTGCACCTTTAATTGGCTAGTAGATGTTTTAGAGAGTTTTATTATATCTACCTTTGCATTTCTTTTTCAGTTATGAGTAGTTAGTTTAGTAATTGTATAGTTATGTGATGACTAATTGTGACTGATCTTTTTAGCTATGTTGCTATAAATATATAAGTATAAATGAAATGTAAAAGTAGATATGTATATAATAGTGCTATTCATTTTGTAGTTAAGCAGATAATCAATGATGGTTAGAACAAGACAAACTGCTCAAGCAGGGGAAGCACAAGAAAGACCCCCTGTTGACCCTCTTCAAATAATATTAAATAGGTTAGATGAGTAACAATGAACGATACAAGAGATACAAGTTGTACAGGCTCAACAAGAACATAAGAGAGAAGCTGCAATAGCAGCAATAGTACCAGTACCCATACCTCAAATATAGCAACCCGAACCAAAAGCTGCTAGGGCAGCCCAACCAGTTCAAACTCAGAACCTGTAAGTGAATAGGCACCACTTGCAGTAAAACAAAATAGTTTGTAGCAATGGATTATGTGTTTTTGCAAGCATAATCCTCCTGCTTTTAAGGGAATCCTAGAGTGTTCAGAAGAGAGGAAAGCCCAAATGGCTATATATAAGTTAGAGAAGGAAGCTAACAAGTAGAGAAACACGGAAATAGTTCTCTAGGCCAATGAAACACTTATTACTTGGAAAGTGTTTAAATAACAATTCTACTTGAAGTATTTGGTGATTAGTAAGGGATGAGAAAGAGGCAGAATTCCTTACTGTGAGGCAAGCAGAAAATAAATCCTTTGATGAGTACCTTGTAAGGTATATTAAATTGTCCCAGTATTCCACCTACTTGTAACACATAAATGATGAGCATTGGTTCACAGAGAAAATGATTAGGGGCATTGAAACCAAAACTGAGAGAAAAGGTAGTCTCGAGGCAGATTGAAGTTTTCAATAAGGCAATGGAAGCCTACTAAATTACCGAGAGTAGTCAGAACCATTGTAGTCAAACTACGAAAACCTTGAAGGCCGAGAGACCTCCTGCAAGGATGATACTAAGGGGAACTTCCTACAACAGTTGTAGGAAGAGGAGAAGGCCTAACTTAAGTAGAAGGCCTAAGTAGGGGAATCATTAAGGGGGAGTTGACACTTATAGGCAAGCCAAGAATTATGAAATCTGTGGTAGAAATCATGGCGATAGGCCATGCATGATGGGTTAGAACTTGTTTTATCAATACGGGAAGTTTGTACATTTTGCAAGAGAGTATCAGTAAGGTGTTGACAATTCAAGGCCTTAGACATAAGGCAAATGTTTGCCCTTATATAGGAGGAGGCTTGCAAGTCACTCAAAATGATCTAAGGTATGATCAGTATCAATGATTGCTTAGTGTAGTGTTTGATTTGGACGCAAGCCATTCATTCACATCATATGATTGTGCTCGACGATTACGCCTTACTATTGATACATTGTCATATGACTTGTGTGTTTTCACTCCCACTAGCATTAGAGTAGTAACCTCTAGTGTGTGTTTGAACTATATTGTTTGATATGCATATTGTTGCACTGTTCTCAACTTGATATATATGCCATTCCATGATATTGATGTTATAATTGGCCTAAACTGGTTGCCATCCAGTAATGTACTCCTAAATTGTAAAAGCAAAACCCTAATCTTTCCTTCTAAAGAAGTTGTCCTTGCTCGGGGGTGAGACTAAATATTATAACTAAGGCCCAAGTAGACAAATACCTAAGACAGGTTTGCTAAGGATACATGGTGTTCTTTTTGGTACAAGCAGAGATAGAAGAAGGAATTGATGAGATACTAGTGGTAAGAGATTTTTCAGAAGTTTTTCTAAAAGAGATTAGTAGACTTCTACTAGAAAGGGAGGTAGAGTTTGCTATTAATCTAATACCCAGAACTAAACTAATTTCAAAAACTCCGTATTAAATGGATCCAAACGAGATGGCAGAATCGAACAAGTAGATAGAAGAGCTATTAAAGAAAGGTTTCATTAAACCTAACGAATCTCCCTTGGGTGACCTAGTATTATTTGTTAAGAAGAAGGATGGGAGCATGAGACTATGTATAGATTATTAGGAGCTAAATAAGGTGACCGTAAAGGATAAGTATCCTCTTTCCTGAATCAATGGCTTGTTAGATCAGTTAGCTAGTGCTACTTTGTTTTCTAAATTAACCTAAGATTAAGCTATCGCTAGCTAAGAATTAAAGCAAAAGATATTCTGAAAATTGCATTTAGGGCCCGCTACGGACATTATAAATTTCTAGTAATGCCGTTCGGATTAACAAATACACCTATGATATTCATGGGCTATATGAATTAGATTTTTTGATCATATTTAGACCAGTTTTTATAGTCTTTATTGATGATATCTTAGTTTATTCTAAATCCTGGAAGAATATGAGCAGTATTTGAAGGTGGTGTTAAGTACGTTGAAAGAAAAATAGTTATATGCCAAACTCAGTAAATGTGAGTTTTGGCTAAATAAAGTGAAATTTTGGGTCATGTGATTACTCTAAGTGGAGTGGCCATAAATCCCAGTAAAGTAGAAATAATGTTAAATTGGGAGTAGCCCAAGACAGTAACAGAAATCAAAAGTTTCTTAGGGCTAACAGATTACTACAGGTGATTTATCTGAGACTTTTCCAAAATTGCCCATCACTTGACCAAGCTCACAAGGAAGAACCAACCGCTTGTATTGGTTGAGAAATGTGAGGTAAGTTTCCAAGAGTTGAAGCAAAAACCAACCTCCATTCTTGTGCTGATCATTCCCGATCCAATACTACCATGCGTAGTATACACAAACACAAGTAAACAGGGATTGGGATGTGTGTTGATGCAGCGAGGGAGAGTGGTTGCTTAGGCCTCACATTAGCTGAAATCGCCTGAAGAAAATTAAACTACCCCACACATGACTTGGAGCTGGCAGTGATAGTTTATGCCTTGAAGATCTGGGGGCATTATCTATAGAGGGCAACTATTGAATTGTATTGCGATTATAAAAGTCTTAAGTACTTGCAAGATCAGAAAGTGTTAAATATGAGACAGAGAAAATAGATGGAGCTGCTCAAAGACTACGACTACCAAATAAAGTATCACTCGAAAAAAGCTAATGTGGTGGCAAAGGCACTTAGCAGGAAAGTGGTACAAGTAATAACAATGATGATCAAAGAGCATGAGTTGCTAGAAAATATGAGGGATTGGGACCCCTTTTACCTGATGCAATTGATAGCAGAAGGACTAAGAATATGAAAGGCAGATACTCTGCCAACAAAACAAATTATCAAGACTCAAAAGAGTGACCAGATGATAGATAATTATAAATCCAAGATGTTAAAAGGGGAAACTAAAGACTTTGAAGTCTTTATTGAGGAATTACTTAAGTTCAAGGTAAGAAGGTATATCCCTTCAGCAAATCTTGAATGAGGCATATAACAGCAAATAGACAATCCATCCGAGTATGATTAAAATGTATCGTGACTTTAAGAAATTATTTTGGTGGCCCGACATGAAGAAAGACATCACTTAATATGTGTCAAAGTGCCTCACGTGTCAAAAGGTTAAGACCGAACATCAGAGACTGTTAGGATCCCTACAGTATCTCAGTGTCCTTGAATAGAAATGGAATAGTATTTCGATGGACTTTATCACGGGGTTGCCTCATACGTCATCAAGATACAATACAATCTAGGTTATTGTTGATTGATTAGCAAAATCAGCACATTTTCTGGCAATAAAAGTCAAGTATTCACCAGAGAAGTTAGCGAGGATATACATCAAAGAGATTGTACAATTGCATGGGGTGCCAGAGAATATTGTACTTGATCAAGGTCCACGGTTTATATCTCGATTCTGGAAAGCTTTAAATGAAGTGATAGGCATAACCCTGAGATTCAGTATAGCATACTACCCACAGATAAATGGGCAGACAGAACAGACCATCCAGACATTAGAAGATATGTTGAGAGCTTGTGTCTTAGATTCTGAGGGAAATTGGGATGAGTGCTTACTGTTGGTAGAATTCGCCTATAATAATAGTTATCATTCCAGTATACAGATGGCTTCGTATGAGGCTTTATATAGTAGAAAGTGCTAATCTCCACTGTGCTGGACATCTAGAAATAGTATATCAAACTTTGAAACAGATAAAGATTATTAGACAGAGGTTATTCACAGCACAAAATAGATAGAAAAGCTACGTTGATGTTAGAAGGAAGTTGTTGGAATTTCCTATTGGAGACCATATGTTTCTAAAGGTATCTCCAACCATAGGTGTCAATCGAACCCTAAAGGCAAAGAAGTTAATGTCAAAATATATTGGACCGTTCCAAATTCTGTCTAAAATTGGATCGGTAGCCTACAGATTGGCCTTACACCCAATCTCAACCAATTACATAACGTCTTCCATGTTTTCCAACTAAAGAAATATAATCCAGATTCCACACATGTCATAGAGTATGATAATATCATACTACAAGATAACTTATCGCTCGAAGTACGATTAGAGCATATTAGAGACTAGAAAGTTAAGTAACTAAGGAACAAAACAACTTCACTGGTAAAGGTGATCTGGAAGGACATGACTCAAGATAAAGTAGCTTGGAAAAAAAAGAACAAACTAAAGAGTAAGCTTCTAGAGCTCTTTAAATAAGATACATTTTAAATTTTGAGAACGAAATTTATTTTAAGAGGGGAGGAAATGTCATATCCTGTTAATTTTAACCTTGAAAATAGGAAATATAAAATAGACCAAGGGTCAAGTAGTGTAGTAAACAGATAGATGGAAAAACTTTAGAACTAAAACCTGACTGGGCACCAAATTGCTATTCTTAAAATATCTGGTCAAAATAGAACAGACTGGGAAAGTGTACCAAAAATTTTAAAAATTCCTAAAAAAATGAAAAATAGAATAAAGGGTCTAGAACAGTATTTGAGGCTTAAAAGATGAAAATAGCATGCAAATAATTTATTTTGAAATTTTTTGTAATTTCATGGAATTTTGGCGAATTAAGGGAAAATTGGACAAATTAAATTATTTAAAATATATAGGGTCTCAATAATTTATCCAAAAATTAGAAAAATTATTTGAGAGTTATTATGAATTCTAAAATTATTTTTGGCCTTTGGTGATGCAGAGGTTAGTTTTAAAATATTTAAAACTGAATTATATCGGTAAAAGGCCGATTTCAGGAAAAATTTAATTAAGGGAGTTATAAGGAAAAATAAAATGTAAATAAATTAGGAGAATATTTTCTCATTAAAAGGAAGCTATTGGCATAGGAAAATAAATTTTTAGAGATAGTAAGTCTAATAGGATTCAAGAAAAATTCAACCGATATTGTAAGATTATACAGTATAATAACCATAAGCTTAGTGGGGCAAAATTTTCCCCCATTTTTCTGGTTAATATGTATTATTCTATTTATATCTTCTCTCCATCATTTGGTTCCATTTTGCGTAGAAATAATTGGGAAAAAATTTGTCCTACTAAGCATAAGATGATACATTGTATAATCTCACAATATTGGTTAAATTTTTCTTAGATCCTGTTAAATCCATTGCTTTTAAAAATTTACTTATTTGTGCCAATATATTTTTTTAACGAGGGTAGGTTCTCCTAATTTTTTTCAAATTTTATTTTGACATGTAACTCCTTCAATTAAATTTTTTCCAAAATCAACATTTTATCGATATAATTTGGCTTTAAATATTTTAAAGCTAACCTCTACATTTCCTAAGGCTAGGAATAATTTTAAAATTCATAAAAACCTGTTAAATAATTTTTCTCATTTTTATGAATTTTTTAGCCTTCTACATATTTTAAATAATTCAATTTAGCCAATTTTCTCTTAATTAGCTAAAATTCCCTAAAATTACAGAAAATTTCAAAATAAATTATTTTCATACTATTTTTATTTTTTAAATCTACTATCCTAAACTCTTTATTCTATTTTTCATAAATTTCTAAGAATTTTTAGGGATTTCAAACATAATTTCTAATTTTACCCTTTCTTGATTGAAATTTTTCAAAATGATGGTCAAATCATTCCCCAGGTTTCACTTCAAAAGTTATTTTTATCAATATTTCTACTATATTGCCTAGCCCTCAGTCAATCCTAAGTTTCTCATTTTTTGTGTTAGAATTAATAGGATATAACAAGGGGCTGCATTTTGTTTACTTGGAAAAATAGTGTTGATGTTCATATTCTTGACCTTGGCCCTTTCTTTTGTCATTTCTGTGTTAATAAGAATGGTATTTTTCCTTCTTGCTATATCTCCTTCATTTATGGACTACCCTGTCAAATTAGTTTTATGGAGTTGGATTGATTTTGTTAGTTGCAATATTGATTTGCTTTGGTTGCTACTTGAAGACTTTAATCAAATTCTATTTTGGATGATAAATCTAGGATGCAAGGCTCTTCCAGTGGTCAAACTAGCTTCTTGAAATGTCTTAATAATGCCAATTAATTAATATCACTTAACATGTCCAACTTTTACTTGGACTAATAACATATTCGGATAAGCTAATATCATATAAAGACTAGATGTGGCCTTTTGCAATTTTGAATGGCTTCAAGCTTTCCCATCCTCTCATGTCAACACTCTCTCACTTGATTTAGTCAAATTATTCCGAGCACTTATTCTAGTAATCAACCAAATATTTCAAACTCTATCTTATTCAAGTCATTATGTGAATAGAGGAACTTTTGATTTCAAAAGACAAAGGTATTTGAGTAATTCTTTCTTGCAAATGTTAAAGTATTCAAATAAAGCTGTCTTTAGAACTTAAGCTTATTTTTTCAAGTGATATTCAAGCTATTTCAAAAAGTTCACTAAAATCCTCTATTTGAACATGTATTCAAATAATTGAACCTTATTATTTGAAACACAACTTCCAGTTACATTTAAATTATTGAGTTTTGTAACATCCATTCTATTAACATCTTTAATATGCATTTGGAAGCACTATAGTTCAGGCGAATCATAAATTAAGCCCATAAATTAAAATCTTACATTTGATTCTTGGATTACTATTCATTTGGTATTTTTAGTTTTATTGTCTAATTTTGAAAAATTCATAACTAAATACAGAAAAATTGTATAAAGGCAATTCAAGTTCTCATTTAAAGCTCTTTCAATTCTCTACAGGAAAACAGATACTTATTGGCTCATTTACTTGCTCATTTAGTGTAAAAAAAAAAGCATGAAATGGTATTATTTATTTGGTCAAACAATGCTTTATATTTTTTCTGCCCAATCTTTGACAATTCATATCTCTCAACATTCACATCCACTTGTGGAGCTCCATCACTCATTTTAAAACTTAGGATGTGTAATAGTTGCTCATAAAATGCCATGGGCAAATTCAACCATTTACTCCCTTTCTTCTCAATCTCCAGTTTATGCGTTATTGTTAGATTATTCACTTTCTTACATGAATATAATTCAATTAAATCATCCCTTTTTCATTCATGTAGCTAATTAAACATGTATAAACCATGATCACTCATATATATATATGCCATCATCATCATCACACATAATTACGTTACATCATACATTATCATATTTGGAGAATTATGCATAACAATCATTAAATATAATTCTTCAACTTCTCTAGCACATTCCCTTTACCTTATCTCATACTATCTTCATTTCATGCTCTTATCATCTAATAGGATTGGATAAGGGAGGGTGAGATTCAAGAGAATTTCAGTAGCAAATGCACCACTCAAACATACATAGCATAGCTTGGCAATTATAACATGCCTGCAAGTTAACATCATAACATAATGATATGTTTAAAAACTATCATGCGTTATTTATAAAAACACATAGGCATATGGTGCATCTCTAACATAATCACATATATAAATATATCATTTCATAAAATCACATAAATAACAAACATGTCAATTCATACAAGCAAACACCAAGTATATAAGAGTACAGTCATACATGCTACCTTTTGCCTTTACATAACTTCTCTTGCTCCTCTTTCTTCTAACCTTCAAGATTGCTTAAACAACCTTTTAAATCCTCTTTCTTAATTCCTCATGGGCCTAAATACATGCGCACATCATTAATTGCTCTTGTTAGAGTCATGGTAGCAAGTAACCATTATAACTTGCTCTCTTAATCTTAGACTTAAACACTTTAAACTCTAATTTTTAGTTTCTTAATCAAACTATTCTAAATTATTTCTACATGCTATTCCTACATAATTTTTTTATGTAGAATCTTTTTTAAGCTCAAAATTAACAAAATCTACTCTTTCCATTTGGACCAACCTTCGCTAAACACTCAGGGTTTTAGGACAAAAGTTCCATTTTGATTTTTAATGCTTCCAAAAATCACTTCCTCATCTTTACCCCACACAATTTTTCATTTTGAACTCATTGGAGGCATCAAAATCATCAAGTTCCATTCCCATCTAAAATCCTAGGTTGGCTAAAACATATAAGAGAAAAGGGAAAGTTGGCTTCCTTCTATTTTCATCACCATATGCTTGATTAACATACTTTTCTACCTCTTAATCTTTAATCTAATTTCAATTAATTCTTTTCATGGCCTAATAAAAATTGAACAACACCTCTTCATTAAATTTCATGCTTCCAAGACCTATTAACATCATAATAAAACTTAGCAACATGTGCATGATTTCTTGGTTGTTCTTCTTCTTGAAAAATTTATTTTCCCCTACCTTTTAGCCTTCTTGGCTGAAAATCTTCATCAAATGAGAGGGAAAGGAGCATTTATACTTGGAAACATCAAATTGTATTAGAATGTGATTTCAAGTCCACCTTATTTGTAAAATTACCATTTAATCTCTTGATATTTGCCCTTAAACTTGCATGAAATTACATAGATGAGGTGGCATCCTTAGGACTTCACACATGGCATTTAACTTCATTGAATTCTCTTTTGTAATCCACTAATCATAATTTGTCACTTGTCTCATTTCTAGAAATATTATTATTTTATTCTTTTTTCATCATATGACTTCGAAAAATTTTAGCAATAAAAGGAGCTTAGGTGACACCATTCACATGAAGAAAAGTGGAAAGAATATGTTAAAATGATAGAACACCTAAAAAAAGGGGGTGAATTGGGTGATATTTAAAAATTTGAAGATTCAAAAATAATAATGCAAATGAAATAAGCTAAAGTTAGAAGAATTTCACAGAAGGAGTAGCGAGGGAAATTAGAACACAGTGAATTATACTGGTTTGGTCTAACCACTTGATCTATGTCTAGTCCTTAGAGTCCTTCTAAGAGTTTTACTACAATTTCTAATGCTTAATGGGCTCTTGGTGTCTTAGTATAATAATTGATACCTTTAAATCACTCTCCCTTACTTCTTGTAAGGATGTAACCCAATTAAAATCACCACAATCTTGAGGATCTCTCAAAGGAAGTAATGAATGCTTATTAACTTCTCTCTTCATAGAGTAATAGTAATGATAACTGAAGTTCAGAAAATTTCACTCAAAGAAACAATAAATTTAGTAGCGTGATAATTTGTTATTCTTTTTTACTCTATTGAATGCTTCATCTATTTATAGTTGATTTTTTTGTTAACCACCCATTAGACACAAAGGTTTGTAACCATTAGAAGGTTGGTGGCTTATAATAGTTGCAACATATTTAGTGTCTTTGATATAAGGTAAGCAAAATCATTTTTTTTGTTGAGCCATTAATCCTGTATTAACCATGCTTAAATATGTCATTAGTAAATTACAATATTAATAAGATTAAACAGATAATCATCATTAAAGTTTTAAACAAGTAATCTTCAAGTTATGAAATGAATCAATTAATTTAGATTGAAGAACTTTTCTCAATAAAGAACTCGTGAAACACCATTATTGATATCATTATCAAGAAATATTTAAGAGCATAAAAGTTGAAGAAAAGAAACCTGAGGTTTCTTATTGATAAACAAGTTTCTCAATAAGTTTATCAAGAAGTCACTTGAAAGAACTAAAAGAACTTGGAAGGTTTTTAGGATAACTTTATTGAGAAGCTTAGTGAGAATTGAAGAGACTTGTTTAGACAAAGCAATCAGGAGCTCAATCACTTTGTTGAGCAATACATTTCTCAATAACCTTGCAATGAAAGCTTTTCTTGATAACTTTATTGATAATCAAAGTGAATACTGTAATGAAGCCTTTTTTAGATAGAAGTAACAAAAAATTGAGTTACTTATCGAGAGATACATTTCTCTATAACATTGTCGATAATTGCTCTTCTCAATGATTTTATTAAGAAATAGAGAAACTTTGAATAAAGACCATTTATGAAATATGAAGGAAATCAAATTGCTTCTTGAGAAATTGGAAGAAAACTTTCTCAAATAATTTAGTTGACAACTGGATACAGAACTTCAAATAGATAATTTATATTCTTGAGAATTTTATCAACAAAATTGACTCTTGGAAAGAAACTCAATAACTCTTTAAATTTTGTTCAAGAAGTCGAGAACTTGAGTTGAAACTTAAGAAATACAAAACTAAAAAACCTTATCAAGAAACAAAAGACTAAAATTTTTTTGTGTTTTTAAAAAAATTCTAGAACTTGAGTAAGTTATTATGAAGATAGCTTTTTGATAACTTATCGAGAAGAAGAAGACTTAATAACTAAATTTTTGAGTTTTGAGAAGCCAATTTATAGAAACTCGATTAGGTTATTGAGAAAGTAGCTTATCGAAAACCTTATCAAGAAAGCTTCTTCAATATCAGTTCTTGATTATAGAAATAAGGCAAGCCATTCATCAAAGCATTTTAACCAAGAAATTGAGTGAATGAAGGGTGTCTATGTCATCATCAAAACATAGATATTTAACAGAATGAGATCAATTTATCTCTTAGCTCATATCGTAATGCCACCAAACAAAATTGCATTGTATAGACTTTCCTAAGTCTACCTTCCAAGAGGCTAAGATAATTGTCTTTTCACTTTTGTCCTATTGTTTAAAATATCTCTCACCATTTATGGATACACATGGCATAATAGTAAAGTGAATACGAAGGAAATGACATTGGAAGATTTGGGCTTTTTTTACAAAGCATCAAATTATTTTATATGATTATAAATTTAACCAATTTCTTTTTTATGCTTTCTAATTCCAAAATTTGTCCCTTTGGTCCACTAATTTCCTTTTATTATAAGACAATTCTTTATTTTTTCTCAAACTATAAGTGGGCTTGGAAGTATTTCTTTTTAAATTTCCCTAAAACTATCCTCATTTGGCATAATTAGGTTTTAAATATTTTTAAATCCAATTTTTTTCATCTCTTGAGGATCAAAACATTTTTATAAAATCATATTAATCCTCAAATAATTTATTTCCATTTTTATCCAATTATTTAGGGCCTCTTGTGTCTCAAATAAATGGATTTGGCTAAATATAACTTAATTAGGTAAAATTCCAAAAATATCATATATTTCTTATTTTAAACCTCAAATGGGCCTTAAAACATAATTTCCTATTTTTTGAATTTTTTTTTTGAAAATTTTGGATACATTTCCATTATTGCCTCTATCAATATGAAACTTTCATAATTATGATTTTGCCCCCTGCTTGGGTTTAACATCAAAATTCATCTTATTGAGGTTTCTAACATAACTTTTGGCTCATATTTATTTTCATTTCTCATACTCAACTCCTAAGGCTTTGTTGGAGTCTCTAACTTTATTCTTATCTTAGCCTAGAGAAACTTTCACTTCGCAGTTTAGTGCCTGAGAACTATTCCAATTTTTCATGACATTTCTCGGATTTCTGCTTAAAGGGACCTAGTAATTTGCTCATTTTAGGTTATTTCTTACATTCCTAGGTCCAAAATTTAGGATGCTAAAAGTTTTAAGAGTTCAACATATTTGTACTAATTTATTCGAGTAAAGCATAGAATAAAAGTTTATTTGAAGACTTATCCAAATATTGGTTCTTAAAATTATTAAAACGTTATTATTCAAACATGACTTTAGTCACTATTACAAAAGTTTATTTTGAACCTTATTCAAAATTTTGGCCAAAATAAAACCTTATTTAAAGTCTTCTTCAAGTCAAATAGCTTTGGTTTTCAATATTGAAATATTTCCAAATAAGCTGTAAACTACCTTACTTGAACATGTATTCGAGTCACCATCATTTTTAAGTTTAACTCCAAAGCATCTTTAAGTTAGAAATGTTTAACCTTTTGAAAATTAAATTCCTCATTCTAAATCTCACTTGAGTCATTAGTTTTTCACTCTTATTTGAAAACACACTCAAGTATATACTAGAGTCACATCATAAAAGTTTGCTATCAGATTTTACTCTGGATTTGATTACTTGATTTATTGTTATGATTCTTCAAGATAAAACTTTCTAGCATTGTGTTACAGGTTTTAAACATCTAATGGCTTGTTATGAAGATAATTAATTGTAAGATTAATGCTTAATCGATAAATGACATGCTAGGATTGAATTTTCATCAGAAGCATTAAATGCACTCAACTGTTACTAGCTACACTATCTAGGCTACCTCTACTCCAATGGAAACAATGTTATTGAGTCTAATGGATAGATTTGGAGATGAGCTATAAATAGAGGAAGCAATTAATAATGCAACCAAACAACTATGCTACCACTTTGTATGATCATTTACTCGTATTCATTATTCTATTACTCTGATTTTGATCCCATTTATGATGAATTACAAATTGACTATGATGCTTTACATTCTGAATTCCTAAGAATTGCAAAGGGGTTAGTAAGCTCCAAAAAAAAAAAAGTCACAGTCCTTAAGGAACAACTAAAGTAGAAAGATGAAGTTGCACAGTCATGTACAAAACTTGAAAGGAAGAACAACGAGCTAACTAGAACCTTGGAAAGGTTAACCAAAGAGAGTGAGATGCTCAAGGTGATTCTAGATGCTCAAAGATATACCTCTGACAAGTTTGGGCTTAGGTATGATTGGTATGCCATATTGTAGGGCTCTTAAAACAATAATTAAGCTAAATGCACTATAAGGCAACTAGCCCAGGTGTCAATCTCTTTAAGAAGCCAATTGCAAACTACTAGCTAAGTGTTAATTACAAGTCAACCAAGGGAAATGAATGGAAGGACTTAACTATTCTAAGCTAATATGTACTAACTATTGTTTATGATTTTTAGATTTATTGGGGAATAGATAATGGATGAATTGAATCTTCTTGATGATTGACTCAGCTAACATTTCACTTATATTGAGTTTACTTGAATCTAACTAAGCCAACACCATTAGTACCTAATTAATATTGTTAGCCACCTAATTGGTTAACTAGATAAAGTGCTTAGAGCTTAGCTTGAATTAGATTTGCAGAAAGTCAAAGCACTCCTATTCAAACCCAGACCCACAATTCAAATCAAGAGGAATCAATGACATAGAAGCTGTAACATTTGTCATTTTACCATCTTTAGGATGTATTTAGAAGCGCTATGGTTCAGTTGATTCATTAACTAAAGTCCATAAATTAAAATCTTTTATAATAGTGATTGGGTTACTATTTATTTAGTAACTTTAGTTTTATGGTCCAACTTTGAAAATTTTTAACTAAATGTAAAAAAAAAAAATGGTATGGTGGTGATTTAAATCTCCATTTAAAGCTCTTTTATTTCCCTATAGGGAAAAAAATACTCACTGGGTCTTTTACTTGTTCATTTATATAGAAAAATGCATGAAGTGATACTGTTCATATGGTTAACCAGTACTTTAAAGTTTTTCTGCCCTAAATTTAAGTAATCATAACTCTTTGCATACACATCCATTTTAAGTAATCCACTATCTGCTTTAAATCTAAGGATGTGTACTTATAATTCATAAAATATCATGGGCAGATTTGTTCATTTGCTTTAGTTTTACTTTATCTCAAATTCATAGCTCTATATTGGACATTTTATCTCGTTGAATATGATGAGTCATAAACATACCTAAACACGTATACAACCATTCCAACATTTCATAAGTCATTCTCTTGCATTATCTAACTTATTCTTACATGCTATTATCATCATTCATCATTACATAACATTATTTGGCTTGTCTAATCATACATCGATATATAGGGAGAATTACTACATAATATAACATAAGAAACATTTCCTCAATTCTCCCCTTTATTCTTTTAATCCACATCTTGTATTTCTCTTCCGTGCTGGTAATACCTATTATGGTTGGTTAAGGGAGGGTTAGATTTAGAAGAATCTTAGTAGCAATTATATCACTTAAACATATAAGGCATAGCTTGGCATCACAAACATGCCTGCAAACTTATTATTTCCATAACATATTGACATGTTTAAAAACCATCATGCATTAAATATAAAACATATAGGCCTATGACATGCTTTAAACATAATCACATACACAATACATGATTTCATATGGTCACATAAACATAACAAACATGTCATTCATGTAAGGAAACACCAAGCATATAAGAGTAAAGTAAAGTTTGCTACCTTATAACCTTTCAATCTTTCCTCTTGCTCTCTTTGCTTCCAACTATCAAGGTTGCTTAACCAACCTTTCCATTACTCTTCCTCGATCTCATATGGCCTTAATTACATCAACGCATCATGCTATTTACTTATTAGAGTCATGGAAACAAGTAACACCCATAACTTGCTAATTTGATCGTGTTGTTACACCTTAGAGTCAAATGCAAGAAATTAATAACCGAATCTAAGAGATGCAATATAGTAGTGCAATCCAGATCATGTATGCGTGGAGCCTTTATTGATGACCTAAGTTAGACTAAATGCCATCAAATGTAATGAAAATAGACCTAAACTACTATATTTTTGGAATTTTGATAAAATGATGATGGAATAGAAATGGATGATAGTGAGCCTCTTGAAAATAGATTTGTGCAATTATTATTCATAAAGGATAATGGGAATTTATTTTTACTAAGCTTCTTAAATGACAAACCTTAAATATCATTGAGTCCAATGTCTTAAGTCTTGGATCCAATCCTTAAGACATTGTTAAATCCTCTTAGTATGTGCTTGTTGAAACGCCTTTCTTAAACCCCTTTTAGTGCGTGTTCAAAAGCACTGCAGTTTAAGCTGTTCGCATAACAAGCTTGTAGATTGAAAGTTTGAAATTGATTACACTGATTACTATTCATTGGAAAATTCCATATTTTCGACCCAACTTTAAAAATTCATAACTAATTATAGAAAAATCATATTGAGATGGTTCAAAATTCTATTCAAAACTCTTTCAATTCTCTACAGGTTAAAAATATAAAACTGGACTTAACTCTTACCAATTTGTATAGTTAATTCTTTTCATGCTTATTACCATTCTATCAATGCACTAACCATTTCTATACATCCTAATGTTCAGTCTTACATGCTGATTGTACTATTTATCAACACATAATATCAATAGTGTGTTCATATTTTCATACATTAACCAAGAGAGGAAATCAATACATTAGAACCATAACCTTTTCTTTCAAATCTTCTCTTCTTTCTTAATACCATCTCTATTGTTCTTCTTTTTGCACATTATTACTTATATGTTTCTTGGCAACTCTTTTGATACTCTCTTTCTTACATGATATTGTGTGATTATTGAGTTAATTTGGATTTGTGTTGAACTAAGTGCATTAATTAATCCTAATACACACACTAAGTGAGCTTAATAGGATTTTATGAGATGGGTGGCTATTGATTAAGATCCTAGACTTAAAGGATACTTCAAGGTTTTTCATTTAGAAAACTTAATAATTTCCACTCCTAAAATCATTTTGAACTATGATTGCCAAAGATCCATTCTCAAAAGGTTTCATCAATTGTTTTCAACTTGTTTTCTATTCATTCCACTTTAATTCCCCAAAAATCCAAAAAGTACATTTACATTGCATTTCACCTTAGTTAATAGCTTTAATGAAAACCCTCAACTTTTTCCTATTCAATTTGCATTTTTATGGCATTTAGTTAACTTATGATCAATAACTAAGGCTCTGACAAGAGAAACGACCCAGGATTGCACCCTATAGTGCAATCCTTGGATTAATTTTGTATTTAACCCCAAGACACTAAGCAAATGGTTAAATCAAGTAGCTTGTCCTTTTCAAGCTAATTTTGGCACTTCTATGCCTAAAATCCTAGATGTTACGCTTGTGTCAATGCATTAGGTTCAATTAAAACCCTTTTGCTCCAAAACAACTAACATGATCATGCTGAATAAAAAGGAAGCAAGTAGTCAAAACAGAATATATATACAATCACATATATTGCTAAGCACAAAATCCTCACTAACCAATCCAAAACATAAATTAATCATCCAACAGTGATTGCAATCATAATCAAAGAGTTTGACTACAAATTACTATTCTTAAGACCTAGAAAATCATGAGCCTATAGCTAAACTAAGGATAAAACAAGAAAACTCCCTTACTGA
Organism: Neltuma alba; assembly: GCF_004799145.2. Taxonomy (NCBI): domain Eukaryota; kingdom Viridiplantae; phylum Streptophyta; class Magnoliopsida; order Fabales; family Fabaceae; genus Neltuma; species Neltuma alba. Next base: position 578,810 of record NW_021632496.1, read on the forward strand.
GTTGGGAAAATCAAGCACTATCTTCTATCTTGAAGAAGATGGAACCCTAGCAGCTTCAAGAATAGCTCCAATCGGAGTGAAATCGTCAATCATATAGCTAGGAGTAGAGGAAAATGAGATGGAATGAAGGAAAAGTAAAAGAAATGGATGGGTAAGAAGGTCGAGATGGAGAGGCAAGAAGATGAGTGAAAAGAGATGTATGAGATGAGAGAATGGAGTGTTTATTTGAAAATAGGGTTTCTAGATGTTTAGGGGGCCGAAATGAGTCAGATCTAGTAACTGGGTACTCTATTTTTGTACTCAGGATTCGAATCTGGTTTACTAATATGAGGACTTCACTGTGGTGCAAAAGAATGTTTATTATAGTGACACTGTCCTAAGGCAAGTAAGGGAGTTCTGGAATTGCAAATCATGTTGTGGTAAGAAGGAAAGTTGGTCGCAGTGAAGCTATTTGGAGGGGAATTCTTGCAAAATTTTTGCACGGTTGCTACGGTGAAGAAGAAATGTGAAACATCGTTCTTTAAACCCCCTTTAGTATGCATTTAGAAGCATTACGGTGAAAGCAACTCATGAAACAAGCCCGTAGATTGAAAATTTACAATTGGTTCTCAGGTTACGATTCACTGGTTAAATTGTAGATTTTTAGTCCAACTTTGAAAAATCATAACTAATTATAGAAAAATTACATTAAGGTGGTTCAAAATTCTATTTAAAGCTTTTTTAGTTTTCTATAGGGAAAAAATATAAAGCATCTTAGCACACACATCCATTTTAACTGATCTGTCACTTGTTCGAAAGCTCATGATGTGTACTTTAACCATGCCAAATTTCATGGGTAGAATGAATTGTTTACCTCACTTTTAGTCTGTCACTTTCATGGCTCCTTTAGTATTGCTTTATCTTCATAACTTGTATTAATAACTCATGTTTAATTCTTTCCATGCATAATCCCATGATTTGCTTAATCACATCATGGGTAGAATGAATCGTCCACCTCACTTTTAGTCTGTCACTATTTCATGGCTCCTTTAATGTTGCTTTATCTTCATAACTTGTATTAACAACTCATGTTTAACTCTTTCCGTGCATAATCCCATAATTTGCTTAATCACATCATGGTAACACAAACTAAATAACACATATACGTTTAAACAAGTAAGAAAGCAATCAAATTATGAGTTCAATACTACCTCTTACTTAACTATATATTTCAGCCTCCTTCAATATTTGGTGCTTCTCTTTGTTTTCTTGCACAATGGCTATCAATGCAAGTATAAACACATTCCATATACCAATAATTGAACCATAAACACCAGTACTGAAAAATAAACTCATATAAACCCTTTTTCCCTTGCTTTTTAACATAATTGTTTCCTCTTTGTTTCAACCCATCTCTTGGGCCATTCCTATACAATTTTTCATAAGGAATCCAAATATCAAATCAAATTTAACAAAATCACACTCCATCCCTTTCAACTTGATTTGGCCGAATAGGGTAAATTTAGGGTCCTTAGTTTTCATTTTTGATTCCAATGATTTTAAACACTTTTTCTTGATATTTCCTTATACAAAAACACCTTTTAAACTCACTAGAATCATCAAATCACATTGAAACAATCTTTAGCTTCAAGAACTAGAGGTGGCCGAATAAGCCTCCTTAAACCCTAACTTTGGTTTTCTTCCAAAATTCTATTCAAACATCAATCAAACATGCTATTCCAAGCTAATATTCATGGTTTCTATCATTCCCTAATGTTTCCTCATAGCGATCGAAATTGGATAGCATGGTGGCTTGGATTTTTCCATAAAATTTCAACCAAAACAACCCTTAAATCTTACCAAAATCAAGCTTAGATATACGTCAATGGATTCTTGCTTGAAACTTGATGATTTTCCCTTGCTTTGAAAGGTTTCAGGTGCTGTTTAAGATTGAGATTTTGATTGGACAGAATTTCCCCTCTTTTTCTGTATTTAGCTGAACTTCACATATTTAGGGGGTATTTATAGACCTCACAAGTTGACCTTAACCTCCTCTAAATGGCCTCATTTTCTACCCCTTAAGGGGACATGTGTCCCTCTTCTTAACCTTTGAATTTCAGCTTATGCCAAGTGTCCCTTGTTCTTATTTTTTTAATATATTTTGGGCTTAAATTGGGCTTGAACTCTCTTAATAATTGGGACTATGGGCTGCATGAATTTGTTGGGCTGCCTTGGCCCAAATGAAGTCTAAAACTGATTAGAAAGGAAAGAGAAGTATGGCTCAATCACAAATTATCAATTTCTAACCAAAACTCACAATATTGGTTACTATTTCCAAAAATACTTTTGGGCATCCAAAAATTTGATTCTCTCCATCAAAAATTTCTTTTTAATATAGGTAAGTCCCTTAAAATTTTTTAGAATTTATCTTAACCTCTTAACTATTTATTTTGAATTTTCTCTGAAATCGGGCTTTATTAATAAGATTTCGGTTATAAAGATTCTAAAATTAATTCCTTTACTTCCAGAGCTTAAAAATAATTTTATAAACTCAAATAAATCCTTAAATAATTTTTTCAGAATTATTGAGACCTCTGCATATTTAAAATAATTATTTCTAGTTAATTTTTTACTATTTTTCCTGAAAACCCTTTGTTTATAGAAAATTATGTAATAAGTTATTTTCATTCTATTTCCACCTGCAGTGTCACATCTAGTAATAGGATAATTAGAAATAAGAAATATTTCTAAATAATTAAGGGTCAAAAATGTAAAGGAGAAATAGAAGAATTGTGGTGAAAAATGATTGTGATAATTTTCCAAGCCAATTATGAAAATTTGACTAATTAAGAAAAATTGGTCAAAAATAATTATGGCAAAATATTTTCAAGTCTTAGAAAATTAATAAAAAATAATGATAATATCCTTTGAGAATTATATGGGATTATAAAATTAGTTTCATGACCAAATTACCCTTAGAGAAATTATAAAGGAATTTAAGGTAATTTAGCCTAATTTAAGGGCTTTTATTTGGAAAATTCTAAATAAATATTTTTAAGGAGGATGAAATCCCAAGAAAATTCCTATGATATCCCAAGAATTATAAAAGATTATGGAATTAAAAGAAGACCCTCAAGTATCCAAGATTTTTCCCAATTCCTTTGGAAAATGGAAAAATTAATAAGGAGAAGGGAATTAGTTTTTCTTTTTATTTAATTATTAGGAAATTAATTTTGAGACAAAGAGGATAATTTGGGAAGATAAAAATGTGGAGAATAGATTATGGATCTGACAAAAAATAATTACAGAGGCCAGAATACTGTAATTATAGAAAAGAAATTAAACCCGGAGTTAAAGGGCACTGATAAAGCAAAACTAGAGTCTTGCAATTCAAATGGTTCACATTTAGCCATGTGTCAAGCCCCTAATAGAGAGGATTTGAATTTGACAAGTGTCACTCCTCAAATGGAGAGGATTTTGACTTTTGGTAATTAATTTCATTTGGATTTAGTTAATTATGAAAGAGAAGGCAAGATTAAAGGGGGTAATGACACTTGGCTTTACATTTATGATGGTGGTTGGGATATTTTTGGTTCATTAAAGGAGCACTCCTCCCCCTAAATCTAATTAGTGTTTCGGCCAAGAGGAACCAAGAGGGAAAAGGAAGAACTTCAAGGAGAAACCAAGGAGAAAGGCATCAACTTCAAACATACAAGTGAGAATCAAGGTTAGTTTTTGGTTCCAAATGGTTCCTTGTCTTGTTTGCTTGCTTTGTATGATTGGAATGCGAGGGTTCCGCCTGAGCGGATTGAGGAAAGATTGATTCTTTGACTCATAATACCACTCCATGGGGGGCTTCTATCGAACGTTTTCTGACTTATTTGATTTGTCTTGTTAATGGAGCTGGCCGAAACAATATATGGTAAGGGAAAAAGTTTTGTTGGTCCAACATATTAGAACACTTCAAAGAATGATAGATCCTAGTGGTTACAAGTGGTTGTGGGTTGTTTTTGAAGCGTTTTCTTTGATGTTTCTCTTAAGGTTCAGTTCAGCCAAGATAATAAATGGACCCTAGGATGAGTTTTTAATGTTTTGATACTTCCATTGTGTTCAAAATGAAAAATAGTGTAGGATAAACCTAAAGAACAAAGGTTAGAAGGATTAAAGCTAAATGTGTAATTTTTAGAAAATGAACCATATTGGCTTGATCAAGCTGAAACTGGAAGAAGGAGTTTTATTTTCTTAAATCCAAGCACAAATTTGAAATCTACATGAAAAACTATATAGGAAAAGGTCAAGAAGGAATTTTTAGGGTTTATGGAAACAAACTCTAAAATTTTAAAAACAAAGGTAGAAGCTTTAAGGGACAAAGGTTGTCCTTGAGTTATGTTGTTGATTTTTATATGAAATGGTTGATGATTCTTGCTGCCCTTTTTTTGCCATGTTAGGGTTGGCATTTGTGGAAGCAAGAAAGAAGAACAAGAAAATCAAAGAGCGTTGGATCAAGGTAGTTTAATTAGCCATTAATGTTGACTTTGCATTGTTATTTATGGCATGAATGCTTGCTATTATATGGTTGAACTATGATGTTTGTGATATGGTTGCTCCTTGCATTTGTTGTCATGGCCTTGCATGTTGAGGTTGCCTATTTATAAGAAGATTAGTTCTCCTATGATAGCCAATGTTGAAATGCTTTATAATGATGCATGTTGATGTTTTAGTTGATTGATCTTGCTATTGGGATTTCTTAAAATCTCATCCCCCAAATACAATCTAACATTTTAGGGCTTGAAACTTCTAAGGACAAGTTGTAGATTGAAGGTTAAATTTATGGAGTCAAACCATAAAAATTCATGGGTTTTTGGTTATGTAAATATTCAGCTGGACAGTGCTATAAACCTACTGACACCGCCAACTTTGAACGATGTTTTGATTAAGTTTCTGAAAGCTTTTAATCACAAAATTTGGTATGATTGTAGATCACATTCTGAGCTTCATTTTTGATACTAACACGTTAAAAATGTCCAGTTATATGATTTTTAATGATTTTTCAAAGTTAAGGCTCAGAATCTGGAAAAAGGGTGTTTGCCAAATGGACAAAGGTGACTTCCACAAAAACCTGATACATTTTAAAATAGAATTGGTTCACAAGATTATTTTTTCTTAAAATAGCATTCAAAGATATTTTTATAGAATTTTGAACCACTCCATTTCGATTTTTCTAGATTAAGTTATGAATTTTTGAAGTTGGGTAAGAAAACTGGATTTTTACCTGATGAACAGTAAAAATTTGAAAATCAGTGTTTTTGTGACAAAATTGAGCCCAAGACCATCCAATGTGGTTCAAAATGGTTTTAATTAAACCCTAAGTGGATCCGATAGTAAGGTGTGACATCCAAGGCCTAAAATAAGGTTCTAAAACCTCTAGTTTATCTTTTTACTATTTTTTTGAAGATTTTCTAGAATTTTTCTTAAATTTTTCCATTTTGCCCTTCCTGGATTGATAATTTCAAAAATATCAGTTGAACCTAGTCTGGATTTTATGTCGTGCATGGCTTTTTTAGCCAGTCTACTTTTCCTATTGGCCCTTGGCTTAATTTTTTATTCCTATTATCAGGGTTAAATTTTATAAGATGTGATATTTTCTCCCCTCTTAAATAAATTTCACCCTCAAAATTTTAAAATGTACCTTATCTAAAGAGCTCTGGGCAACTGTTCTTCATGCCATCTTCCTATTCCTAGGTTGCATCTTGTGTTAAACCTTTCCAAATCACCTTGACCATTGGAAATTGGAATGGACGTATTTCGCAGCTGCTTAATTTGTCGATCTATGATCTTCGATGGTTTTACCTCGAATGTCAAGTTGTCTTTGTCACATCCCAACAATTTTATCCGGACATAGAGAGCTAAAAATTTGAATGAGGGCCAATATAGAAAGTAGATAGAGGAATGAAATAACGTTTGATGTGAAACCTTGATAGGACCCGACTGACATTTTTCAGAATTTTCGGTCTAGGAAGGGCAAAACAGAAAAATTTAACAAAAAATCCAAAAAACATCCCCAAAAAAAAGTAAAAATAGGAATTAGAGGTTTTGGAATCTCGATGGAGGCCCTAAAGGTGAAAACTATGTAATGAGTTATTATGGAATTTCCCGAATACGAAGGTTTTTTGGGAAAAATAGTAAAAAAAATTAGAGGAAAATAATTATTTTAAATGGTTAGAGGCCTCAATAATTCTGGAAGAAATATGGATTAATTATATAAATATTTTTTTGAATTTATAAAATTGGTTTTAGCCCTTGGAAGCAAAGGAATTAATTTTTGAGAATTTATTTCCTGCAGTTTTACTAATAGAGGCCTAATCGGGAAAAATTCAAAATAAATAGTTAGAAGTGGAGAAAAATTTTAAAAATTTTCAAATCATATCCTTATATTAAAAAGGGATTTTTCATAAAGAGAAATAAATTTTTGAAGGCTTAGAAAAATTATGGAATGTTACTAGTGAATAGTAACTAATAAAGTTTCAAAATGGTTTGGGATTATGATTTGGTTTGTGGGCTATCTTTTTAAGTCATCCTAAACCATAAGTGGGCTCCATATTGGGCTTGGAGAAGGCCTAATTTCATATAGTTTATGGACCCTTGAATTAAATGGAAATAAAACCTATTTTTTATGCAAAAATCTTGGAATATTCTAGCAAATGGACATATGGCTTGATCTAAATGTTTCTTACACTTGATGGCAGCCAAGTGCCCCTCTTAGGTGGTACTTTGGTCATCCAAAATGAGAAAAAAATGACAGAATATTTTGCCTATAAATACCCCCTCAAAATACCAAAAATAGGTAGAAATTGGGAAAACCAACGGGAGGTTCTGTCCATTTGAATTCCAAATTTGTGGACTGAAATTCTTGAGTGATTTGGGGTAAGGAATTAGCAAGCTTTTGTCAAGGAATCATCAAGGTATGTCTAAGCCTTGCTATAGCTAAGATTAACGCTTGTCTTGGTTAGGTTTTTGCATAAAAATCCAAGGAGAAATGCTTCCCCAAGTTGGTTTGAAAGCTTGGCCATTATGGAAGGATAGAAACCTTAAATATAATGTGGAATAACCATGCTTAAGTGGTATATGGATTAATTTTTGGAAGAAAACCAACTTAGGATTTTGTATACACCAATTCAGATAAAGGGGGTTTGTTGTATAGGAGTTTGTTTTGTTGTGATTTGATGATTCCAATAGGTTTAAAATGTATTTTTGTATAGGAATATAATAAAGGAAAGTGTTTAAAATCATTGGAATCAAAATAGAATTTTTGGAACACTTATACCCCCTATTCGGCCAAAACAGTTTGAAGGGGAAGGAGTTTGATTCTTAAAAATTGGATTAGATATTTGAATTCTACATAAAAAATTGTATAGGAATGAGCTAAGAGGTTATTGAATTCAAAGGAAGAATAATTTTGTTAAAAATCAAAGAAAAATGGCGAAATTAAGTAGGTTCATGGTTAAGTAGTATATTCAAGTTGTATAATTGTTAATGGGGATTGCAATTATACTTGAATTGATAGTTTTTGTGGGAAGAACACAAGGAGATGATATTTCCCTCAAGGCGGCCAAAATTACCCAACCATTGAAAGATAGCATTGAATTATAATTTGATTGTTTATCTTGCTTGTTTAATGTGATTATGTTGGTTGCTTGAATTGAGGAACTTATGTGGTGGTAATTGTTCATTTAGTGACATTTGATTGTACTAGCCAAATGTATAGAAACATGTCAATGTGAAAGTGTTGATGTTCCTCTTTTGGCATGATGCAATATGTGATTTTATGTGACTTGAGAATGTCTTGAAGTTTTATAACATGTCAGATTATGCCTTGCTTGATTTGCATGATGATTATAGTTCATTGCTACTGAGACTTCTATGAAATCTCATTCTCACCTATGTTAAGTTATGTATCAAATAGGAAGTAGCTCATCCTTGGACAAGGATAAGGAATTGGTGTTGGGCTAAAGGAGCATTATGGATTTTGTGATGATATATGAACAAATGTATATTTTGGTGAACTCTATGATGAGGTTGTAATAAATTTTAGACAATGCCCTTTTTGTATCCATGTTAATATAATGTGCTTTGATACTGGAAATATGGATGATGGAATGCTTGATTGGTATAGAACATGGAAAAAGAAAAGGAATTCAAGAAATAATGAATTAGGGGATAAAAATGCCTAAAATAGGGGTAATCTTGTGTCATATAAAATAATGAGCAAATGGATGAATTTAGACTTGAAATTTGGCAGCCTTATAGACCTCATTTTCAGCTTTAAAAAAAATGGTAAATCACTATTAGAGTTTGTTGCTAAGAGATATGCCCTTCCAAAGTTTGGCTAAAATATTAGAAATTTGAAAATTGACCAAATGAATAGTGCAACTTGTTGGATTTTTTGGCTCTGTTACAAATGGATATGAGGCCAATGAGTATTATTTCCTTATAGAAGGCATGGAAAGCTTTAAATAGAAGTTAGAACCACTTAGTTTTGATTTTTCTATATTTAGTTATGAATTTTTAAATTTGGCCCAAAATGCTATAAACAATGAATAGTAAACCGAAAATGAAATTTTCAAATTTGAATTTTTCTCATATCTAAGACCTATAATGATCCTAAAAGTTCTAATTGCTATATAGTAAGGTAATAAAGGAGGTGTGACACTTTTTGGTATCAAAGCCAAGGTTATGGCTCTGTATAGTTGCACTTTGTTGATTAATATGTGTTGTGAAATGTGGTTGAAGGTTTATATTAGTTGTTATTTATTGTTTATGAATTGGATTGCTTTGGTTGGATGGTGCATTATAGATTAAGTATAGGGAAGGCAATGGCCTATTGTGAAAATAGTGATTTCGGGGAGACAATAAATTAAAGGATGCCAGGGGAGTCATACCCGGAATGATACCACCCACATATTGAGGACCTTGATGATCCTACTCCACCACGAGGGTATTATTAGTTCCTAAGTGAAATAGAGGATATCTACTCTGAGGAGGACTCAAATGAGATTATACATCTCTATGATGGTGATACCCAAAGTGCCACGAGGCCTAGATTTAACCCAGATGAAGCAGGCCCCAGTACGATTAGGGCAATGCCTATTAGGACCGTGAGACTGAAGCAGATCAAGGTTAAAGACCTGCTAATATAGAAAAGACCTTTATTGGTAAAGAAAGAATCTAGAGACTACAATGACATCTTTCAGGAATTCATCGAGCTGGGAAGAATATTGACCAGACCCAAAATCAGTATGCGGCCACCTATTTAGATTATTTCTATTATCTGAGGCTATTGCACAATGAAATACTTGAGGAGGGTCAATACATAGATGATACTCTCCGGTGTCGAATATTAATGGATACACTACTAACTACCCAGGTCTGGCAGGAGCAGCTCTAAAAGCTTTGTACATCCTTTATGTCACACTTTTGATCAGTTGTTGGATGGCTTAGAGCTTTTTGTGGCTACTTTATTTCCTTTCTTTGCTTTTGTAATGTAAATTAGGATAACTGTAGGATACGAATGTGATGGGCTGTGAACAAATATTTTGCTGATTATGCTTTATGTATATGAGTAGAAAAGCAATATAAATTATCTTTTATGTAAAGTGATAATTCTATTCCCCTTGTAGTTAAGAAGAAACAACGAAATGGTAAGAACAAGACGATGATCTAGAATGAGGGGAGAATCATTAAGACCCCCTATTGATCCAATAGAAAGGATTATGGAGAGATTAGAGGAACTGTAGAGAAGTATGGTTAAGATAGAAGCAACTCAAGCCAGACAAGAACAAGAAAGAGATACTGCTATATCTACAGTAGCAACAGCAGCACTGGCATAGTTACAATAACCTGGACAAGGTACAGCTGGGACAGCCCAACCCACTCAACAAGCACACCAACAATAATAGGACACAGCTCCTGTAAGACCTCAACTTGCTACAAAACTTGATACATTGCAGCAGTGGATTGTTAGATTTGGTAAACAGCACCCTCTAGCTTTTGAGGGGACTTTTGACGTGCAAGTGGCTGAGGACTGCATAACTTGGCTAGAAAAGATTTTTAATATCTTGGAGTGCCTATCTAAGAGGAAGGCTCAGATGGCAATATATAAGCTGGAAGGGGAAGCAGACAGATGGTGAAGGAACATAGAACTAGTCCTTTGAGCAAATGAAAAACTCATTACTTAGAAAGTTTTCAAAGAAGAATTTTTCCTAAAGTATTTTTCTCACTCCATCAGGGATGAGAAGGAGGCGGACTTCCTTACTATTAAGTAGGCAGTGAGTAAACCCTTTGATGAGTACTTAGCCAGGTACATCAAGTTATCTAGGTACTCTACTTTTCTCCAGCATATGAATGGCGAGCGTTAGTTTACTAAAAAGATGATTAGAGGGTTAAAGCCCGGATTAAGAGAAAAGGTGGCCCCACTGCAACTTGAAGTTTTCAATAAAGCAGTAGAAGTTTGCCACATCATTGAGAATAACCAAAATCACATTGAACTGGCTATGGCAACCCGGAGAGTCGAGAAGCTAGGTAAAAGCGGGTTAGGAATGCACCTCCTTAAATGGCACTTGGAAAAGGAGGAGGTTCAACTAGAACAAGAGGTCGAGGTGAGGGGCCTGACGAGGAGGTACGGAAAATGTTCACCAAGGACAAGAGTGTGAGCATTATGGCAGGAATTAGGTCAGAACGTGTGCTACAGATGCGGAAGACCCAAACATTTTACCAGGGAGTGGCTGTAAAGTGCTGACAGTATAGGTAGGCCTCAGGCTCAAGGCAAGGTGTTCGCTTTAAATATAGATCTAAGGTACAGTTACTGTGAATGGTTACCTTGCAGATGCATTATTTGGCTCAGGTACCAGCCACTCGTTTATATCATATGATTGCACTAGGTACTTAGCTCTTGCTGTCAACACATTGCTGTATGACTTGTGTGTTTCCACTCCCACTTGAACTAAAATTCTAACTTCTGCTGTTTGTTTGAATTGCATTGTTTGGTATGCCCATTGTTGCACTATGTTAGACCTTATATGTATGCCTTTTTGTGATATTGATATTATCCTTGGCTTGAGTTGGTTATCTTCACAAAATATCCTCCTTGATTGCAAAAACAAAACATTAATCCTTCCTACCCAAGAGTTGACCCCTCAAATAGAAGTAAGATTGAGAGTGATTACAGCGACTTAGGCAGATAAGTGGTTGAGATAGGGTTGCCAAGGTTATATAATATTCTTCTCGGTGAAGGCAGAGATTAAGGAAAGCATTTCAGATACACCAATGGTATGTGATTACCCCGAGGTCTTTCCAATAGAGTTCAATAGATTTCCACTTGAACGGGAAATAGAATTTGCCATCGATTTGGTACCTGGAACAAATCTGATCTCAAAAGCTCCCTATCAAATGACTCCAAATGAAATAGCAGAACTGAAAAAGCAATCAGAGGAGCTATTGCAGAAACGTTTCTTATGCCCTAGTATATCTTTATGGGGCGTACCAGTGTTGTTCGTAAAGAAGAAGAATAATAGCCTGAGATTGTGTATAGACTACCAGGAACTGAATAAAGTCATAATCAAGAATAAGTACCCATTATCTCATATTGATGATTTGTTAGACCAGTTGGCAGGAGCCACTGTATTCTTAAAGATTGACTTCAGGTCAGGTTATTATCAGTTGAGGATCAAGGCAGAAGATATTCTAAAGACTGCCTTTTGGATAAGGTACGGGCATTACGAATTTTTAGTGATGCCATTTCGGTTGACGAACGTACCTGCAATATTCATGGATTATATGAACAGAATCTTTCAACCGTATTTGGATCAGTTAGTGGTAGTATTCATTGATGATATCCTGGTGTATTCTAAATCACCAAAGGAACATGAACAGTATTGCGGATTGTATTAAGCACATTATGAGAGAAGCAATTATATGCTAAATTGAGTAAATGTGAATTCTGGTTAAATGAGGTTAAATTCTTGGGTCATGTAATTACCTGAGAAGGAGTGGCAATGGACCTAAGTAAGGTAGAAACCGTGTTGAATTGGGAATGGCCTAAGACAATAATGGAGGTTAGAATCTTTCTACGACTAGCAGGTTACTACAGAAGGTTCATACGAGATTTCTCCAGATTGTGCTATTACTGGCTAAGCTCACATGAAAGAATCAACTATTTAGCTAGGATGCTAAGTGTGAGGCTAGTTTCTAAGAGTTGAAACAGAAGTTGACCTCGACTCCTGTGCCAATAATCCCTGATCCTACATTGACATATGTGATATATACAAACGCAAGCAAGCAAGGATTGGGATGTGTGCTAATGCAATAGGGTCGAGTGGTTGCTTATGCCTCATGACAGTTAAAGACTCATGAAGAAAATTATCCCATGCATGACCTCGAGCTAGTGGTGATCATATACGCTTTGAAGATCTTGAGACATTATCTATATGGAGCAACTATAGAATTGTATTGCGATCGTAAGAGCCTCAAGTACTTGTAAGACCAGAAAGAAATCACTATGAGACAAGAAGATGGATGGAATTACTCAAGGATTATGATTATGAGATAAAATACCATCCAGGAAAGGCAAATATAGTAGTAGATGCATTAAGCTGAAAGATAGTACAGGTGGCGTCATTAATGATAAAGGAACAAGAACTAATTGAAAATATCCGAGACTAGAATCTCACTGGCTAGATACACAAATCATGGAACAAATAAGAGAGGCCCAACAGAGAGATCAACTGGCCGATATTCTTAAAGCTAAGGTGCTGAGAAATGAGACACAGGACCATGAAATAACTCCATAAAGAATTATGAAATACAAGGGTAGAACTTATATTCCCCTAAAAGCAGAGGTTAAGGGACAAATCCTAAAGGAGGCACATAATCGCTGATACATCATACATCCAGGCATGACCTAGATGTATCGGGACCTTAAAGAATCATTTTGGTGGCCTGGTATGAAGAAAGATGTGACAGACTATGTGTCAAGGTGCCTCACTTGTCAAAAGGTAAAAGTAGAACATCAGAAGCTGTTAGGGCCCTTACAACAAATCAAAATGATTCGGTAGAGACTACTTACGACATAAACCAGAGAGAAGAGCTATGCCGATGTACGAAGAAAGCTTATGGAATTTGAAGTTGGAGACCATGTTTTTCTAAAAGTATCTCCGACTACCGGTGTAGGAAGGTTGATTAAGGCTTGTAAGTTGACACCTAAGTTCATAGGATCCTTCCAAATTTTGTCAAGAGTAGGCTTGGTAGCATACAAATTGGCCTTACCCCCTAATCTTTGCGAGACTCATGACGTCTTCCATGTCTCTCAATTGAAGAAATACCAGCCAGATCCCTCTCTCATCTTAGAATATGAGGACATAGAGTTGCAAGACAACCTCATTTTTGAGGTAAACTTGGTAACAAAAGGTGATTAACGAGTTAAGCAGCTACAGAATAAGACTATTCTAATGGTTAAAGTGATCTGGAGGGATCTAACTCAGGAAGAGGCCACTTGGGATAAGGAAGACGATATGAAAACCAGATACCCTGAATTATTCATATAAGGTATGTTTCTAAATTTTAAGGACGAAATTTATTTAAAAAGGAGCAGAATTATCACATCCAAACAATTTCATCTGGACATAGAGAGCTAAAAATTCAAATGAGGGCCAATATAGAAAGTAGATAGAGGAATGAAACAACTTGTGATGTGAAACCCCGATAGGACTTGTGTTGGCATTTTCAAAATTTTCGGTTTAGGAAGGACAAAATGAAAAAATTTGAGAAAAATTCCAGAAAATCCCTAGAAAATAGTAAAAATGTGAATTAGAGGTTTTCAAACCTTGATGGAGGCATTAAAGATGAAAAACATGTGAAAATAAAATATTATGGAATTTCTCAAATACAAAGGTTTTTCAGGAAAAATAGTGAAAAACCGGAAGAAAAATAATTATTTTAAATAGTTAGAGTCTTAATAATTTTGAAAAAAATATGGATTAATTATATAAATATTTTTTTGAATTTATAAAATTAGTTTTAGGCCTTGAAAGCATAGGAATTAATTTTTGAGAATTTATTTCCCACAGTCTTAACCGATAGAGTCCTAATTGGGGAAAATTCAAAATAAATAGCTAGAAGTGGAGAAAACTCCTAAATTTTTTTTGATCATATCCTTATATTAAAAATGGATTTTTCATGAAGAGAAATGAATTTTTAAAGGTCTAGAAAAGTTATAGAATGTTATTAGTGAATAGTAACCGAAAAAGTTTCACAATGGTTTAGGATTGTGATTTGGTTTTTAGGCCATCCTAAACCATAAGTGGCCCCTACATTAGCCCTAGAGAAAGCCCAATTTCCTGAAGTTTCTCAATCCTTTATCATACCTTACTTCTAAAATGATTTAGAGTTCAATTAGAACTATTTTAGACCACATTGGATGGTCTTGAGCTCAAAAATCTCATTTAGGACATTACTTTTCAAAAATTACTATTCACTGTGCCTTTTTTAGATTTCATGTCTAACTTTGAAAAATCATAACTAATTTTATAAAAATTGTATAGAGGTATTCTAAAATTTTACAGAAAGCTCTTTCAATGCTTTTTAAGGGAAAAAATCCAATTGGATTTATCTTTGGCCAATTCATATAGTTTAATCAATAAAAATTACTGTTCATTTGGTAAAATCTAGAACTTTTAGATTCTGTACCTCAACTTTGGAAATTGTATCCCCTTATGTATATATCCAATTGAGGTGATCTACCTCTTATTTTAAAGCTTGGGAAGTGTAATATAAGTCTACCAAATTTCATGGCTTAACTCATTCATTTGATAGGTCAAACTAGAGCTCGAAACTGATTGCTCTATGACCTACGTTTTATCCCTTAACCACTCTTTACTTTAATTCTTTTTATTTCTTTGACATACATAACTTGGATTTACTTTTTCCCAATCATTCTCATACATTTCATTCATGCCATAAGTATTCTACGCACATAAATTGTATCAAGGCATTCATAAACATAATTTACAAAGTAGGAGAATTATACATTGAATATAATCTCATTCATTAACATCAATAATTCTCCACTTTCTTCTCCTTGCTTCTTATGCCATTATTGCCGATCATTGATTGACCTAAATGGTTGGTTAGGGAGGGATGAGATTTGGGGGAATCTCAGTAGCAAACATTATCACATACATGCACAAGATGGATGCTAATGTATGGTATATAATTTTCCATAAACTTAAGTTAACTAGTGACATGCCATCATGCTTTATGTTTGGTATGAAAATGCATGGCCATGGAAACATATTAAAAACAGAAGTTTTAATGACAATCATCATATCACAACATCATTCAAGCATCAACAGATACAAACCAACACATAAGCATATCACATCAAGCACAAAAGGGTAAGTTCACTACTTTGTACCTCAAGCTTTCCTCTTGCTTTTCCTTTAATTCCCTTGACTTCCCAACCATGTGGACATTCAATCAACATCACCAAACATCCTCTTAGATATTCTAAGGTCCTAAATATAATCATATTGATCACATAATCCATTAGGACTAAGGGATTACATAAAGTTCAAGACTAACTTTCTTGAACTTAACCCTTTTCTCTTAATTTTTTGGATTAATGTTTTAGCTTTGTAAAAATTGTTCTCTTAGGCCAATCCTATACAATTTTACCCAAGGAATCCAAATATCCACTTAGATTTATGAAAATCTAACTCCTTCCTACAAAAATCAGTTTGGCCGAATGGGGGGGGTTCATAACTCTAAAAATTCTCACTTTAATTTTAATGCTTCCAATGCTTGTTCTTTAGGTTTACCCTACATCATTTTCCATTTTAAACACAATGAAAGCTTCAAAACTATGAAAAAATCATCCTAGGGTATAGATCATGAAGTGGTCGAACATTACCTTTTATGAACTAAACACGAAATCTTTCAAACAATAACTCAAGACCACTTGAAATAACCTTAAATCAGAGTGCTTTAACTATGTTTAACTTCAAAACTTCCTTCCCCTTAACCCTAACACATTTCAGCCAGCCATGAATGAGAGGAAGAACCAGATTTTCAACCATCAAACTCAAGAAAAACAAG
This sequence comes from Neltuma alba, assembly GCF_004799145.2. Lineage (NCBI taxonomy): Eukaryota > Viridiplantae > Streptophyta > Magnoliopsida > Fabales > Fabaceae > Neltuma > Neltuma alba. The sequence goes on from NW_021632496.1 coordinate 594,935, forward strand.
CAAGGAACAACATAGAACTACTTACTAGCCTTACATCTAAGCTTGGTTGATCAAAGGTAGGTGTCTTTCTCTTGGTTGGAATTCAAGAAACAAAATGGCAAGAGTTTCCCCTAGGTTGGCCAAAACTTCATCTTGCAAGGGGGAAGGGGTTCTATTTATAGCCAAAACTTTGGCTTGAATGGACCAAAATGCCCTTGGAAGCTAATAGAAAGAGTAATGACAAACTTGGAAGTTCAAGTGGACTTTTGCATCATCATTGCATCATCTTCTTGCATCATCCTTACATCATTCTTCTAGAAGGTGCTAGGTGTCAATAATTTGGGGGAGGATAAGGGAGATTAAATCCTAGCCATTAAATCAAAACTTAGTCTTTAGGTTTCCTCTTAATTTATTTGGCTCACGTTTCTCTGACTTTCTTGATGCTTTTGGAGCTTAGAAAATTCTTCTGTCTACTCCATAAATTTTCTTTAATTCTAGAGAATATCAATCAATTTTCTTAGGCCATAACTCATCCTGTAGGCCCCACTTAAAAATCATTCTTTAAAATACCTTTTTAACAGCATAATCAGCTTAATATTTTATTGAAGCCATTCCACTGGCCTTCTGGCTATGGGACTAATTTTATAAATTAGTACAACCGTTTAACTATTTAATGTCATTTGTGCGTATATTTTTTAGGTCTCTTGCTATTTTAAATAATTATCTTAAACAGTGTACTTTTTACCAACCATAACCTTATAAATTCCATTTAAGCTGCCTCAGGGGTATTTTCATCATTTCTCTTCTCAGAAGAGTCTTAGAATATTATTTTCTATTTTCTAGGATTTTCTTGAAATTTTCTGTATACTTTCTATTTTTTAGCCCTAATGGCCGTATTTTCTGAATTTATAGTTTAGTTCCTCCTTGGACTTAACCTCATACAACCATCTCTTTGTAGTTTCTATCTTAACCTTTGGCCTGTTTCTAGGTTCTTTTCTCTTTCTGGGCCCTTAAGACTCTCCTGAAGCCTCTAACTTTGATTATACTTCAACCCCTAGAAACTTTTACTTTGCAGTTTAGTCCCTGAAACTGCTTTGACTTCCTTTCTCATCTTTGGGACTTCTGCTCAAAAAGGGCTTAGTAGCCTACCTTCTTTAAGCTCCTGGGCCTAAAAATTGAGATGTGAAACCCTTTAATTAAATAGAAATAAAACCCATTCTTTATGCAAAAATCTTAGAATATTCTAGCAAATGGACATATATCTTGATCTAAATTTAGAGTTTGGTGCTAAGAGATATGCCCTTCCAAAGTTGGGCTGAAATACTGAAAATTTAAAAATTAACCAAATAAACACTGCAACTTGTTGAATTTTTTGGCCTTGTTATAGATGGATATGAGGCAAATGCGTATTTTTCCCTTATAAAAGGCATGATAAACTTCAAATAGAAGTTTAAACCACTCAGTTTTGATTTTTCTACATTTAGTTATGAATTTCCAAAGATGGCCCAAGATGCTATGAATAGTGAATAGTAAACCAAAAATAAAATTTTTAGTTTTGAATTTTTCTTGTATCTAAGACCTATATGTAATAATCCTAAAGGGTTCCAATTGCTATACAATAAGGTAATAAAGAAAGTGTGACATTCTTGCAACATGATATCCTTATATTCCAAAACATGAGAGGGATGTGGTTGATATTCTTCAACTGAAAAACATGAAAGATGTCATGTATCTGACTAAGATTAGGGGATAGGGCCAATTTATAAGCTACTGGTACTATCTTTGAGAGAATTTGGAAGGCTCCGATGAAGTTGGGTGTTAGTTTTCGTGCTTTCAACGACCTTCCTACTCCTGTTATTGGAGATACTTTCAAGAATACATGATCTCCAACTTTAAATTCTAGATGCTTCCGCTAGACATCGGTGTAACTCTTATGCCTACTTTGGGTTGTAAGTACCTATATTTGATTATCTTTATTTGTTGCATGGTTTGCTCCACTACATGCCTGGTCAATAAATTTTTTTTCCCCTAGTTCTATCTAGCACAGTGGGGATTTATGCTTAGAGCCATGCAATGCTTCATATAGAGCTATTTGTATACTAGAATGGTAGCTACTGTTGTATGCAAAATCAGCATGTTTGGTCCATAAATTTTTCTTTCCCCTAGTTCTTGTCTAACTTATGTAGCTTGTATCTCTTGCATGGTCTTTTGTTGTTCCTCTAATCTTTCCATAATTCTTTATATTGGATCAATGGGCGTCTCGCTGGTTCTTCCCCTACCTGGATTCCACGTCTTGTTCTAACCATTTTGTTAAGACTTTTTAACTATAAGGGGAACAGAATTATTACTACAGACAAAAGATTTTTACATTAAACTTTTCTATTTGTATGCAAATATAGCATAGTTAGCCAAAACATTTAGTTAACCCTCTGTTTGGATGGAAAGAAAAGTTGAGAGGAAAGAAAATGAGAGGAGAGAAAATGGAGAGAAGACAAAATTGGAGAGAAAATATTATCACCTCTCATGTTTGGATAGACAAGAGAAAACATAAAGGAAAGAAAATGAGTAAATATGTGAATGACTAAAATACCTTTCTGTTATATCAAAATATATCTTGATTAAAATCAAATTAAATATCATAATGAAAAACCATATTTACATTAACATAATCATATAATTTAAAATCAAATTATTTGATAAAGATATATTATCATGTTATTATATTTTAATATCAAATAATTTTGTAAAAAAAGAAAAAAAAACATTTTGTGTAATGTAATGGTAAAAAAAACAAAAACAACAACTCTACTGGTTTTTCCTTTCAGTTCATTTTTGAAGGATTTTTACAATTTTAGTTATTTTATTTTCCAATCAAGAAAACACAGAAGAAACACTTGATAATAATAATACATAAAATGAAAAAAGTAAATAGGTATCATTTTGCTGAAAAAACATATGTAAGGGTAGAGAGGAAAAATATGTTTTCTTCTCATTTTCTCTCTATATATGGAGAGAAAAGTTGGGAGGAAAATAGGTTGTGGGACCCACCTCATTTTCTCTCTAACCTTCATTTCCTCCTACTTTTCTTCCCTCATTCAAACAGGAGAAAAACCTCTTCTCCCCCCATTTTCCTTTCTAGTTCTCCTTCCTCCCTCATTTTCTCTCTATCCAAACATAGCATAAGTATTAGTACAACCTGTCACAACTACATATTATACACTCATCCAAGTTCAGGGCACAAAAGAAAAAGGAAGCATAGAGATAACAAAGATCTCCAGATCATTAAGTAGCTAATCAAAAGTGTAAGGTATTGATCTGGACCTCTTCCTGCCAAATCTGGTTCCTTAGAAGTGTATCTATCAATGCTCACCTCCAAAGTGTGTCGTCTATATCTTGATCCTCTTCAGTTACCTCATTGGGTAGTAGTCCCACATAAAAGAAGTAATCCAGATAGATAGAAGCATACTAATTTTGTGACCTATCTACATGTCTTTTGTCACATCTTGAATTTTGGGCCTAGAAGTACCAGAATTAGCCTGAGATGGGCAACCTACCATACCTTTTTTGGTAGAGGTCCCAAAGATTCCCTAGAAGGACAGAGGGATTCCTAGGGACTAAATCACAAACGAAAAGTTTTCTGGGACTGAGAAAAGAGAAAGTTAGAGACTCTAGTAAAGTCTTGAGGCCCAAGAATGAGAAATGAATTTTTGGAGGTCTGGAAAAATTATGAAAGGTTACTAGTGCATAGTAACTAATAAAGTTTCAAATTGGTTTGAGATAGTGATTAGGTTTGTGGGCCATCTTTTTGGACCAGCCCAAACCATTTGTGGGCCCCACATTGAGCCCAATAAGGGCCTAATTTCGTGTACCTTCTAGGTCCCTTCATTTTTATTAAATAAAATGCAAAATTAAGGGATATTTGTGTGGAAAAATCTGGAGAAAAGCCACATGAAGTGATCTGATTATTTTGGCACTTGATGACTACCACAAACACCCCTTGAGGTGTCCAATTTAGTCCAAACATGGAGGGGTAAGGGCAAATGGAATTTTTCTATAAATACCCCCTAGAAAAATACAAATAAATGTTGAAAAATTAGAAAAATAAGGGAAGACTCTGTCATTGTAGCTCCAGCTCCATTTGGCTGAAATTCTTGAGTATTTGGACAAGGAATCACTCAACTTACATCAAGGAAACATTAAGGTATGCTCATGCCTTCCTATTCTTAAGTTGCAGGCTTGGTTAGTTGAATTTTTGGCTTGAAAAATTGAGGGTATATGCTGCCTCTTTTCGATTTGAGTATGTAATGGGTAGGGAAGGATAGAAGCCTTAATAATCAAGTGGAATAAGCAAGATTAAGTGGTGAATGGATTGATTTTTGGGAGAAAATCCACCTAGGGTCCTATATGTCATTTTTAGCCAGCTACTGTTCATGCTGAAAGAAATTGTTTTGGCTTGATTTGATGATTCCAATGGCTTTAAAACATGTTTTTGTGTAGGAATATGATATTGGAAAGTGTTTAAAATCATTGGAATCACAAATGGAATTTTTAGAGATATATAACCCCTATTTGGCCAGTCATTATTCATAGGGGAGAAGTTTGAATTTTAAAAATCTGATTGCACCATTGGATTCCTCATAAAAAATTGTGTAGAATTGAGTCATGAGATGATTGGTTCTAAGGAAGGAATCATTTTGTTAAAAATCAAAGGAAAAAGGGGGGAAATTTGTTAAGTTAAAGTTTAAGGATTGTATATAAGTTGCTTGGTTAGTAATGTGGCCTATTTTATGCTTGGTTTAATAGGCTTTGTGAGAAGGAAGTAAGAAAGATCATTGTCCCTTGAAGTGATTAAATTGGACAAGTAATAAAAGGTAGCATTGAATTATGATTAAAGTGCTTTCTTGCTTACAATTATGTGTATGTGTGTATGTGCTATGAATGCCATGATGTAACTAAGTTATGCTACTGAATTATGATTGCAATGTTTACGTTGAGCTTGCCTTGGTATTATGTTATGTGAATATGTATGAATCTGCTTACTTTCCATGGCATTTCACTATGCATGAACCATAAAGTTATGTGCACAA